>NW_027272092.1:600000-1103522 GCF_040938485.1 Diadema antillarum | reverse complement strand
CGCCATGTTGTGGTTAAGTCCTTTGATGTCAGTATATATATATATATATATATATATATATATATATATATATATATATATATAATGATACTTGTAATCAATGTGTTGGTACCAGTACAGAAAGATGACAAATCAGGGTGGTAATGCATTTCAGTCCAACAGTGCTATTTAGTCAGACCGAATTTTCGACGCAAACATTCGTCTTTCTTCACAATTGTCATTGTCGATCCTGAGGAAGATGAATGTATCCGTCGAAAATTTGGTCTGAATAAATAGCACTGTTGAACTGAAATGCATTGCCACCATACTTCGTATGTATATATATATATATATATATATATATATATATACATATATCACGGGTACCATCTACCCCAACCCCCCCCCCCCCCTCCACCCCAGGCCACAGGATGCCCAAAGGCACCTTAAATATTACCTATAGGTGCGGATGCCTTGGGGCTGGGACCAGTTATTGGGGGCCACTTTTGATTTTTGATCCTCTTTTTGAAAACATATGGTCAAATTTTCAACAAACTTAGTACTGTAGGTGCATTTATCGCTAGTGTCATGAATATATGAACATCATGCCTCCCTGGGCCATGGAGGTCCCTAAAGGCTTGTAGAAATGGCCCTTCCCAAAGTCTTCCAATTTCCTCTCTCCCAAGTAATAGTCTGTAAGAATGCATGGAAGGTGAACTTGAGATACTCGAGTGAGGGCTGGACCCCTGGGTCTTTTATTCAGAAAGTGAGTGAGTGACATGGTATCCTGATATGACAAGAACATTCTCTAAACAAATGTCCAAACTCACGAAGCTTTTGTAGAGTAGCTTATGGATATAAGCTACTCTTAATTTGAATAGATTTATGTATAAATATATGCAAATTTTTAGTGAAATATAGGTAATTATTCCTGATTGGAACGTTTTCTACAACAGTGACTTTCAGCAGTAAATTAAGACCATAGACACCACCACTGGGTACCTTTTACAGATAGAGATATAAGCCTGTAGAGGAATTATGGCGGCCATTTTGCATTTAGTGAATGCAAATATATTCCAAAAAATGTATAAAGGGAAGCTTGAAAGTTACTGCTAATATCATAATTGTATTCCCTGACCTAAAAAACATAGGTTTAGACACCAGAATATATTTTTTGTGGGTTTTATGTCCAGATATATAGCGACTTATTCCTGAGTGTACTACATTAATGGTATACGAAGATACGGGCTTGCACAGGCAATATGGCGGCCATTTTGCATGTAATTATATGCAAATATATGCAAAAACTATATAAAGGGATGCTTGAAAGTTGCTACAGATAACATAATTGTATTCCTTGACCTAAAAAACATAGGTTTAGACACCGGAATTTACTTTCTATTGGTTACGTATCCCGAGATATAGGCATAAACAGGTTGTATGGCGGCCATTTTGAATTTATGCAAATTAGACACTGATCCACCACTCGAATTTTAGGGAACTTTTAATATGTTATTTTGATAGCTCTTCCGGGTCAAATGCAAGTGGAATCGTTTCTGTTGCAATTAGTTGTGGGTTAACCCACTTTTTGTCGTATTTTGACTGGACTACTACTACTACTTCATCATTTGCTGTCATTTTATGTGTTATAGGGTTTTTTTTTCCTATGAGGGGGGGGGGGGGGTCACAGTTTGCCACAGAAAATTTACTTTCCTTACAATTCTTAGCACACCAAGGCAGGGCAGGGAAGGCAAACAGGGAGGAAAAAATGACTATTTGTGTTCCTTACAAGATTAACTTAATATTTCACAGTTATTCATTTCTGTCTGATTGGTGATGCAAATTGAATATGCCAACAGCAATTCAAAACAGCTGAAAAGGAACACTGCACCAATAATCACACTGCCCAAGGCTTACGTACTGTACATCTCAACCCTTTTCCCCTCCCCTCTAACCCATTTTTGCCTCTTCGCATATGTTGTGTCAGTGGTCTGCCTTGAATGCCTCGAGCCAATGCCATGACGCTAGGCCAGGGGGGTAGTGACGATATTTCCCTATCCAAAAACTTTTGTTTCATTAAAAAGAAACGTGGTAACAGTATATCAGAGACTTAGATGTAACTAACCTTGAATGATTACGATTCCTGTATAGAGGAGGGCATGCCAACTTCCACTAGCATAACATGACTTAACTTTTCTTACATGATTAATAGACTGAAAATGTAGAAATTGAAAAAAAAATGTCAATGTAACTGCCTTTTCTGAACATAGAAACATAATACAGAAAGCAAGGAGGAGAAGGGTGATGAAGTATGTATCTTGAGAAGCAAAGCTAGTGTACCAAGTCTTATGCATTAGGCATGGGACTCAAGAATTAGGGCTCTTTCACACGCTCATATGCCAGACAAACTTTTTTTTTATGCCTTACAAAAATAAAACAAAATAGATAAACATGGATTTCCAACCATCAAAAAACTTTTTTGTTGTTTTGAGAAAATGTAAGCATCTTTCATGTGATCTATACATTAAAAACAATGCCACTTCACAATGTCGAACTATAGCACACAGCTTCTTAATCGTATATCCCTTACATCAAGTTTTTGGCACATTTCTTGAAACAATGTAAAAGTAAAGTATGCTATAAACCCTTTTTTTTTAAATTTCAAATGAGACAACAGAAAAATGTGATACTGGACATATCTGTGGAGCTACACTATGTGAGCAAATGTTGACCTCATCACCCACACCATACACACAGTAACCCTCCCCCTTCCACTCACATACACATCACTAAACAGCAGACCAAAAATACTGTGTGATGCGCATGTGTACATTTTTCCATTCTTTACTGCACTCCACGATTGCCAATTCAACCACTCATGAAATTGTCAGAGAGACCTACACTTGTTAGATATTGTGTATACAGTATAGTCACTCATCATGCATTAAAACAGACATCCAGTAGATACATCTTTCTTCAGTAGACAGGACACTTGGGAGAAAAGTCGGGGCAAAGCTGCATGCTGCAATGATGTAGCCGTTGCAACATCTGATGGCCTGCACTGATATGTCCATAACTTTCGGAATCATCTTACATAACTGCACAAACGAAAATGCTTTCAAAGAATTTGTTGATACAAATTGATAAAGCTCCCCACATGACAGCAGACGACACGCCGCTGGAGGCCAATAACTGCTGTCGCGATTATCTTTCACCAGATAGAAGAAAGTTTGGCGGCAGATAGTTCATGAAAGGGGCATCTTGTGGTTTAAAAACACACCTCTGGAGGTACAAACAGAGCAACTGATTTAATACAAGGGGGAAGGAAAAGTTATTAGAAGTGTGTACATGTGCTTATACTGTAACCATCTGAAGTGCCATAAGTATACACTGTGTATCAATACGAGAGATCAATAAAGCAAATCATGAAATATTCTTGTCATGCCTTACTAGCCCTCCACCAGAAGTTTACTATCATCTGGCTTCCTCCTTTATGTGTGTGTGTGTGTGTGTGTGTGTGTGTGTGTGTGTGTGTGTGTGTGTGTGTTTATAGGGGAGGGAGGGAAAAAAATGGTACAACATGGATATTTCATAATCCACTCTGATCTGTAAAATTGATATATTATATGACTGTTGGAAATTCAGTTCATATTACATTTATTAACTAGCTTTTTATTAATGATGTTTAAACATTAGATTTAAGTTTTGAAAATAATGGCGCTTTGCTATCCTTTGATAAAACAGATTAAGTTGTACTGTAAAATGTGGAGGAAGAAAGAAAGTAAGCTATTGCAAGGGGAAAATTGGACAAACTTTTATAAAAATGGGAATATTTAAAGGACAAGTTCACCTTCATATACATATGGATTGAGTAAATGCAGCAATATTAGTAGAACACATCAGGGAAAGTTTGGGGGAAATCGGACAATCCGTTCAAAAGTTATGAATTTCTTAAGTATCTGCACAGTCACTGCTGGATGAGAAGACTGCTACAGTGTATGATGTCACATGCGTACAACGTTATAAGGAGAATATAAAGAGAATTTTAGAAAATTTTACTTTTTGAAAACAGTGCACATTTCCTCAATCTGTCACTGAGGTACGTTAAGGGTAAAATTATTCCCCCTGCCTTCCGAAAGAGAGAAGTCGAGTGTTCTTTTATTACGCAAGAAAAATGAAAATATGTTGAATTTTCTTTATATTTTCTTTATATCGTTGAGCACAAGTGCCATCACACGCTGTAGTAGTCTTCTCATCCAGCAGTGACTGAGCAGAAACTTCAAAAATTAATAACTTTTAAACAGATTGTCCGATTTTCCTCAAACTCGTGCTGATGTGTTCTATTAATATTGCTGCATTCATTCAATCCATACAGTTGTATGTCTATGAAGGTGAACTTGTCCTTTAAAGCAGAGATTGAATCTAGTCATGCTATGTATTTGACGCTTAAGACTTTCAGATATTGTTTGAGAGTGAAGACAATTAAGAGGTTTAAGATTGGTCTTGACTTTTAATTTCTTAAATTACTTTCATGAATTGTTGGATTGATTTGTTCCTATCTTTATTTTCATCAATATTCCATATATCTTATGTGAGCCAGGAACCATGGGGACCTAGGATGGGGGGGGGGGGGGGATAAGTTACATGGAATAAAGGTTCCTAAGAGAGGGGTGGAGGAAGATGTAAAGGGGATGATGGGGAGGTTCTTCTTTCCACTGTTTCTATAATGTATTTCATTTTATGTATCATTTTGATTTACTGCATATTCATTGATTCAAATGACAAGCTGATTATTGTGTAAACTGTAATAAATAAGCATACATAAAAACATGCAACAAAAAGGTTTACTATTACTTGTTGCAAACACTCAAATTGGAAAAGAAGGTTCTTTTGCTTTTGCATAATTGCATTATGGTAATTAGATTTTAAAAAAAATACTGGAGAAATAAAGGACAAAAAAAAAAAAAACAGGACAACAAAATCAAGCTGTGCATAGAAACAATGCAAGACAAAATTTCCTAATGGGTCATCCGCTGGTCATTATGTTTAAGAATCCTGGACGCACATCAGCATCATGAATAAGTAAGAGTGGAAGGAGGCACTTAATACGGTAATGTCTGTTCAATGATATTGTCAGTCACAAGTCGCTTCATGCCCGGCAGGGGTTCAACCCTCATGCCATCTTGATGCACTCACGTGATCCATGTACCGCCTAATGAAACCCCCTCCCTCTCACATTTGCCATACAGAATTTTGATTGTCATGTCTTAGCCTTGGGAGATAATCAGTCCATAAACTGGCAGTCAGTCCCAGGTCTAAAAATGTACTGCATGGAAATAAAAATGTTTGCTGACTTTGGTCACGGGAGTTAAGGGAGGAAAGGAGGGGAGAAGGTACAAGAAAGGAAGGAAGGGGGTAAGGGGGCGAGGGCAAGGTTGGTTGTGGTAACCTGTTATGATCAATTATTTACTCTTTACACTGTAGAACTGCTGAAAATATGTTTTTTTTTTTCATATTTCCCATCCCATCCCCAGAGAGAGAAAAAAATATGTTGTGCATATATCATGTGGACACAATCAAAACAATAACATACACATTTAAACCTTAAGTTGCTATCTGATTTTGGAACAAGAAATGCTTATTCACCCTGAAATTTTCTTGACATCATGAGCATTTTCAACATAACAGTAAAGAGGAAAAGTTTATGAAATCTTACATGTGTGGGAATGTTTTCGATACTACTTAACCCGTTGAGGACGGACTGACTTTGATACAACACGCATTTCCCACAGGCACGTGCCCGAGTATACTCATCAATACTAATCAATTCTACCAGCATCCATTTGTTTGCTATATATCTTCTTGAAATTCCATCCACCCCCTCCCCCTTTCCTAACAAATGAAGAACACCAGGTACAACTGCTTCCTATCCTGCAAACTGAAGCAGGTTTTCAGGCCCTAGTGCCTGACCAGAATGGAGGCACCACTGTAATTATTGTAGCAAAACACCAAAAAAAAAGAAAAAAGAAGAAAAGAAACAAAAAGGCCTCATCATCATTTGTGGTTTCAGTAACTAGGATTATCAACTTAAGAACCCTCCCGAGAAATGTTCTCTGTATGCCAATTCTTTGATTTGTCAGACGTGAACGGTGGCCATTAAACGAGCTCAAATTCTGATGTCGAAACAGAGTTGACGTTTCAATGGCAGACTCTGCGATATCACTGAATGATTGGGCACTGTTCAGCACTTACTTCATGCTGATTTCCAGGCCAGAAACTGGATGTGGGGAAAAGTGAACATAACTGGAACCAGACGTCCCATTCGGTCGAGGTTTTAGGACAAAGCCCTCATTATATGGAAGAAACACTTCAGTTCCAACTTGAATGATGCCAAAAATGATAATGAAATCCTTCTGCTTTTCTAATAGAAGAATCCATATTCATATTCCAGTGGCAAAACAGTTCTCTTATGGATTCATCTGCAATTGACAGGTTACAACTGCTCTATCCATTTCTTTCTTTTTTTATTTGTTTTTATTGATTTTCAAGCTTCATAACAACATCTTAGCATAATGATAATCATATCACATAAAAGAGAAAAAAAAACACACAGAATAAACAAAGAAAAAATTGCTTCCTACATGATATTGTTGGAAGATTAAAACTTCTGAGGTTTCTTAATTTGGAGTGATAAACAAGTTTATAAAGTAAAATATCAGCACGTGTTCCATACTTTGCCTTTAAAGTTTTGAGACTTTATCACTTGTTCTAAATTGATGATGATACACTTTAAAAAAAAATGTATCCAAAGACACTAAATTCCAAGCCCGTCCACTTGTCTAGCAAAAGGGGGCATACAAACTTGTATCTTTTGATCCACAGCTTATATTCTATGATCCCACAAATTATCCTCTAGTATTTGCAGTGCCTGATGATTGCAGCTAATTATAGAATGCAATGGTGACACCCTACCATTATAACATATCATACAAAGTCTCTGGCTGTGTAAGTGTGTGTTTGTGTGTTTGTATGCTTGCATGTTTGTGTTTGTGCCTGTCTATGAATGCATGTACTACGAGAGCCATGAAGCTGATTTACGTTCCTCATCGAAGAAGACAGTAGGCCTATATGGGAGGTTTATTTTGGGAATCCCTAAATGCTGAGTCTCTGTTCCTTCCATCTATACTGACATGTCTTGATAAGTAAGGCAGGTATGAGGGAACTTCATGTCACTTCATGATTCCATGATCAACGCATTTATCTATCAAAGTGATCTTGTGACATTTAAAGGCAGACTTGACTAAAGGCAGACTTGACTAAGTGCAGATGTAAAGACACAAGTCTATACGCATTTTCTATTTTTATTCTTTATTTTTTTATGACTCAACTGTTAATGGCTTTGTCTGCTCTTTAAATAGACTAGACTTGAGTGCTAGCTTTAATACACCACAAACTAGATACATGTTTAAGAACCTAGATATATCGTGTTTGCAATTTATCATTTCTGTACCGGTGTACATTTCATTTTTAATACAGGGTTTTGTAGTCTTGCTGTCCCAGCTCTGCTAAAATGCCACATCAAAATTTGATACACAAGTATTAATAAGTTCCAAAACAAGGAAGAAGATTTAGAAGACTACAATATTTGTTTTATAAGTTGTTAAAGTCTGTCCATGCATGCATGTGTCATATACTGTAAAATGAGGAATGTTCGCGTGCATTTTAATTTCGCGAATTTCGCGAGCACGAAGATTCGCGAAATCAAAATGCACGCGAAAGTTCTTTTCTACACTATATGCAATGAATGGCAGTAGCAGTTCGCAAAAATTTCATGCCGCAAAAAAGGCCGTCGGCTTCAATTCGCGAAAAATTCATGCCGCGAATATATCATGTTTTACAGTAGGCATACATATACTACACAAGCTCACATCTCCTTTTAAACATTTGAGAATTGCAGGCACTTGTTTGAAAAAAAAAAGTCCTTTGTATTCTCACTTTTGTTACAGGAATTGTCAGCTATGTATCGGAACCACCTGAACTTCACAGTTTTGGCATCAAAATACACACCGACTCTCTTCCCACGTGAAGTGAATTTAATAACAGTTGAGAGACATTCGTGACCTCATGACCTGGGAGGCTAGGGCCATTTGCTTGGGCTGACATGAAATTGACCGTAAAATTGAAATGAGAAGTGTGTGGGTGTACCATGAAAGAAGCTCAAAATTTTTCCTGGATTTGATTCTCTCACACTGCATTTCTAGTGATTTTGCATAACGTAATGTGTGAAAGTCAACGAAATAACAAAACATACAGGGAAAAGAAAAATTCAGGACTTTTCGCTGCCTTTTAATTAATTTACTTGTATGTGTTGCATTGACTTATGTAATGTCAACTTTAGTATGCAAGGTTTACTTTAAACTGTATATATTTATAATATGTGTATATCATATAAATATAAACAGCTATTCGGCATAATACACGTAGACAGAAACATAGATTTTAATCTTCTGTTATTAAAAAATAACATGCTACAGAAGCTATACGTTGGAAGTCATTGAGAGAGAGAGTGTGTGTGTGTGGTGTGTGGGTCTTGACATATCTTTCATTATAGTTACCATCAGAATTTGGTTTAAGATGGAAAAAGCCCTATAACTAGTATAAAGCAAACCTTAATAGTTAATAGCCATGACTGCAATCATGCAGAGCATTGAATTCTGTATACTCAACAGTAGCAAGTTTACCAGGATACTTTTGGGCGAATAGGACCTTTCCAATAATGTTTGTTTGTTTTTTTTTGTTTTTTTAAGGCTTGAATTCGCGATATCGGAACACACCAGTGGACAAAGAAATGTATGTGTGAATGTTGCATTCATGTCAGGATCAGAGTTAATATCTTTGTGTGTTTAAAAAAATTGTGAATAGCACCTGACCTGCGAAATTCACGAAAAATAAAGTCCCTGCAAAATATATGCTGTATAGTACTAGAAAGGAAATACAAGTTGGTGCTTCCCATGACACATAATAACTGTATGGCACTGAGTTCAAATCTCTAAAGGTGACTGACAACCAGATTTGCTACTTGTAATATCAAATCATCATCATAATCATGGAGCTACTAGCTCCATGCCATAATCATCACATTGGCTATTATGCAGTACAGTGGAAACTCAGTATAAAGAGATCCTTGGGACAAAGACAATTTGTTTTTTATATCTTATATTTTGTTATATTAGTAGTCAATAAACAATACGAACCAAAGGAAATAAATTCATTGGGACTGGAGAAACAGGTTTGTTATATCAGTTATTTTGCTATATCAGATCTCTTTAAATTGAGTTTCCACTGTCTCAGGCTTATATTATCTACTCTACACATCAATGGGGCAGTTTGGTACTTGTATTAGACTGCAAATTCTTGCAGACTAATGTAGTTATCTAGCAGTATATCATTATCAGTTGATTACATTAGTCCTATTCTCATTGCAAAAATTTCAAAATTTGGGTTATGATCAGTGTCACATCTTTTCAAGTCAGCGTTCTCAGTGTTGAAAAAAAAAATCAACACTTTTGGGGTCGTGCTTATTGCAAAGAGCTGACATGTGTATGTTATGAATGGTATATGCTTACTCTATAATGTTTACTGTACTTGAAAAAATTCATATAATTTATGACATATTGCAAAAATTCTTTTATATATTGTATTGAAAACAGAATGCAGAAATAAACTTAAATGAACTGAACTTGTCTACATTTCGAGGCCAATTCAATATACCATGGTGCACTACAGCATGGTAAAAATAGCAAGGAGCGACAAGTATGGTGCATTGTGGGATATAACATTTCAAAACTTTTTGTGGTCACTGTTCTCATTGCACAACTTCACATCTTTTCGCAAAAAGTGGCACAAATTTGTGCCATTTGCAATGCTGCATACTGGCACTGGTCCGACAGTCCCTGACCAGTAAAAATCACTGTTGGACCAGTGACATTTTCAGGAATGGATCAGTAAAACATGGAAAAACTGGGTACCTACTGGTCTGACAGACAGTCAGACCAGTACGAAAAATGGGTTAGTGTGCAGCCCTGCCATTTGGATTGCGATCCAAATTTTGCAAAAAAAAAAAAAAATAAAATGTATTATTTCTGTTCTCACAGTAAAAATTTTGACATTTTGGTTGCAATCAAGATTGCAACCCAAACAAATGCATATTTTTATCTTTTCAATCACATGAACCAAGGAGCTTTGTAGCTCCTTGCATGAACCAAAACTGCATTATACACATGTGTGGTGAGTTCTCAAGTTCAAATTTGGCACATACCTTCTCTCTGAAAGAAATACTCAACCAACACTCCTGTCAAAGATGACCTTGGTGGATAAATAAATTCTTCTTCCCAGCATAAACACTAAAAAAGCAAGAAATTACCCCCTGGACAAACTGTTAGAAGACAAGGAGGGTGAACCAGACACAGGGGCGTTGTAGCAACAGACAGGAATCACAATAAGAGGGTGCCAAGATTTATGACCATACTGATGATGGTGGTAGGATGTTCAGCCAGGTGAGTTCTCCCGGATCCATTTATGGAGGAAATACAGCTCTATGCACCCAACCAGGCATTACAAAGTCTATCAACACATAATTTGAAACCTGGGAATTGTCATCAATCATGCTAATCTCACGGCTGGACTAGACACATTTTGTCATAATGACAGTTACGTTACGTGCTAGACCTATATTCACCCTCACACCACTTTCTTTCTCCTAGTCATAATAGCACTGGTTGTAAAGACATTTGAAGTTAGTTTATTACTTCCTATCTTGCAATGCTTGTTGATATTTGGTCCCCCCCCCCCTCCAGTTCAGTCATGAGAATGCATCTAGATTTATTCTTCTTCAATTCAGCTCAATTCAATTCAATTCAATTCAATTCAATTCAATTCAATTCAATTCAATTGATTTCAACCAATTATTTGTTGATGAATACAAAGTAACAATAATGAGAAGTGTTGGACGACAATTTGGTGTGATAATTAAATTATTGCAACGCACATATATGGACATGACAATAGTGTCAATGAAGGTCATGAACCTCGGGAAGCACAGCTTAATCGGAGTCCATTGATAATGATATACAATCCATAATACATTTCACTCACACACAGATTAACAAAAACAACAACACCGAAAACTCACAACACAAACACTGAGGACGCAAAACAGACGCTAGCTCTAAAACTTATCTTTTGGAAATCAAAGAATTCCTTACTACTTTAAACCTGCATTTCCTCTACTGCGGGACTCCCACAAGTTTATAGCAAACTACAAAAAGTTCCTTTACGCAAGATTTTCTTAAATTTTTATACTTTGTATCAGCAAAAAAGATCCTTTTGGTTTCAAACTGTCCACCTGTAAGATATTCATTGACTGGGATTCAACTTGTCATTTTCAAGTGAGAGAATGCAAATAATTTCATAGTATAGTTGCTTCAAGTTACCAAAATAATAATGTAACATTTACCATGAAAAGTACTGTCTTTATTCCCATGGCGTTTGATAGACACACTCAACATTTCAATAACTTGCCAGGAAAGTCCCTACCAGCAATGCCGAGATAATCCGATAGCCAGATTTTTATATATATCCTATAGTCCTTTGCCAAGTGCCATCTTCAAACAACAAAGGTTTTGAGATATCACTTGCAACAGCATTTGTCAAAGTGTTTTGAAATCTCATTGAAGGCTGAAGACTTTTCAGATACTTAGAACTACCATAAAAAGTCTCCACAAACAAAGACTGCAAACCACACATAACTTTCTGGATAATAACATGTTGCAAACTCAGTGACTTGTCATTCAAAACCAACTCTAAATATGCAGGCAAGCAAAAGTAAGTGCACACACTCATCAACAGCATAATCTCTACTAAGGTGTCAAGTAGAAATTTCAAGCCGTTCAGACGCCAAGCATGCATCGAAATTCAAGCAAAATTTTGGAGAAGATCTTAAGAATGTCCGGGTAGAGAGTAAGATGGGGTATAATCAATAGGGTTGACAAAAGGAAAGATGAAATAAATGATGGCACAGATGGTTAATCATTGGAGTTACACACAACATCAGTAGGCCCCATTCACACACACTCCACATATCAACAGTTTTCAAAATCTGATATTTCTGATGTGATACAAAAAATAGATAATCATTGAGTGTACATGTAACACACAAGGAATTTCACTGAAATTTATCGCAGTCTGCATCATGATGCAGAAATTAGTTCACAAGTAGATTTTTTAAGCTCACAAGTGATGTGAGATCTTTATTAAAATGCCAGGAATTGTTGGAAAAAATTTGTGTTTATGCCAAGGCCTACAAATATGCTACACATTTATGAATGCGCTACTCATTCTGAATCTGTCTGCTCAATATAAACTTGCTGGAAAGATTTGTTCCTATCTCGAGTGGCTTGCCTTTAGTTGAGAATGTCATGATACTGCATATTTGAAAATGCAGCTTCATGACTTAATCACCACACAAAAACGATAAAAATCCTAACAAGAAAAACCAAAAAAAAAAAAAAAAAAAATTGTACTGCAGTGCACTTGCACCTACAATCTTCATGTAATACATGGAGTGGCACAGAATGGGTTTAATTGTGGCAAGCGAAATAACTATGTAAAGCACACAGTCATACTGAACACTCCTCCGAAACAAATTAGCTGCTGAAAGACCAGTCTAATGAGCTGATTAGGGAACATTAAAGTTATGACCCTGTGGTGCACTTGTACTCTCAGCTGCATGGTTCCCAATTAGGCGAAGCAGTGAATGTGATTGGGGCTTTCCCTTGTCCAAAGTGCTTGTAGGGGAGGAATGTGTGTAACATATTAATATTTTCGACGTGGACAGAATTAAGTCTTGAGATGAAACTTCCAACTAAAAATGAGATCTTGAATCATGATGGGCTCGCCAAATACCAGTCAGCCATTGGATAAAGGTGATCACATGATACTGCACTGTTTGAAATGTCCTCTCGTGGGAAAACATTTTCATGTAAACAAACAGCAAATGAGGGAAGCAGCTTCTAATAAAATTAGGGAATCCAATTTGGGTACACCCAGAGTACATAAGGAGCCATGATGCAGAAGCTGCATACAGCTGAGGGTTGGGTAGTGGTGCTTCTAAAATGGCTGCCAAGGAAAATTCAAATTTAAGAAACTTTTATAGCATTATTCTCACAATTTGTTGCCTAACCCATAAAAGAAAATGACTTGTCAGTCAATTACAGAATGTTCCAACCTCAGAATTAAATCCAGTTCACGACTACCAATCCCTTAGCTTCTTCTCAGGAATATCTCTCTCTCAATAATACTTTTAACCATTCATACATATCATTTTGTATGTTGCAGTCATTACACTCTTTGTATTCATATCTGTATAGAATGTATGTGTCATATAAGATACAAGGTTTGTAAATTCTAAACTTTATCAATGTGTCATGAGAATTTCAGGTATTTCATATCTAACATGAAATGCATGAAAATGAAAATAATTTATGTAAACAAAGACTGTAAATACAAGTTCCATAATGTAACTAGAGGAGATACAGTACACGTAAGCATTGTGTTCTCAAGATCAAGCTCGGGGAACACTTTATAGTTTACTTATTTAATGGTGTTTAAATCTTGCAAGTCTATGCATTCCAAAGACTGCATGAGATAATGCTTGACTATGATAATTTCCACATATAATTTATTCCACCCACCTATATGCAATAAAATCACATCGGAACAAGGTATTTGCCCCTCAAAAAGACAAATTGCTCCAATCACTTTTTACCCTTTCTGCACAGTTTTCAAACATCATCAGTACTACCACTGATGCAGGGCTGCCAACACTGGAAACTAGTTGAGAGTGAGACTCCCATAGGCCAATGCTATAATTTAGGAGTCAAAATGAGTGAGATCAATAGAAATGCATGCAAATAATATAAAGTTTTAGAGTGAGAAAGGACTAAAATGAGTGAGTCACACGCTCAATGCGTGAGAGTCAATTGGCAGCCCTGTGATGATTGAGATTTTAAACAAAAGCTTCTACCTGTCTACCCTATTGTATTACCTAAAAACAGTAGCATCTTTGCTACAACACACATTTCCATTTGACACCTGCCCCAGTATACTCGGTACTCATCCTCAACGGGTTAGGATAATTTGACTATTTGCTGCCTATATTCTATTTTTCTTTTTACAAATATGAAGAGAGATGAATGAATGAAAAAAAAAATGAGTAAAGACTAGAAAAAGGGCAACATATTTGAGAAGTGAGCCTAAGCGGGTCTAAAAGCCAATGCTGATGAAAATCTTGGGCAGGAGAGCCTTCTCTAATTAGTTCATATTGCCCTAATCAAATGTCTAGACTGAGCAGCACACCTGGGGGAAACTTAATTAACAACTGGCCTGCAGTATTCACGCCAATTCTCTATATGGGAATTCAGTTCAAATGTACAAATTGCATGCGGACAGTCTGCAACATTCATAGCAGCAAGGAAACGTCTGCCGCACATTTCCATTGCATGTAGTGTTTTTCAACCGTGATAAACACTGGTTTGCAGTGAATAGTGAATAAACCTTGCAAAAATAAAATGTCTACAGTATGCTGAAACAGACAGACAAGAATTACATATCAGAATGTGCCTTATCACTTTTATGCCATATGCGCTGTATTAAATTATGATATTTGGCTAATTTAGAAATTCCTCAAGAAATAATCATAAGTTTTCAGATTTTTGCTGGATCTTTAAAAATAACTTTTATTTTTCACTTCTTACCCAGAAATTCTTTCACTGTATTAATCTAATGTTTACAATAGAATAAGATTTGATACGATATGACATATGTCACTGTACGACAATCTCTCTCATGTTTATGAAAGTTGAATATTACCAGAATTCAAGTTTCTCAATATCACTGGTCAGATGTTTCTGGGCTGGACAGTTCATTGGGTACTTTGCATATTCTCTAAAAGCTTGTTGAAAGATCGACACACTTGTGGGTAACTCTACCCAAACATCACCAGGGCAACAGGACATCCTAGACCTTCAAAGTATCCCACCAACCTCTGAGATTCACTTAAGAGTCCCACAGCTAGACAGATTGCCGGCAGTGTCTGGATGCTGGGCTGATAATTCGCCCGGCAAGATCTGGTGTTGTCGCTTGAAATTGGCTCTTATTAGATCGGCCATTATCATCTCCAGCGACAAAGACAGAAACAGCTTGGCCACACAGCTTTCGATTCAAGACTGTAGCTGCAAATTGTTCAAAGGCTGCAGAGTGGACTGTTGGTCTATACCTCTTTGGACTTGTAAAAGCATTAGTCCTGTTGCAAATGTCTTGACAACCTTTAAATGTCATTTAAACAATATCAGGTGAAATATGTGATTGGTAATTACCTGGATGTCTCATTTGTCATTGGAATATGGCTCATTTACTTCTTCTAATAACAGATTTGAATACAGGTCTCACTTTGACCTTTCTTAAATATGCCTTTAAGGGAAACTCCACTCTTTGTTCAGATCAACTCTTGACAAAAAGAGAGAGTTCAAACAAAGAGCATGACCAGATTTTATTATAAATCGACAAATATGAGAGAGTTACATAGTTTTCTCAATTTCTTATGTTTTTGGCAATTGGGTGCAGTGGTCTCAGTCAAACATGCAAATAAAATGAAGTGATGATTCAAAGCCTCAAAAGCATAACATCATGCAAACTTTCATCAATTCCCTTTAACCATAAAATGATTTAACAAAAATGGAATTATATTTCTTGTATTAAATTGTTCTAGAGTTGTAATGAAACTCAGTGATTACTTCAAAAATTCATAAATGGAAAAAGAACAATTGTCTAATTTTTGTACATTGCTATATAGAGCGCAATAAAGAATGGTGAGGTTATTATGCAATGTCAGGCATCAACTCATCTAATTTGAATTTAAGTAAATATCTAAACACAATCACTATTTAAAAACAAAGAAACAAACATTTAACACTTTGAAATTCTTTAACTTTCTGTTTCATTGCCTGCTCTCATTGAAGTTTTCTGTTGTGTTTTTTTTTTCAACTCCTTCAATAACAAAGTCAACTTAAGCACTGTGTTTACTTTCCTTAAAGGGGAAATCCAGTCCAAAAATGAGTTAGTCTGATAAAAAAAAGAGTAAGATCTTATGAGTTCAACAGTAAAAATTTGACTGAATTTGGAAGAGAAAGTTATAAAATTTTGAAGTTTTGCTAATTTCTGCAAAACAGTTCTTGTACAGGGGATATGAATATGCAAATGAGTGAGCTGACCATGTCATAACCTTACAATTTTCCATTGATCGAGTACAAAAAAAGACGAAAATTCAATGTTTTTGCCATTAAAGTCTGAAACATAATGTTATTCCTGGTTGAATATCTTCAGAATAATGATCAGTTAGATAAAGTAGGATATGAGCCTCGGGCATAATTGCATTTGAATGAAAAAAAAAATTTGAAATTTCCAAATTTCATGTACAGACTATATGGCAATTTGTGAGGGTATGACATGCTCACTTTGCCATTTGCATATTCATATTAACTGTTCATCTATTGACTGTTCAAGAACTGTTTCCTCAAAAATTAGCGAACCTTCAAAATGTCATAACTTCCTTTTTTTTCACGCAATTTCTATCAAAATTTTACCGTTGAACTCGTATTATTTTGCTCTTCTTCGTGGGACTAAGTTATATTTGGACTGGATTTTTCCCCTTTAAAAGGGACTGTATAATGGAAGACTATGTATTGAAAAAGTTGGTTTGACTTGGAATACATATTCTGGAATCCCAACAATACTTCAGGAAACAATCACGCAACATATTCTTGGTAGCAGCCCCACTCTGAGAAGAATATCATACCATCATTCGCTTCAGTGCACATATCTGCTGACAGGCAATTCCATTTTCGCAGACCTGTGCCAGTAAGGGTTTTCAAATGTACTGCGGTGGACAGCAAAAAATGATTGACTCAATCAGAGATCCATTATACATGCAGATGGGTTTCTTTTAAGCAGTACAGTATCAGCAAACCTTGCCTGTTTAAGAATATCTTACATGTATCTACCTACATTTAGAGGCCATTCCATATATCACCAAAATCAAAACTTGAGCTGCTTCTGTTTTGGTCAAATATGATATCCATGACACAACTGTTTTAATTAGGAATGAACCCTGAGGGGAATAAAGTCTGTATATTTTTATCTTTATTTTTCAGTAGTGGAACAAAGGAAAAACAAAGGAAAACCAAAGCAACAAGCTTATGCCAACTAACAGTAAAATCAAAGGGGGTATATGACAACAGCACGCAAACATTCCGGTATTTCAATTTGTCAAGATTAAAAGGGGCTGATTTATTCTTTAATATACACAAAATAGGGATTTCTGTGCAAGAGAGGTCACCTGCAAAGGGTAAGTTTTTCAGATGATACATTTAGCAACTACATAGAGCACCATGCTACATGATGTTCTAGCACCATATCATTCCATCTTCTTAGTGATTGGGTGTCTTGGCTCAAGCTTTTCCCGTAACAGTGGTTTTGAAGTATCATCATCAATTTTATGTTTTATACAAAATTGTACTTTCATATTCATGATAGCAAGAACCCCTTTAATTTGGTTGAAATGAAAACCAAATGGAACAGGGTAAGGAATTACTGGCACAAACATGTGGGCAGGTTTCCTGCACACCTGTGCCTGAAATGCAATGAAGAGCTGGACAACAGGTTTACATGTTGACTTGCCCTTTAACATACATCCGCCAGGCATTATGCTGGACTGCAGAGAAGAACTGCAGTTACCACGGACACCCATGCCTTCAGCTGCGGCTGCTCTCTGTCCAGCCAATCTTCATTGGGCTGTGAGGAAGTCGGAACAGCGCAGCCAGAATAACAACACGGCACTGAAACACTCTAATATATTTCCGAGTGCACCGGTCTTACCTGTCTATGTAACTTTGGATGGAATTGGGGCAGTTGAACAAATACTACACCTGGGAATTCTTCTGGCCACGAACAAGACACCCCTTTTCTATCATGTACCAGGGCACGTAAAGTATGCAAATGTTTACGCAAATAGGCAGTCACATTTTCATGTTTATCTTACCTGCATATTTGATTGTACACAAAACTCATCCGACTGCTTTAAAGTATAGTTCATTGCACCGCTGTCACCCCGCAGCCAGGCTTCATGAAGGAAGAAAAATCTTAATTGTGATGATCTGTCAATTCCTCATCCTCTGCTTCTAAACAAACCTGACATTTAGGGGATCAGTGTACTTGGCACCAGTCATCCAGGTCTCTACATATATATAGGCATGGCAGAGGGGATATATGACATATTGGCAACCTTAATATGACCACATGCCACAAAACCACCAATATATGGGTTGCACTTGGGGAGGGGACATACACTGGCAAAAACGTGATATCATGACGTGGAACATTTGGTTTTGTTGCTGATGTTTGGCATATTTTATGCTGTTAATTTTTTTTTGTACTTTTTGTTTCAGTTTAAATTATTTGTAATAAAATTTAATAGTGTGAACATGTTTTAATTTGAATACTGAATACTGATACTGAATTTCTGCTGTATATGTACATTAAAATGTACATATAAAAAAAGTTTCACTTGAAGCTGTCTGGATATTGCATGATACTCACTAAGTACTATTTCAGAGTATGTTCACTTTGACTTTGATGAACAGAAAAAGTGGAAGTGTCATAGAAATTAGTCATCAGATTTAATAAAAAGACATCAAATGTCCCAGTTTTACATTTTCTCAGTGTTATAATAGAAGAACACTTATGCATGAGTGACAACTGTTCATTTTCACAATTTTACTTCTCTGCCTTAGAACAGAAAAACAAATGTGTTTACTTATGCATATAGTTTTTCAATTTTATTGACCAACCAGGTTGTTAGACAATCAAATTACCTTCAATATGGCACAACATACATTAATTTTTAGCTGAATATTCTACGAAAAATATGAACTTCAAAAAGTTTTCACTTTCTTTTTTAAAGATCTTAGATTCATTTGGCAAGTTTGTGAATCTTAACAAAGATGATGGAGGGCTACCATTCTCTTATTTCTCCCTCTTTTCAAAAAGATGAAATCTGCCGATTGGTTCCTCTGAACTACAGTATTTGAAGAACTATACTGCCAAATGAGGGTTTGATGATGGATGACACTCCAGACTTTACAATGAGATAGGAGAGTTCGTCTCTGGACCACAAAGTCAGACTGGCTAAAATCTCCAATCAGTCTCCCTGCCCTATGGGAACTCACCCTGGTCAAAAACACGGGAAGAGAGATGATCCTTGAAACGACAATGCCACCGGCAGCTAGTCGTACACCTGCCAACATTAAACATCACACATTCGCCAGCTCTCCTATGAGACCAGCTCGAATCCCAGAGTCTGTATGTAATTTCAGCCCAGGGTGTTCTTGGTAGAGAACTGAAGAAACTTGCCATCATTAGTGGGCTAAATGATGACGATAAGGGATTTTTCATCTGCTTAGGTCTTTGGCTTAATCATGCTAACTGGTATTAACTCTTTCAGGACACATAGCAGGCTACTCTAATGTATTAACGTAAGACTTGTTCCCTCCGGTTCATCATTCTAACTGTCTTGTACATGCATGTCAATTTCATGGTTTGTATTTGATTTCTGATATGTTGGCCAACACACTTTGATTTCTGCCATTTTGTGATATACATGTGTGATATCACATTTGCATCTTACAATTGCGCTTCGTAAAAATCTCCGCTATTCATATATTAACAATTAACAGCCATGGGCTGACCAGGTAAGCTTTTAAATGTTTAAATACAAACTCTATGTAATGTAGGTAGTACATATGTATGATATTTACTTTTGATCATTGTATGTACAGAGCTACCAAGTCTCACGCATTCTGCGTGAGACTCAAGCATTTAGGGCCTGTCTCACGATCTCACGCAGGGCACCTATTTTTCTCACGCATCGGGTGAAGTCTGCAATTTGTGCCAAAAATAAGGAGCATAGCTCAAAGGATTCAAGTGATAGTTGCAATTGAAGGTATATTTCCCTTTTGTCTTTCAAAATTAGTAAAAAAAGTAGTCACTTAAGCATGTTAAGTATGCACCAGATCGCATCATTAAGAGCTACTAATTCAAACTAGAGATTGTAATTTGTCATCACTGACAAATTAAGGTGATCCGATTTTTTTTAATCAATGATTCGAGTCCTGATAGTGCAAAGTCTCAGCTACAACATATTAAGATCTGAGAGAAATTCACCGAAACATAAGTAAGATAGTGCTCGATAAAGAGAGTCATGTCAATTTTCACATCTGAAAAATTCCCTCCCATAGAGATAATACGTCATAGCGAAGATAGAAAAAGAAGTACATATGACCTTTGACCCCACTTTGCAGACAAGATGGCATCTGAGCAAAAAGTGGTTATTTTATGAAATGATCCCTGTAACATGGTCTTTACGTGTGCAAAATATGGGAAAGATAGGACAAGTATTCACCAAGATACAGGATGAAACATCTATGACCTTTGACCCTAATTTACATACCCAAGATGGCGTCTGATCAAGTAGTTGTTATTTTATGAAATAATGTTCGTGACATGAACTAAACATGTGCAAAATATGGTGGTGATAGGGTATGTTTTTCTTGAGTTATTGCACATAAAGTTGTAAAAAGAAAGAAATATTACAATACATCGAAGATAAGCTTTAATTTCAACCAAGTTTTTTTACGTGATTCCGACAACGTATGAAAAAACGAAAGGCACATTTACGATAGCCCTACGTCTCAGCTACAACATATTAAAATCTTAGAGAAATTCACCGAAGCATAAGTGAGCTAGTGCTCGATAAAGATAGTCATGTCAATTTTCATTTCCATAAAAATTGCACTCCCATAGAGATTACACGTAAACTGGTCAAATTTGACAAGGTTACCTTCAATCCATTTTTTCGAAGTGATGTCGTCATCTAATCAAAATTGTGTAATTACATTTATGAAAGAGCATTTCATAAGCTACAACATATTGAAATTTAGATGAAAATTGGCAAAGGATAAGTGAGATACGCTCGAGTAAACTTGAAATTTGATGACGTCATTTTGAAAATGTACTTTTTTTACTTTATTAAGAAATTTGATATCTTTTGATCATTTTGTCAGCATAGCCAGCCCATGAAATGACATGTACAACTCATCAGCTTTCAGAATATGTCAAGAAAATGGGGGGTCACCGTCCATCCTGACGAGTAAAATCCGATTTAAAATTGACGGTTTTTTGGCATAGATGCACTGTGTATCCCCATTGACGCACGCGCGGAATTTTGAATTTGACGGGCCCGTATGACGTCATATTGAATCGGATCGACATGAAACTTGGTAGAAATATTCCTTGACATTTCGGACATCCGATCCGTGTGAAAAAATTGAAAATTTCTATTTCGTATTAGCTGTGCGTGCGAATATGTGCGCGCGCGTACGCGTCCGTCCAATTTTTTCAATTTTTCAAAAAATGCTCCAAATGGTCTGAAACGTGTGCAAAAAAATTTTGAGCTCGATTTGAGCATAAAAATATTTCAACGCGCGCGTACGCGCGCGTTTTGAAATGAAAATGAATTTTGAGAATATGAGTAGAATTCGCTTGACTTGAAATATATGTGACGTAAATTTCATTGAAATATTCCATTCCATTAATGAGGTATGCATGAAAATGTGTTTTCATATAATGACGTCATAGTGACGTCACGGTCGACTGATCACTATGATTTTACTTGCGCTGTCGTCTTTGCGACATGATACATATATGGTATACGTTTGACATTGAGAAGCAATGCACTTTCTGAGCTAACCTCTGCACAACTTTTGAGGAGAAATAAAGAAAGAAACAAAGAAAGAAGAAAGATTCAGTACAGATACAGAAGGTGATCCGAGAGGATACTCGGATCACCTAACAAGGCAATCGCCAAATTGTGTCTCGCCCATTCACGTACAAGGAATTAATATTTTTAATAACTCCCAGAAGTCAATTGACCTGCTTATGACCTTTGACCTTGTGGTGACCTTCAATACCCTAAGGGACATTTACCATCCAAGTTTGGTCACAAACGGACAAAGGGATCAAAAGTAATGAGCCACAATCACAACGCGCCATAAAAACATAACATTGGGCTCTGAAAGTTTGTTGTCCCCTGTCTGTGACCTTTGACCTTGTGACGACTTTCACCTCCCCAAGGGACATGTTCCATCCAAGTTTGGTCACAAATGGACAAAGGGATCAAAAGTTATGAGCCATAAACGAAATGCACCCTAAAAACTTAACATTCGGCCCTAAAAGTTCGTTGACCCCTGTCTGTAACCTTTGACCTTGTGGTTACCTTCAACTTCCCAAGAGACATCTACCATCACCCAAGTTTGATTGCCATTGTAGCAACATGTGCTGAGTTATGTGTGATCAGAGAGTCTTGCAAGTAAACTTTAACGTATGACCTCAAATGACCTTTGACCTTATCATGTGACCTCTTACGGCACCATAACATGAAGGTACCCCAAGTGCATCCATCACCCAAGTTTGATTGCTATTGTAGCAACATGTGTCGAGTTACGAGTGATAAGAGAGTCTTGCCAGTAAACTTTAACGTATGACCTCAAATGACCTTTGACCGTATCCTGTGACCTCCAACGGCACCATAACATGAAGGTACCCCCAGTGCATCTATGACCCAAGTTAGGTTGTAATCCAAGCAACTTATGTGAAGTTATTTGTCAAAAGAGAGTCTTGCAGGTAAACTTTAACATAGAAAAGAGGGTCTTGCACATACCCTTTAATATATGACCTCAAATGACCTTTGACCTCATCACATGACCTCTGACAACACCATAACATGAAGATACCCCTAGTGCTTCTATCACCCATGTGTGGCTGCCATTGCTGTAACAGTTGCCAAGTTATGCATCATAAGAGAGTCTTGCAGGTAAACTTTAACATTTGTGACGGACGACGGACGACGGACGGACGACGGACGGACGACGGACGGACGACGGACGGACGACGGACGGACAACGGACGGACGCCATTTGGATCCCTTAGTCTCGCCTTCACCTCCGGTGGGCGAGACAAAAAGCTCCCTACCATGGGAGGGGTGACACCCTCCTCGTTCGTGTGCGCATGCGCGCGAGCGCCGAAACGCCGAGTCATGAAAATCTCACTCATAAAAGTCTTTTGAACTTGGCATCTCTGTATGTATGCATGTATGTATGTGTGTATGTATATATGGTAAATGTGTGCATCTCCAGTGATCAAATCTACAGTGTATGTTGTATGTCCTTCGTTTGGATGAAATTTTAATAACATTTTGCCTTTCCAGACAGACTGATTATTTGTAAATATTGTGACACTTACTTCTCTGACATACATGGATTGAAGGGCTTATAATGCAACCTCATCCTGTTGGATGGAACGCTGCAATACCAGCTCTAATTGAATTGGTGGGACAATGTAATTCAAGTTTTTTGTACAAGCTGATCTCACCTTCCTCTTTCTCCACCCCCCTAACTCCACACCTCCATCCCCTCATGTTGTGTCAACATGCATCTCAACATTCTTTCCCTTGATGAATTCACAAATCAAAATTAATTTGGAGCCACACCATGGGACTCATTCACTGATTCTGAACAAGCCAGCTGGTTTGTTTTTGTTTGTCCTTTCCTTGTGAGACAAAATAATGTGTGCTTTCACTTAAAAACTTGAGAGTATCATTACCAACTTCATGCACAAATAAACAGAAGCATCCCTGAGTATCAAGGCCTCTTTGGAATTGATGTGAAAAAATACACCCACAAGAGTCCCACTGTTCAGGCATATGTATGTCATCTGAGAGCCCCATGGGCTCAATCCACAGGAGAACATAATTACATGTACCTGACGAAAAAGAGAAGAGAGGGAGAAGAAAACGTGGGAGGGTGAGGAGAATAGAAAGGAAATGGGTTCATGTCAACCTCTGGTACCAATCCTGCTGATGTCATGTTTTCTATGTAAACATGGTATCTAAACCCACATAAATATTTGTACACAGGTAATGCAAGTGACTTGTGTAGCTTGTTAACAATTTCTGCTACTGTAGGACTGAATTTGAAAGGCTGAAAATATGTAGCTGAATAAAGCATTTGTAAATGCTTTGATGACATTTATAAACTATGGTCTCATGTACACTCTCACTAAGTATTTCTTCAAGAGAGTGAATTAGGAAACTCAAATACAAAGAGTGTCCTGATATAACTGCTAGTATGAACATTTATTGGTCTGTAGGGTCCATTCAAAACAAAGCTGGCTCCAGACGAACTTAAATTGTTTAAGCACACATGAAATATGACGACCAGGTTAGTTCTCGCTGAGACTTTCTTGATCACCACAATTAACACCGCCCAGTCTTCTTTTTTTTTTTTCCCCCTGGTTCTGTTAAAAAAAGTGTCCAACCCCAAAATGTCTTAAATCTGGCCTAATCTTGACTCTCATGAATCATGAATGGTGCATGAACTTCGCATATTCTCAGGACCAAGCCAACGTCTGCCAGGATTAGACTCAAGTCGTGCGGGATTGTGCGCTAAAATTAACCGGACACCCCAAAGATCTGATCTGCCTATTACAGAACTTGCAAACGATACATCCTCGTCTAGTGACTGCGATGCCGGCGATTAAGGGCCGTTCATCCCTTCCCCGGGGCTGGCTGGTTGATACTAATGAGACGAGACGGCATTGCCGTGGTGTAGAGCGGAGTAGCGCAGATGAGCCTTTGATGCTGGCAGTCTGGAAATATGAAATATCTCAAGCACCGCGAGATCATCTGGATCTTGAGTCGATCCAAGCTAGCCACACCTCTTCCACAAAGAATGATCATTATGGCTCCTCTCTGCACAGAACAGATATCATACAGATGGTGTCTGCATCTACATCTTCCATTTTATACATCAGATCATGACTGGTCGGGGAGGGAACATCGCATGGAAGGTTGCATCCAAAGGGTTTGAAATCACATAAGTCGACCTGCAGCCTCCCAAAAATAGCATGTCAAAAACCAGAGGTTGAACAACTTTCTTTATTCCCAGTGACAAAAGTCACCAGCTGTTGAAGACATTATATCGGTTAGTCAAAGTACCTTGAGAACTCAGAACTAACTCTAAAACTTAAAAACTTGGGAAGCTCAATGTAGAGTTCAAGCACCCCAGTACCACTGTTATATCTGCTGGATTCAGTTCACAACTGAAAACTTTATGTTGCAATGTCTTTAAATGTGTCTCTACTTGGTTGACAAGGAATGTCACACAAGACTGTATTCAGAAATGTTCTATAACCATTATTTCCACTTTCAGACAAATCTATCAAGTTATGAAAAGATAACGAGATATGCTGTCCCTTCAACAGAACAGCAGATGGAGAGCTATCCTGTAACATTGAAATAATCATAACATTAACTGCAGTTTGAAATGATATGCAGTAACTCCTTGCAGTGTTTCACTAGTCATTTGATCAATGTGCACTAATGAAGTTTGAGTGGAAAAGTATGTAAATAATTCACTATTTTGCCATTAATCACAGATATCAATCAAAGTGGAAGAAACCAGATGATGCTGTGCTGTATGGGATTGCTTCAAATATCTAAAGCCCCACATAAAATGGAATGAATTAGTGCGTCATGTAGCAAACTGTAATGATAGACCTGACCATGATAGCTCACTACAAACTTCCTAAAAATATAACATCCCCTCATCCCAACCTTTTTTAGGTCACCTCTACACTTCTGTGTGAACTTGTGCTCATTATCCCAATTATGCAAAATACATTACTTTGACAGCACTAATGGGCCGCTAGAGATGCATCAAACTGGGTGGTAAAGCTCCTGTTTGGCCGATATTTGGATATCAGTGGATATCAGTTAATCCCTTGTATTTGCGGATCCACTACTGATGACTGATGTGATCTGTCCTGTCAGAGTGATATCTGGACCATGCATCCCTAAAATGGTGCACACAGGTGACTTCATGTCAAAACTATTCACAATGTGACCTTGATCTGAATGTAGAGGGGGGCTGGGAGGGTTGCTCAGATGAGAAGCTGTCTCACCCATGCATTTGGTGAGGACTGTCCAGTCCGTAAACTATCGACTTATACCCCTTTCAGGTAATCGCGGTTCAATTATCCGCACCCAAATAATGCGGATGAAGTAATCAAAATCGCGTTCATATATCCCATGAAGTGCGCACTACTTTTACGAGCGCCCGTTCATGTAACGTGCGAAAGACGGGAGTATTTGTCATGGTTACTGCGCACGCCTCTATAATGACGTAATGTTTCCGGTGATATATACTCACGTGTATGCACAGCTCTCGCTCAAGCTCAGCAATCAGCGGTTGTGCGGGAAATCGAGTGACCTTTGACCGAACTGTGGAATGTTAGTGCGCATAAGTCGTAAAACGCGTTCATGTATTCTCGATCAACTCCTCATGCTGCAATAATGCGCATAATAGCAGCATCAAAATAATGCACACTTTTGTACTCCTCTCCCGTTCATGTAATCGAAATTTTACGACTTATTGCTCCTATTATCCGCATCCACGATTACCTGAAAGGGGTAAAAGTAGGAAGATTAAGGTTGGGAATTCAATATCAAAATGCTTGAAGCCCATCCAGGAAAGGAAACAGGTCATCACAGTACATGTTTTCATTTAGTTTGGACATCAATGCGAGAAGCACACAAAAAAACTTTACCCTGACCATGAATCACTCTTGACCAATCAGTGTCGAGCACCATTTGACTTGGTCTCCATTCACTGAGTACAGGTACAGTGAGTGTCACTGAGTGCACAACAGCTTTGACAGCTTTCAGTCACCAGTAGTGAATATTGTTGGGGGAAGGGATTCTGAATAGATCAGATCAGAGCAGGGTTCGCCCCTCAAGATAATCATATCTGACAGAGACATTTCTTCTGGATGTTGATCTGCTGATATTCCTTGCAAATGTGGTTGATGGGTGTCTAAACCATTTCAGAGCTGATACTGACAGGAAAGAAGGAAGCACAGATAGTTGTGACCCATCATGACCTGTACCCTGTACGGGTTAACTACCGACCGCTTAAGATTTAATTTGATAAGAAAGAGTAAAATATTACTATTAGCAGAACAGTGACATTTTGATCTAGTATAAATCAGATAAAAACTAAGGATGTTATAAAATTGTAAAGTTTTACTTACTTTCACAAAACACTTTTTGAACAGTCAATGATGATATGCAGATGAGCGAGCTGATGTCACTGCATCACAATATGTCATGCATAGGTCCGTACACAAAATCTTGAAATTTTCAGTCTTATTCATAATCCATGAAAAAGATCATTAAATTTTTGCATCTGACCATTTTTTTTTTTTGTAATTGGTTTTTTTTTCCAAATGCAACTTATGCAATTTCAGTCTTACTCTGAATTATCTATTATTCAATTACCCACTCTTTGTTGACTACTCATCTATAGTAAAGTCTCTTCCAAAAGTGATTTTTTTCATGGTTGCAATCTGGGAGAAAAGGCAAGATTGTGGTCAGGTACCTGCTATCCTCAAGAATAATTTCATCTATATAAATCAGTGAAATTCCTCATTGGGATCAAATTCTGCTTTCCTAAATGGGATGGAGTGTTATTTTTTTTTGTTTATTTTTGTTTTGTTTTGTTTTTTCAGAACAGCGGTTACAAAAGCAGACAAGCCATTCAGGATTTAGGAGACAAAAATGATGACAGTAGCACAGAGTCTGGGCACCATCCCAGTAAAGGGGTTTTGACAGACAAACCAACGCATAGAGCTCTAGTATGTCAAAGCTAACTAGGAGCTGAAAAACGATTGCCCACTTCCTCTGTATCAGTCACTGTCACTCAAGCATGACCAGATTGGGAAAGAACTTTAAAGAGAGATACTGATTTTTTTTTTCAGTTTCCTTGCAAAAAGTCACTAGAAGTCATTGCAAGTGTTTCATTCATTTAGGTGGGATGCAGTTTGTATATCTTGCATTGTTTTTCACGAATAGATGGTGCAGAGTATGGCCCAAGGAAAATGTGGTATCCTTGGAAATGGTGGCCACATGAGGCAGGATACTAATTAGAATCTTTGACGTGAGGCTTTAGAGATCATCTAGTTTGTTTCTTTTCAACTTGCCATGATGAAATGACTTATATTGTACAAGTCATTTTTAAAATTTTTTTATTACTATATTTTTAACAGAAGTTCTAAGATTTTTAGATGACAAGAGTGAGTGCCTGTAAATGCTGGTAATATATTACTCTGATAATACAGTTCTACTCATGGTATATGCTTCAGGGCAACATAAAACTCCTATTTTTTTTTCCTATTTTCTAAATGTTGTGACTCCACAAATCAACACTGTGGCATGTCCAGAACATAAAACTTCAAGAACTTCATATCACTACAAGTGTGTGTGGCACGTGGACTACTGACATGTTCAACAAAAATATGACCATGACAAAAGTGCAGTTACCATAAATGATAATGTATGCATACCTTATCATTATTTGCACTTGCCAACTGTTTTCAGGGTAACGTATCAAACAGAGCTTACATTCAATTTAGAAACATCTGTATTCATTTTGCTCATTGCTACATTGCTATAGCATCTGCAAATTGGGTAGCTTGCAACTGCACTAATTTCTAATGAAAACATGGACCTGAACTTTAGGCCAGCAGAAACCAGTACATGCAGCAGGCTTTCTCTTATGTCACAGAGATGTCTCCACAATCTCTTTTCAGCCACTAGTGAATCACATGCTGAACTATTTTGCCAGCAACCACAAGACTACAACAGAGGTTTCCATCCCAGAAGCTTGGGCAGATGTGAACGTGCCTAAAAATCCAGAAGGCTGCTCATCTCAACAAAAGAGTTTTAAGTATTTACACAAGGATATAGAGTGGAAAGCGATCCTTCTGCCAGATGAGGATGTGGGTCATCTCACGGACCAAGCAGGGGTCAAGAAAGAAACAAGGAGTGAAAACATCTCTGCACCTGGCCAAATATTATTCCAGTGGACACTGGACACAGGGACGATGATAGATGGACAAGGGCTATTGCTCCTGATTTGTCAAAGAGACATGCTTAGATTGTTTTTGACTCTCTTCTAGAGGAGGGGTCGCTAGGCAACAAAGTGGTGGTGCTTCTCAGGGAGGAGGAAGTGAGACGCAGCTAACTCTTGGGGTCAAAGAGAGGTCAAGCCAGCTGAAGCCTACTGAGGGAAGGTCTGACAATGACAAACCCATTTAAAACTTTTCATTGCCGTACCACGTCAGATGTTGCTTTCTCTCAAAATATATCGTAACAACTTTTGCAGTCACTTACCAGCACCTTATGAATCTGAAGCCTCATCTGGGTGCCCTCCTAACATACAGGGAGCATAATTTTTCACTAACCCCCAAAAAATGAAATTTCCTCATGAGTCGGCTATTTTTGCCATGACCCATTTATGTGATAGCCCCAACACTTGCGGGAGGGCGGTAGGGCATGCTGGTTCAGAAGATGTTATCCCAGCAGGAAGAGACGTGTGGGAGTCTCTACAGCTTTGCAGGAGGTAGCACGGAATACAAGGGCAATGTAAAACATTCCTCTTGAACTTCACCTGGACTCATAGAGTATGTTACCACACACACTAGATATAGATTCCTGCAGCGCAGGCTGCTGAGAACATGCCATCAACACAGCTGGCCCTTTTCTTGGGGGCTGTCATGATTCATGATACCCATGCTGCTGTTACGGAAGCCTAAGCGTGGATCCAGAAGGCCACTTGTTGAAACCCACCAACTAAAGGTACCTGGTTTGCCATATAAAGAAAGTGAAAGAGCAACCAGTGTAAACTCACCTAGAAATCTCACTCCGTCAAGAAGGGAACTTGGTGAGCTTTAGGAAGTCACCTTCTTGCCTTTCTCATCCCAAACAGGGCACACAAGCAAGTTTTGCAGGTCATTCCCTTGCCTTTAATAGCATAATTCCTGATCCTATTCGGATAAATTTGAACAAATCGCCATTCCATGTTCTACCCCTGATAAAGGCACACAAATATGGATGTTTCACAGAGTTCCCCTCTTGTTTCATGTTTCAGCTTCTCAGTCTGTTACTGCATATCCAGAAATCACCTGATCACTCAGGTTTCTTGCCTTTTTTTTTCTATCAATCTCTAATTTGAACTAATGCATACCATCATCCTTTTTCTCACTTCATATTTTCATAAAGATTTGATGACTTCTGGTGCACAGATATAAATCTAACAGAAACATGAATACTTATATGCAATTCAACTCAAAGAAATATTTCATAATCTCATTTCATACTTTCCTTTCTTGCAGTTGTTGCATTTTCAAAATTTCCTGATTTCTTCTGACAGACATTAAAAGACAAATGTGACAATCAGATTCACAGTTTAAGATTTCTAGAATAAATTTAGAGCAAGATTAAAGAAGATTTTGACAGTACAATTTGTAGCTCTAGAGACTGTCTGGAATATCATCACACATATTCATAATAACTTGCATGACTATACAAACTGAAAAACAATATATTCCCTAGGTAAGAAAGTGGATAGAAAACAAAATGAAGAAAGACAAATAATGGAAGCCCTATACAGATTTCTGTGATGGTGGTGAAAGAAAGCTATCATTGTCACTTCCAGAATGAACTCAAGTGATAAAACAAACACAACACACACACACACACACACACACAAAACAACAACAACAACCAAACATATTTTTACTTTCATCATGAGATCAAGACATATTACACTGTATACTGCCATAACCATCCAAAAGGATTTCACTTCTCTTTCCTAGGCACTTGGGCGGGGGGGGGGGGGGGGGGGGGGGGGGGGGGGGGAGGAATGTTACATTCAGACTGCCCGTGATAGAGTACACCATTCACCATTTTCTTTATACACACATGGGATATGCAGAGAGCAAGTAGGTGAACAAGTTATATTCTCATGCATTGTATGGTACCCTCCTCATAAAAACTATTCCTACCCCACCCCCACCCCACCCATCCCACCCCACACTGCACTCTATTTCTCTGCCATCATGCGGCTCCCCTCCCCCATCAGGAAGTATCAAAAGTATCAAACTTATGAATTGATAACACCTGCACAAACAACCAAAGGAATGGGACAGTGGGTGCATTGAGAGGTGGGTGGTAGAAGTGGGTTTCTGTCACAGACTCCAGCATACTGACACAACTAGTAATTCAAGTTAATAAACTTGACTGCCTCACCGACCTGTGGTCACTCTTTTCATAATGTCCACTGTCCCGAGGCGATCATAACCTGTTACCAATGCCTGATGCACCATTACCGTTACTTCTCACGCAACATCCCATTGAACATGACTAACTGATGACTAATCTTGCATACAGTCCCAGTAAAAATTCTAAAAAGTTGGTCCGTTAATCCAATCAGAGAGATTTTCTTTCTTTTGTGAAATGTGGTTACAAAATTACAGAGTGTGCACCATCTGACTATAATCCCTGCCTGACTCCACAAAAAAAGAAAGAAAGAAAGAAAGAAAGAAAGAAACAAGCAAACAAACAAACCAACAACAATATCTCCTGTCATCTACACTATATGTTACATCCCATGAGAGCTGGTAATATAGTGGGTAGAAAAAAAAGAGAGGAAATATAGGAGACTCAATGTCCAAACCATGGACCTAACTACACATTCTAAAACAGGGGAGGATCCAGGAATTTCGTAAAGGGGGTCGCAAAGAATATTTCTGGTGCTACTTCCAGGTTCCAACTCAATCTTTTCTTATTTCTTTTGTTTTAACAAACAAATAAAGAGGGGGCGCGCGCCCAGTGCACCCTCCTCTGGATCTGCACTGTAGAACTTACAAGTGAAAACATTCAGAAATCAAATCCCAAGTCATCAGCATATTATGGTGCTATTTTGATAATAGGGCAGCAAAGTTACAATTACTCATAAACAGATACTAATTGCAACTTTCTCAGCACAAGGCTGAGTTATATAACCAATTACAAAATCCTTCATCCCTGCCATCCTTCTAACCAAAGAATTTCCTGTTTTTCTGGCTTTCTTTTTTTTCCATAATTGATACATGCACTCTGAATATGATTTGTCGAGTTTGTGAGGATATTGCTAAAATACCTCTTCACATAAAGTGGTCCTACAGTTTTATCAAAATAAATTCTTGTTTGACTGATTATGTAATTTAAGAGAGCATGATTCCAAATTCTAATCAGCAGTGCATATACCCACAAACAAACAGCTAATCAGATGTATATACCCTCAAATGGTAAATCAGATGCAATTAACCACGCAGGAATCAGTTTTTCTCACTGTATACATGTATTGTTGCCAAATCTCTTGCTGAGGAAGCAGCACTTTGATGAATGACTATAGGGGCACTGTTGTACACAAAACATTTGCAACTTGAATAAAAATGAATGGAAGAGGAGAAATTTGCTGACAGAAGTGGTGAACGATGTCATGCTCTTCTTTTGCCAGTGTGAGAGTTTTGGCCTGGTCTCTGGTGAATTGTTGGCCGATGGAATTGTGCGAAGGCGGCAAAGGACTCTGTCAGAAGTTAGAACCCCTGAAGCTACGACATGAAACAATGTCTCACAGCAGAGGGTTCCTTGTCCTCCGTGTCAGTGACCTCTTGTGAAATCAATTACAGCTCCCTTGTTTCTAGCGGGCGACTACAATGGGGTTTGTTCACACCTAATTTTCTAGTCTGCTGGCATGGCGGCATGGCAGTATCGCGGATTCATTCGCATCATGCTAGCGTCCAAGGCAAAGACAATGCACAGGAATTCTGAGGGGGTAACATCCGAGGGGCTAACATCCTACAATGTACATTTTAGCTGGCTGAATAATACAAGCAGTTGCTACAGGCATTGAGGTGTAAACACAATAAACTTTTCATGTGAGTTACAATATATGCTTCGCGTTCAGTCATGCTACTCTATGACTTCTATGTTTACAAATCCACAGGGCAAGCAAACGAAGCACCTTGTCTTAGGATATGGAGACCTTGCGACTGTCTGAAACATATGAAAGGAGAGGCAATAAGCTACCCAAGGAAGTATTGCTTGTGTGTGCAGTACTGCACAAACAGGCCTAAAAATGTACACGGCAAACTTTGAACTCAATCCATACCAAATTAAGGCAAGGCTGTCATCAAAGTTTTGTCCTGAGAGGGTTGTATTGTGATACTACGCATATGTGGTAAAAATGGTTGGTGGCAAAGACATTTCCCCTTTTGTGCAGACTAACTGGTATGTACTTATAAAACAATGAAACCACCCTTTAAAGGGATTACATGGTTTTGGTTAAGATGGGGCTTCAGGTTTTTCACTTTTTTTTTTGTGAGATGAGAAACTATCTATGAAATATGAAAGATTATACAATTCTAAAAAGGAATTCAAAATTGATTTGATGAAAATCAGTTTTGAAATGGCTGAAATATCCAAGAACAAAGTGGTCCTGATAAAAGTTGGGCCCAAACGACTTTGTTTTTGGATATCTCAGCGATTTCAAATCTGTATTTTCATCAAACCTAAACTGTGATTTTCTTTTAGAACTGCAGGTTCTTTCATATTTCAGGATTACTCCCTCATGGGATCTCACAAAAAAAAGTAAAAAAGAAAAGGAAGCCCCACCTCAACCAAAACTATACCATCCCTTTAACACTCCACTATTCAATGACCGCCGTCAGATGTGAGAGAAGTCTGTATGCCTAGTCTCAGTTAACATTTATATCTTAAAACAACTATTAATAACAGCTGAAGGAGACTGATGTAGTGCAACAAACAGCGTCTTGATGGTCAGCTGACGAACAGAAGTGTCTGGCGGCCTAATACGTTGTTCCATCTCTTTATAAGGGACATAAGAAGCAGTCTACAAACACTAAATCACTCTGGGTCTCTCCCTTTTTAGCAGTTCAGTTAGTTATGGCAGGAGATCAGCCAAAAAGAAAGAAAGAAATGAAAAACAAACGAACAGGAATGAAAAAAAATGAAGTTGATGGCATTTGAATGTTCATAACTTCCCCACAGGAGAGCATCAAATTGGTGCCTTGCATACCTTGAGATGGGCTTTGAAGTTGCATAATCTTGTCTGACCATGAGAATACACCCATATACCGGTAAATACTCAAGATAGACCTCCTTTTCATTGTTATTGTCTCTTTGATTCTTTTTGTTTCATTCGGGAGTACTAAGAACATTGTATAGAAGATTTGTAAAAGAAAACGAAGAGAGAAACGGGTAAACGTCAATGATCATTTTAGTGTGCAAGCCCCTGAAAGCCAGCAGTGTGTCTGCTATGTTTTCTCAGTTTAGGCCACACAAGATTCGAACCAATTAGTGTTTCCTTTTAGCAGTTCAACATTTCATCAAGTCTGCCAAAACAAACAGATCATGTACGATGTTTGGAATAAATCCACAAGACACCTACATGTATGTTTTCTGTTTCGTCCTTGTCTGTCACTATCAGCTGGCATTGAAAAGCATAGAGTCTTCTTTCAATGTCTCATCTCCCCCTCCCCCCCCCTCCCCCCCCCCCCCCCAAACCCCTTTTCCCACCCCTATACCCCTCACTGACCCAGATTTAATCAGCAGTGGTGTGATACGTTCACATCATTACCGGATAAACGGGGCCAGCAGCAACAAAGTCTATTTTCTCTCACAATAGAAAGTGGCCCAATTAGAGATGGGTCTCAAAGTTGGCCCTCTTTTAATATACCCCAGAGAGAGAAGAGAACCAGCTTTATTCTCCCTGTGTTGACAAAACTCGCTACATTTTCAGATTTGAGAGTGGACTATGGACAAGGCATTGGTTTGTTGTTGGCCACCTGTTTAGAGACATACAGTGCTATGGATGTCCCATATGTAGTTATATCAATTTCACCTAATATTTTCTTACTGACTCTTTCTTCGACAAATTGATATAATGTTTTGAAAAGACAGCAACATGTTTGCATAAGATTCAGGGTTCGAAATTGGCGATGGTCCGCTGGCCATTGGCCACCCAAAATCACGTCGGACTAGCTAAAAATCATAAAATTCTGAAGTTACTAGTCCGTCTGGCTAGCCAAAATATTGTTTCAGTGTCAAAATTGATTCTAAGTAGTCCGCCTGGCTAGTTAAAAAAAAAAAGTTAAGTGCGACCCCTGAGATTGCTCAAGCTCTGCCATGTTTTCTTAAATGATGGTATTAACACAATTCGATCCTTTCACATAAACAATTTACATGCAGTGTTTTACAATTTATTCTGGTATGGGAAAAAATTTCTTCCACTACAGATAATACAAGAACAATACAGAAAAAAAAAGATACATTCGGCTCATTGGTACTACTTATGTACCATCAGTAAGAAATGACTTATTTGTGGCTAATTATGAGCTTGAGAGAAAAAAAAAATAGAGAGAGACAAGAGAAGAACTCTGAGAGTGCAGATCTCCACCAAGCAGCTCATTTCCACCACTGATGTTGTTCTTCCATAGAGATCAGTGATTTTCAGTCATACATGCACGCTGAATTTTGCCCACTTTCCCAATAAAGAAGCCTTTTGTTTACGTCATCAGCTTCCAGTCGCGCGGCACGTCGCCTGAGCAGAGCACTCACTTTAGTGCATGTAGTGCAAACCTCAAATACGTGCAGCTTGAACTCCAAAGTTCCTTGACCCTTCCTGCCAAAATATCAAAAAATCCTTCATAAAATCCATAGAAATTCCCAGATCACTACAAAAATTCATCATCTGTTCCTTACGAGTGTCATTCTCAACCTTTCATCTCAAAGTTTCATCCAGATCTGTTCACAACTTTTTGAGTGCAAGAAGACAAACAAACTAACAAACAATTGCCAATGAAAACAAATCCTCCTTCCTTGGAGGAGGTAGTTAGATATAGAAAAAAAAAGTTATTAGAAATCATAAATGATAATATGCATAGAGTAAAACATTGACTGATGCAACTTCCTTTTATTGCCCCAACCCTGTGATTGCCAAAAGCTGATTTATCATGCAAAAGAGTATAAGCAAACCTGAGACATTGCTCCTGGTAAGATTAGAGATACTTTATTCACCATGTGATTGCTTTTTTTTTTTCTTCTTCTTTTTTAGTACATTCCAAGTGACAAGAAGCTTTGCAGGTTTCCTTCTTAAATCACCTCTCGATCAATTCTCATGACTAGGAAAAATGCACATTTTCATGAACAACTTCCTACTTTACAGACAAACTTTAATTTTGCACAGCACTCTGCTACGCAATCTCATTCTTGGAAAACTAACCCTATCTTTCTTTTCAATAGCAGCACATTTTAGGTTTGCCAATTACAAAACTGCACCTCACCTTTTCCCTAGAAAGTACAACATTACAAGAAACTAGATGAGAAATAATTAGTGCACGTGATTACCCCTCTCCCAACCCCAACCCTCCCCCCTTCCAAATTTTCCGGCATCATGGTGACATTGACACCAATGTCAAAGCAATCACGGCCCTACGCGGAGGCACCTGCTGCACCGCGGATCGAATGTCAAGCCAATACTCATAAAGCCCTTTCACGCAGCATAATCACGGGAAACACATGGGGCTTGCCTTAAATGTACCTTATCCAGTGTGGCATACAAAATAAATCTGGAAAAAACCCTGACTCTGTAACCTCTTTTCAGCCACTGCTATGAAATATGTTCGCATTGCTTGTCATCAAACCAGCACATACAAACTTCTATTCTGCCTTATAGATTTACCTGTAGGTTCCTTCACATTTTCATGTAATAGGCCTGTTTCGTTATGTATTCTAATGCATGCTTGTGCCACTCACATGCATTTTACATGTGCAGGAGTTACTCATTTTCAAGCACTTCTCAAGATTCATCTGTGCAGGTAGAATATTTAAACCTGTTCCTGGAGAGTTAGGAAAGCCTTGTGTAAATTTTTGAGTGCGCTCGCAGGAGGTTAAGAATATTTTTGTGAAGGAAGGATGCCTAAACTGTAGAAAATATCATGTAACTAGCTTTTTCAAATCACCATATTCCACCATTCTTTATAAGCCAAGGATACACTTTGAGCCATTCCATACTTTTAGATGAAGTGTACCTCATGCATGTCATCTGATCTCGGATATAGCCCACTGGTTACTCTGTACTTTCTGTATCAGTTGTTGGTGTAAAAATGCTGTACATATTTAAACATTTGTTACCTCCAGAATATTTTTGCTGTATAACAAATTAACCACTTCTGTAGCAAAGTTCCCCCAGGAATAGATGGGTTAAAGTGATTGCACCAGATGGGTGGGAGTTGTTTTCTATGCTTCTGAGGAGGTGCATTTTCATCGGGGCAATATCAAGCCATGTGGTTTATGGGATTCAGCGAGGGATTTGCCTCGAGCTGGGAAACACCTTGCCACACTGAGCATCCAACCATGCTGTACTTGAACTCTCAGCATGAATGGCGAGAAATCTTCGGGCGAAAAACATCATTTCTGATCGCGGCATCGAACATGAAGTCGTGAGCGAGCCATGCTAACAGCATGGTGTACAGTGAAGTCAATGTGTTGATCACCTGCAACTGACAGAGAAGTGTATGGAGAATTCTACAGGTGGCAATCAAGCACAGTTTGAAATCACTTCGTGCCAAACATACCAATTTCCCAGAGGGTGCCACTTTAATAATACAAAAATTTGTTTACAGTACATGTACTTTCTTATTTAGCACATGACCCAAATGGCTCCAGCACATCTTCACAGATATGCAACAGAAAAAAAAAAATACCCTATATCATGCAAAGGAAATTCAAAATATGTTTGTTTCATTTTTTCCAGAGGGGGTTCAGATTGGAATGAATGTGCTTTGTATGCTTGGAGTGCTGTCGGCACAGAAAAACCCATACGTGTTGTAGACACTTTTCAAAGTCCCTGGTACAGAAAGGGCTCCTGGCATCCTCATGAAATAGTCACAACTACAAGAGCTGCTTCATGGCTGATCGATGCTCCTGACCCAATGGAACACATTGCCCTGAAGTGTTGGTAATGTGAGAGTTTCTATATTGCAATAATTACTGAGCGATTCTGTCTTATGTTTAATACCTACATATCGTCGCTGGAGCGACAAGACCTCGTTTCTACGAAATGTCAAATGTTCAGGAGAGCCAAAAAACATGGTGGCCAAAGCACTGTGGTGAATGGGATAGCCTTTCCTTTGACATGCCGTGGTGGCTTCACTTTTGGAGTAAGACAGTTGGGATTTGGACAGGACATCACTTAACCCATTATTTGACCATTAATCCAAAAAGTCATTTTCACCAAATTTGCAGATACAAGGTCTTGTCACCCCAGCGACGATATATAAAAGAGTATGCATAGACAGCTGACAAGAGACATGAATACAGTATCTTAAAGCCGCATACTTCAGAAGATATCTGTACTGAAAATGTTTTTTTAACATCTATTCCATCTACAGTACACATCATTATCATTGATCAAAAGTTATAGGGAAAATCCAATCCAAAAATAAACAAACTCCACAAGAAAGAGGAGAAAAAAAATCCCTACAGAATGCTCCAAAAATGACAAAAATCGATTGAGAAATACGGAAGATACAATGTATGACATTTTGAAATTTCACATTTTGAGGGAAAACAGTTCTTGACCAGTTCTAATGAATACTTAAATATGATGTCATATGCCCTCACAACTTTACATGTCTGATATATACATATTATATGAAATTTGGAGAAATTATCATTTTCAGCTAATACACGTGTAGCCCAGATGGCTACTAGCACATAAGATAAAGAAAAGAATAGAAGAGGATAGAAAGTTAAAGAAAACAGAAGCATTACAGTTGTTTTCCAAGTCACCCAGGTGACGTCAATATGAATCAGTCTTTTCCCCTTCTTGGAGTTTTTGAAACTCTTTATTTTGCTTCCAGCTAGACTTCCTTTTTTGTTTTGTCAATTCTCCTCTCCCAAGAAAAGTTATTGGTCCTAGGAATTTATGAGTTTGGCATTGGCTATACTTTCTCCAGCTAGTGGTCAGTTCCCCGGCACTCTCCATCCCCAAAGCCCCAATCCAAATTATGGGAATGACGTGTTTTTGCCCTCTGATCCCTAAAACATGAATGACCCTCGCTGGTCTAGAAGGTCGTTCTCCAGCAGAACTTCTCCTTTATTTTGATGTACTTTAGTGCAGTAGGTCAGACAGGAATTCCAAAGACAAATTCAGGGACAACAACCCAGAAAAATGATGACGAACACGTTGGACGTCATAAGGACACTATCTTTCATTTGGTTTATTATTTTGTTATCCAAGAAACAATAAAGTCTTGACCAGTAGTTACAGAGAAGAAGGAGATAAAGAAACTAAAAGACAGTGGGCGAATTAATCAGAAATTGAGATGAATCAGAGAAAACGGAGTTCCACAGAAACGAATGGGAGGAGCTAATGGAACAACTGACCAATAAGAAATTAATTTCCAGTGAAGATCACACCCCAAAATAGGATTTAGCCAATGAAATACTTTTAGGGAAAGGATACCAATAGTAAATTTGTTATAAAAGACCAAGTTTGAGCAAGTAGGAGGAGTGAGGAGAGGAAGCATGGAGAGCATCATGGGAGCGGCTTCACACTATAGTGAAGCAAAGGCTGCAGAATACTTTGGAACTTTGAGGTACTTTGAATAGTTGGAGACCACAGAGATAGAGTCAGGAGATCCCCCTTTCCTTGTACATCATGCCCCCCCCCCCCCCATATTAATCAACTAAACTCTATCAACGCTGCGAATGTAACGAGGATCTTGGTTGAACTGCCCAAGAGTTAACGGGTTACGCGAGTAACTGGTGGACAACGACAAGTTGAGAAACTATACGCCACGACAAGACACAACTTTGGTTTACACCAATGTGGGGTGTAATGAACTCCAAATAGTCGACTGGTACGTGTCATCAGAGATGTTGAAGCGTCCTGTCAGGTTGCCTTAACGTGGACGGCAATGGTGACGAACTGTTTAAGGAAGCAGTGAAAGCAGACCGGTTAACAGACGCCCCAGCCCTTGGACGAGCTCGATCGACATGCAGGCGAGAACCTCACCCTGCGACCATGCCGACGTCGAGATAAGTGGCCACACCCATTAACATCATTATATCCCTACTAACAAAACCCCTCCCCTTCCCTTAAGAAGTGTTAAAGAAGTAAAGGTCTCCACAGGTGTAGAAGAGTTAAGCGATGTGATGTGTTCAATTGTATTGTAAGAAAAGAAATTTATTTGTAATCAAGTATCTATGTTTCAGACCTAAGAGAAGGCAGGTCGGTGAATAAATATGCTGTGAGCAGCATTGACGTTATCCCTGTAAATTTTATCCTTCTCCCGCATTTTATATTCACTGTTGTTGTGAAGCAATATTGATGCCTTTTCCGATTTTTGGATTTTTTTTTAATGATTGATGTCTATGTGATTAGCTAACCCCCGACCAGTACAGAGAGAAGCTAACAGACCAGACCAAAATTTATCCGCCTCTGTACAACATTGGTCGGCCCCTTGAGACGAAAAGGGGTGTGGGGGTTGCACACGTAAATGCTTTATTCCTATACCACAATACACCAGAGTTACCATCTGGTTTTTTGTTTTGTTTTTTTTATTTTGGGTGGTTTTAAGGCAAGTTTTATATTCATACAGCTGTAGTATGAGATTTTTGTTATTCTGTATGTGAAGTGAACAAGAAATTATAAGAGCATGACATCACATCAACCTGCTGATTTGAATATCCATGACGACTGGTCAAGAAGTGTTTCCTTTTTTAAATTGAAATTTCAAAATATCATAACATACTTGCTTATTTCTAATCCCATATTTAACATTTTTGCACTGCTTTGTCTGCAGGGATGTTTTTCTCTTTCATATGAAATTGATAAAATTTTGGAGTGGATTTCTCCTTTAATTCAAATTCTGTCCTCTTTGCACTTACAACAAATAGCGTCAAATGTATTTACAACGAATAGCATCAAAATATCTTCCATCACGTATGTTTGAACCAACTAGTGTAGGCCCTGAATCCACTCACATGGCACAAAATAGAAATGGATGAGGTTAGCATATTTGTTTAGATGAACTCTCTGTGTAAAGTTTGATTGGGTAAATGAAATGAAAAAAAAAAAGATGAAGAGTTGGCTGAAAAGCAGCACACAGAGTAAAAAGATACAAATTCTGCAAAATTACCACCATCTGCCAATCCATCCTGTTGTCACAAAAATTACAGTCAAGTTTGCTGGACTTGGCACAAGCACAAGTTTACAAACTGTAGCAAAGTCAGGATCCATCCCCCACGGAATCGACAAATCATACATTTTCTTCAGGCTTTCGACTATAACAGAAGAAAAAGAAGCCAGCATCTTTCCTTCCCTTTTTTTCCTCCTTTGTAGGAATCAAGATAAAACCCATGAATTTGCTATCAAGGGGTGAGGAGAAACTGTCTGACAAAAATGACGAATAAAGAGTTTGACTCATGTGTCATCTTTGAAATCTCGTGGCTTGTTGGACGCACAACCAACGCAAGGAAGAATGTTGATTGTCATCCAGCTTTACACTTTCAGACATATACATGATTGTACAGCCATGAAAAGAGGATGGTGATGTATTAGCCTCACATGGCACACTAAACTGGCCACAGAAGTCTATAAAAATGAAGACCCTATGCCACACAGTCAAAGAAAGGATTCATTCTCCTCAGATGTAGTGGCCCTCAAAAAACATTTTCACATGTTTTTAGTACGTGTACATGCATAATGAGAGAATTCACTGAAGAGCAGCATTCTGGCAGCCCACATCGTGATATGTGACTCGATGGGTGTGTCTACCAGTGCTTGTGGTGTACCCCTCAATCCTGCGGTACTAGACGTGACCGATGTGACCCGAATATTAAAGGAAATGTGTCAATAATGCGGCTGCAACAATCTGGAGGGACCCCCCCAAAAAAAAATAAAAAATAAAAAAAATAATAAAATAAAATATCTGAGCCTGTAGGGTTTGGACTAGAGGTCTAATCACGAAACCACAATTTTATAAGGGATGCAGACTTCACAGAATCGGAACAACAAAGTGTACACAGTATGATTAAAGCAGACATCCAGGCGTAACTCTGTATATCTCACAAACACTCTTGCAATCACTGACCTAATTCCCTTGCCTCTCGAACCCTGTCTTACGGCAAAGCCTGATGATGGAAGGATGGGCCATCCCTTTCCTCGCACCACTCGTACTTGATTATGGCTTGATATGATGTCAAATTTCAGCCTCTCACCTTACTGTATAACCTTTGACCTTCGAGCTCAAAGGCCACATAATCATATCAGTTAATTTGTGTGTATACACAGATGTTGAGATTAATGTGTCATGAGAACAAAAAGCAATTATGCAAGGACTCATGAGTCAAGCAAGGAATACCTAAGGAATTATGTTGGTACCACCATGTAGTACAAACAAAGATATACAACATTCTGTGATGTACTCTGTAAGGTGCTTTGCCTGTTCCTGGACAGCTCATGCTAAATCAATTTGCACTACAAGCAAGGATACCAGTAATGATTATAAATTATATCTTATTTTGTGTGACAAATGATGTTTCCTACACAGGATGTGCTATTAAGTGCTGTGAATAAATCACAGGTCTCATATATGCAAGATGTAAAATAGTATAATAAAAAATGTATGATAATCTTTGATATCCAATACATGACTTTTCACAGCCTCAACTAAACAAACTGTTGGGTGAATTTTGAAAGAAGTATCTCTCTTGGCTTTGGGAAGAAGTACAAACTTTCAGTTGTACTACAACAATGTGTAAAATGACAAATGATCTACATATGAATGTATGTTAGTGTTGTGATATGACTGCATCTCGATTGAGGACATCAACAGCAAAGAATCTGAAAACACGTGAGAATTTTCTGTGGACGGATTGCTGTAACCTTTAATAACAGCCTCAAAAGTAGTCTCATGGGATGAGGGCTGTAGTTGTGGATTGATTACTAAACATCATAAGATGAGTTGGGTAAAAAAAAAAATAATGTGTGCAAATAATGTTATCAAAACATTACAACAAGAAAACGAGGACATACACCCCAACCCTACTGGTAGTTGGGGTGGAGGCCCCTCGAGACGCATCTACCCACAATTGCTGGGTAATCCAGGAAATCTCCGAGCACTTGACTTTCAATAGAGGAAGTACCTAATAGACACACGGGAGGGTCTTTCAAACTGGAAGTAGGTCTTAGCAACCAAAGAAGACTTGGGGTGGAGCAAGTCTGTGTGAGCAGTAGCACAAGCCATTGGGATAGGCTGGACAATCACAGACTGACCATGTAAGCAGGCAAATTCATATGTTACAAAATATTGGATTTTTTTCCCCAACAAAGACAAGTATCATAAGCATGCAATAAATTGATGGATTTTATGCACAAATGGAGATGTTTGCTATGAAACCTAATCCATCCCAGTGATTTGGCACATGCAATGTACATGTATACTCCAGTTGGAGCTACGAAGATATATCAATGTTATGCCATATGACAATATTGTTATGTCAGTTGTCATTGTCTCGAAGAAAATGCCATGGATAATGTGGTGATGAAAGTCCTCATTTCCTGTTTTGCACATCACGGATACAAGAAGCCTTGCATATTGTGATTTAAACACACTGCACAACAGTGTAACCATGAGCGCATGAACTCTGAGATTTTCATCATGGGCATACTACACAATAGCATTTAAATCAAGAAATTATTGTACTGTATCAACTTCACACACACAAAGAAATAGGGGCATCAATGATACTGTAAAAGTGAATATTTTCATGCGGCTAATTTTTCGCGCTCAGTCACGTAAGAAAGGTTTCACATATTTTTAATTCCGTGGAATCAAGACATCAACTACTGGAACATATGGCAAGTAAGAATATTTTCTTTTGGTTCTGGTTGCACGAAATGCGTTAAAATTACCACTTTTACAGTATGATGTCATTTCATGACCACTGTATCAAAACTCTTCAGTGAAAACATAGCTCAACTACAGGACACAAACCAAACATTATTATTCATCTGCATTACCAGGCACCTACAAAAAATTACCTATCTACTCCTGGTTTATCACGTGGGAAAAAGTGGATATTAATCATTTTGTCTGAGAATGTAAAATGTCCGCAGGTATCAGCTAGAATTTGATATCAGGACCCAGTGTTTTAGTGTCTAAGCGTCTTTTCTGCTATACAATGCTGGTCATACCACATGAGTATGCAGTAGTAGTAGAGTGAGTCTGAACATGGTCTGACACTTTCTACATCTGATGTGAAACAAGTTCAAACAGTTCAATAACATCTGAAAGAAAAACAACAAACAATTATAGTGTTCAGATAACCTGGGAGTGACAAGTTATGTCGGTTTGGAAGACGTAAAAAAAAAAGAAGGCAAATAAAGAAGAAACTGTATTGCTCACGATGATTCAGACGTCATGGTCATCGCTTGCAAAATAACCTTACCTCTACCAAAAAAGTTTGATGCAATAAATTGTTTTCATCCTTAAAGTGTCATTCTGGATTCAAAGTTTGTCCTCATTCCTTCATGTAAATCACATAACTAATCATTTCTAGATGAATCAATAAAGAGGGCAAAATCACGAAATGACTGGAAATCAGACAGTGTGATTATCATTACTCAAATATCAAGCCATGCAATTATCGCTGCAAAACTATCAAAACTTAGGGGGAAACAACATTCACTATCCATGTAACATTACACTGGCTAAGTTTTTAAGAAATGGGAAATCACCTCAAAGGCAACTACACTTTTAGAAAAATATATCAGTCAAGTGAACAGAAAAAAAGGTAAGAAATAACCTTTGAAATGCACCATGTGAAAGATGAAATGGAAAAATGACTTGCTGAAGCAAAATGACCGATGGTCGTAGAAGTTTCCCTACCCAGCTACCATCATCTTTGACCTGTATCCACAATCTGATGAATGGCAGGTGCTTTCAAATCAATAGACTCTGGTTCATGCACATTGATATTTCAGTGATGTAACAGTGTATATGGTAGAAGTTTACATAGGAAACCAGACATCAAAAGGCCCAGGCATAACACTCCCCCCCCCCACCCCCCCCCCCCCTCCATCCAGCCCATCATGAAGGCACTTTGCCAGTGTCACTCACAGTCGGCGTGATGGGCAGTCCCATCCATGACTGTCACCACTGACCACTGATGACAAATCGCTGGGGAAATGACATAAGTGGGGCTAGGAGGGACAATGAAGGACTCGAGACGCTGGACAGGCTGCGCCAATCAACCCACGCATCCTATCTCTCACTGTACATTCCCCTTCTGCCTTTCATAATTGGAGATTGCATAAACCTCCTTTGAACAGGAAAACCTGATCACAGGAGAGGGATGCAAATAATAGGCCATGGCAGAGTCTCACAACAGTTTTCCACAGCATGGTTGGAAGGTCGTAGCTGCATGAGAACAGTGACCTGGATCTTTCGACAAAGTGACCACTCCTATCATTTCAACATGAGGCTCCTGTGACAGGGTATCAAATGATACACTGAGAGTACAAAGCTGGAAGGCGCACCTAAAGTGCTCACTAATCATGTAAAGTCATATTCATGCAAGCTTTTAAACATTTCAGATTTTAGAAAACTTTAAAGAGAAATAAACCTATTTTACTGCTATATGTACATGCTCCTTCCAATCCCTGAGCATCAGATAAGTGCTCTGTTCCTGACTCCGATATTTGATTCTGCCATCAATAAGAAAATTCACTGTTTTTGCTTTGATAAATGCATTTGAATTAAAACAATGCTCATTGCAATTTGTATTTCCTGAACACTCAAGTAGCAGGTGTCTCTTCAAATAGTATATAGTACAATCAGCAGAGAAGAGAAAATGTGACCGTGCATCACAAAACTAACGAAAAGTCACACACCCTGATGTGACGCGAGGACTCAAAATAGGTGAAACGGGTCAACCCAGTCAATCTTTATTTTTTCAGATTATCTTAAAACGCAATTCTTCTTCTACATCATTCCAAAGTTGGGATCATAGAATGAATGTGAAATTGTGTCATTTTTTTTTGGCAGTTGTTTTTAGATTTGTTTTTCTTTTTAGAACAGTGTGATTAGATGTTTTTAGAGGCCCTTTTTTATTTCTTACAAACCTGTTACATCCTCTTTCCTATCAACTCTTTTAACTTCTGTAAATATGATTCTACTGCATTGAAAGTTAGTAGTGATTAGCCTTGAATAGAATGTGTTGATAGAGCGAGCTTAATTGCAGCTTACTCTGATAATCCCTCCATCATTGTTGCTATGGAGTCATACATCCTGTTTTTTGTCCCATTCATTGCACAGACACAGCTTCTTATTAAGAATAGGTGCTTGAAGAGACCCTTTACTTTTAAAAGGTCTTCCCGAGTGTGTATTTTCTTGCCGTCACTGTATATAGTCTAGGGAAGTCCATTTGTATTGACTTTGAATAAATCAATTTAAAGGCATTCTTTATCATTGGGAGCAGTGATTCAAAAAATGTTAGAGTTATCACATTTGATGCATACAGGTCAGTTGTATCAGAAAACACCCTACCATTAAAAAAAAAATTGCAATACAGCCTGAAATATAAGGAGATATCACTATTTCAAACCACAACTGTAGATGATTTATTCTAAAAAAAAATTATCACAACTATTGTTCACGTTTTGTATATTTAACTACACACTTAACATTGTTATACTGTTTAACATTTTTACATTAGTTGTTTCTCTACCTCACTCACATTTTAGAATTATTTTGAAGCACCAAAGCTGGTTTTGTTTCATAGATCTGCAAATGGTAAATAATGCCTTTAAAGCTTAGAGTCTGCTCTTTCAGAATCTGCCCTTAACTAAAAATCCATGACCGGTGACTTTTGATGGTTTTGAGGTACAGGGTCACAGAATACAAAGCGTATGTCTTTCCAGAAAGAGCTATCAACCTCTACTGAACAAAAATCATCACAGTGCACAGTAGGGAACAAAAAATATCATACACAACTTTTGAAGGGGAAAAAAAAGTATGTTTCAAAACTGGGACAATTGCACAATCACGCATGCCATATGAAATGTCAGAGAACATATTTCTCATTTTTAAATATAAGAAACATGCATCCTTATTTTTTTTTAAAAGAGGAAACATGATAATTACCACAAAAATTATACTAGTTGCAAACTCTAAAGTGTGACCGAGGAATCTAATGCTGCTTGAAGTCAAAACCACACTGGTCTGAACTACAACTTCCTGTGTGAGGACTCACAGCTGATTCAATCCCGAACAGAAGTTTTGCGGCAGGGGTCACGTACGTCTTTCCACCAACCGTCACAAAACAAAGTCCCTCCCCGGCCACCGATTCAAACAGGCCTGCTCTATAAATACCAAGAGGGGGGCAGGCTGCTGTTTGCATGATCATCGATCCATGAGTCTAGGGCTTAAGGTGAAGGCCATTCATAATGCCAATTGTACAAGGTCTGCGGGAGGGGGGCAACTTTGACGCAATACCGATACACCATCACAACATCTGGCCTGTACTGGGAGACGTCTGTGCATGATCATGATAACTTTACAAGCGTTCTTCAATAGGATGAAGGAAGTAAAGGCTTACGATACCAACTTGATACATGGGGCAAACACCTTCCTTTTAGAAGTTGATCACTGCATGAGACTAGCAGGTTTCCACCATCTGGGTCACACATGCGGAACGTACAAGCTATTGTCAGTGGTTTTTTTTTAGGTGTTGGTGTTTTCTTTTTCTTCTTCTTCTTCTTATCATGCTTGGCTATAAACTAAAAAGCAACTGGAACAGAGCATTTGGAAAACTGTTTTCACTTGCATACTTGAGCAATGGCTCCACCAGCAGTATGGATTTGTATGATTTAAAGGACAAGCCCACCTTCACATACTGTAAAACATGATATATTCGCGGCATGAAATTTTCGCGAATTGGAACCGACAGCCTTTTTCATGGCATGAAATTTTCGCGAAGTGCCACTGGCGTTCAATGCATGTAGTGTAGACAAAAACTTTCGCGTGCATTTTAATTTCGCGAATTTTGGCACTCGCGAAATTCGCGAAATTAAAATGCACGCGAAAATTCCTCGTTTTACAGTACATGTGGATTGAGTGAATGCAGCAACATTTAGTAGAACACATCAGTGAAAGTTTGGGGAAAATCGGACAATCCGTTCAAAAGTTATGAATTTTCAAAGTATCTGCGTAGTCACTGCTGGATGAGAAGACTACTACAGTGTATGATGTCATATGCGTACAACCATATAAAGAAAATAAAAGGAGAATTTCACAAAACTTTACTTTTTGAATAAAGTGCACATTTCTTCGACTTGTTAGTGACATTAAAGGGTAATATTATTCCTCGTGCCTTCTGAAAGAGAGAAGTCAAGTGTTCTTTTGCTATGCGAGAAAAGTGAAAATACGTTGAATTTTCGTTATTGTTTCTTTATATCGTTGAACTCATGTGACATCACAAGCTGTAGTCTTTTCATCTAGCCTTGAGTGAGCAGAAACTTCAAAAATTTGTAACTTTTGAACGGATTGTCTGATTTTCCTCAAACTCTCAATGATGTGTTCTACTAATATTGCTGCATTCATTCAGCCCACATGTCTATGAAGGTGAATTTGTCCTTTAAAGAAATCCTTTCCATGAGTTAAAAAAAAAAAATGTAGTCTGGATAAAGACTAATCCTGAGCGAGTGTATGAAAGTTGCTGCCCGACACTGATATATTATTCCGTCCAAATCAAATGATACTGTGGTATGGAGAACAATAACCTTCCCATTCATGCGCAAAGGGGGAACGGCTACAATCCATGCACGTGAGTGGCAAGTGGTGTGTCATTCTGTTTTAATAGACTATCGCACATATGCATGTTGCATGGATCAAAGGAATCATACCGCCAGACAGAAGGGGTTGTTGGGGTAAGGTCAGGGTCATGTCCGGGTTGTGTCAGGAAAATGTCAGGGTACTTTGACATGTACGTATCCTAGCTGGGGCTAGGTAACTGGCTAAGGTGGAATTTGGAAGAAGGTAAAAGGGGAAATTTTCGCACATTTTTGTGCAACCAGAAACTAGCACAAAAATAAAAGCACAAGAATATTTTTGCTTGCCGTTTTCCATGTTCCAGTAGTTGATGTCTTGATTCTGCAGAATTAAAAACATACAAAACTCTCCTTGCCCGGCAGAGCGCGAAAAATTAGTCACGCGAAAATATCCACTTTTACAGTAGCACAACAACATCTGAGTAACATCCCAGCAACATTTCGCTGGGACTGTAGAAAGGGATTGCCTGGATGCTGTCGTGGTAATTCTGGGGTCTGTTAAAACAGGACTTGATTATACATTGTACTCTGGACTAGTCTAGAATTTCTTTATTGTTCACACTACTCTCTCTCTCCATTTTCAGTTTCACACTGCATCGGTCTTTTCATTACATGAAGAAAACTGTGTCTTCTATGATACTTCTGTCATGTTTGATCCAATCAGATGTTCTTTATCTTTAATGTCACTTTTCAAAAAATTCCACACTAAGAGTGGAGTAGATTGGCAATCCTGTCATTACACAGACATGTATTAAACCTCTACCAACTAAACCATCAGATCATCTTAAAGAGATTGCAGTTTTATCGCTCTCAAGAGGAGGGATACTGAACTCTAGATGCTACACAAACCAGAAGCGATGCCATGGCAACAGCTTTCAGCTAATACCTCACACTCCTTTCTTGTAAAATGTGTGCCTGATTTCTACAAGCCTTCACTGATGTGTGACCGTTGCACTGGTACACCTGCTGACACCAAGCTGCAGCATCTACAGCACATGCTTGTCTATTTGGTTTGATCACCCAGACATATATAGAGCGAGCTCATAACCGGTGGCACAGGTGTTGGGAGTTCTAGAGTTTGATTCTGGCATTATGGAGCATCCATTGAGAATTCATTCTCCTAGGAAGGGAAATGACATCAATGTGACAAGGAGCCCAGTTATGAGCTGAAACTGTATCTTTGCGATATATTCACTACTCTGTGTTCCAACAAATCAACCTACATGGACTGAATAATTGGACCTGTGTCATACATGCACCTGTGCCTTAAAGGAACTGTACAGTACTGGTTGAGGTGGGGATTCATGTTTTGAACATTCTTAAGTGAGATAATGAGAAACCTCTTATGAGATATGAAAGAGCATGTAATTTTAAGAAGGATTCAACGTTTATTTGATGAAAATTGGTTTTCAAATGGATGAGATATCCAAAAAAGTGATAATAATAAAAGGCGACAGGCCACAACTTTATTAGGATCTCTTTGTTTCACATTGTTTTTGGATCTCTCAGCCATTTCAAAACTGATTTTCATCAAATAAACTTTTGATACCCCTTAGAATTGCATGCTCTTTGACATCTCATAGAGTGGTTTCTGAATATCTCGCAAAACGTTAAAAGCTAAATCCTCACCTCGACCAGAACTGTACACACCCTTTAAACCAACAACTTGCCACGAACCAACAATTATATCTGTCTCATATTATCCACTTTGATGCTGCCCACAGTGAAGCTCCTCATATTTCAGTGAACTATAATTACGTAATGTGTTATACCCACACTTGCGCTTTGACAGAACAACGTGCAGTGACCCTATGATTGTGTCTGGATTATATCCACCTGCAGCTGTCCTTTGACGGAACAACCTGAAGTAAACCTATAAGTGTGTCTAGGTGGCACGGACACCTTACGCTTTGACAGTACATGTACATCCTGCAGTGAAACCACAGTTGAATCAGTATATCGGTATGCAATAAATACACCTGTCCTCAAAGAAAGCAATCTGCAATATGACTGTGCACAAAAGGGCAGAAGTTTTCTGTGGCAACCTGTAGCAAACTATTAGAAAAAACAACAACAAACAAACAGATGACAAAAAATCCCACTCTTTATATTCACATTGACATTCATTACAAGATTAGCATCAAAATTCATGCTTTATGTTTTTGAAGAAGATCAAGCACAATACTAGATATGCAAAATTTGATGACAAAATGTGGACATTAATTAACTTGTTTGCACAAAAACTTTAAAAAATCCTGGTGTTTTTGCTTTTGTTATTGCTTGTTTGCTTGTTGTTTTTTTTTCCAATAGGAAACAATTACCCCCCCCCCCCCCATATGTGCATGAAATCATTCTGGAGTCAAATAAACATCCATCAGGGAATTTGGCAGAATAGAAAACTGATCCATAAGCTTTGCTGATTCGGGACTGGATGGAAGATTGAAGTCATGGAAAAGCTTTGCATGTCTTCACAAAAGAGTAGAATCAGTTGCTATCACATCAGACAAGGTCATGATAATACCACTGCTCCACAACTCTTTTTTTCCTTTGTACATAGGAACTGCCTGTTTTGCAAATACAAGTTACAATGCTGTTATAGGCACCTGTCTTGGCAAGACCTCAAATTGATCTGCCAGTGTTGGATACTCAAATTTCATATGGAAAACCACGAGGAGAAAAAAATGAATAATCATTTAAAAATGCACTTTTACTTCATTCTTAGGATGAAAATATTTGATTTTAGTTTGTTTTTTGTTCTCACATCGGCAAGAACCACATTTTGCTTAAAGTACTGATACATGATATAACAGAGGAAAAAAAATGCACACACACACACACACACACACACACCCACCACATTTTAGTATCTCCTTGGCATTTTATGACGTTTCTCCTCTTAAGTATGATCAGCACTAAAATCTTATATTTGATTGACATTTTTGTCTTTCATATTTCTGTTGATTGAGCAAGTTTATGTGTCTACTACATGTCTAGAATTTTCAGTATCTTGGTATATTATTTGGAAATGAAAATGAATAAACTGTTCTGGACAAAAAATACATTATTCTTCAATTAATGGAAGGGAGAGAGATTTGAATTGTTTTCATTTTTTCTTTTACTTCTTGTTTATGTTTGGGGGTTGTCCTGTTTTATTTTGTTGATTTGTTTTGTTTTGTTATGTTCTAGGCTAGACTCTAAGGCCAAAATCCAAAAAGCTGGTTTAAATTTAAACCATGGTTTATGCAAAATTCTGCTGCATAAATACGCTTGACAGATTGCATACACCAACAGACATCCAGTAACAAACGCGCATTAATATGTGCATATTAAAAGGGTACGTTTGTATGCCTACATGTATGTCACGCTGTAATATCTGCTTATTTTAGTCCATGGTATAAATTTAAACCACCTTCGTGATACAACCCCACCTCTTGGTATACAGCAGGAGAGTTCACCCCTTCAGAAGTTGTGACCACACGGTTGAGGTTCCTAGCTAAATTTGCGATACTAAAACTCCCTCCCAAAAGGGATCCCCCACACTTTTCCTGGCTGTGAGAGAAATGTGCGTCTTAACCCCGCAAAATTGTCGCATCCCCAGGAGAGCCAAAAGACTTCCTTGTTTATCCTGTCACTTACTACCTTTCAGTCCTCATTTCACATCAACCACCAGAGCTCGGAAGACAGCCAAATAGCTGGCTACGAGTGACCTCGTGACCTGGATTGATACTACAGTTTGCAGTGTGTGATCCTCTGCAGACCGAACATCACACTGATGCACACTATAATACTGCAACCCATATATTCTTGTAAAATTGGAGAATTGGAAGAATTGGAAGAACAGGAAAATGGTTTATATAAAGCATGCAAAGAAAAACTTCTAAAGAATCACTAATTTCACTGTAAACACATATCTTCTAAAATTCTTTTTCTCCATTGAAAATTAATCACTTCGAATCCAACTCATCTACACTGTGCTGTTATTCTTCTGAATATGTGGTATCACACATCGTTCTTTTTTTCCTTTACATTTAGAATCTGTCTTTCTATCCATATTTCTTTTCTTTTTTTTTCTGGTATCAAAAACCATGGTGATATATTGGTACCATTCTCATTGGCAAAATAAATGTACCATGGTAATAAATACTGTGGTAATTCACGTGGTACCAATGTTTCTCATTCATGAAACACTATCATGGTATTTCTGCCCAAAAGTACTCCTCTCTGAGGTTAGCTCTGCACACGCACATATCTCCTATTAGAAAAAGACAGGAAGTGTGTCGGGTCAAATGAGAAATGCAGCACTGTACAGTCAGTGGCATTTTGCCACAAAATTCACACTCAATCTCACATTCCTATTTGGTATAAAGTCAGAATTACCACCCTGAATACCGTGATATCACGACATAAATTTTGCGGGGTATTTGCACCTTGTACAAGTGATGTACTTTCAATTACTGATTTCTGGGCATATACATGTGAATGCGACTATTGTCAAGAAGTGTCTTGATACCTAATGTCACCTCCAGGGTAAAGGACATGGAGTAGACTTATTAAAGGGGGATCTTTCCCACAAATGACCCATCACAAAGTGCTGCAGACAAAATGAAAATAAAACAACGTGTAAGTGCAGTTGCAGCTTGAAGGCCATTCAGCACTTATGGTAATGCTCTTGCCGTCTACACTGAAATTCACATGGATTTCCTGAAAATGGTTCTGAGACTGAAGAGCAGTCAAAACTCAGGATGTGCAAGCAGCAACATGAACATCTCAGACACGAATGTCTGCACACACACACACACACACAAAAAAAAAAAAAAAGAAGCTCCTCAACCATTTCTGTGTTCTTCATAGCAATGCATACGTAATCATGCTTCATACTGTGTAGTTAAGTTCGGTGCAGGGTTTGCTCATCTACACCTAGTAATTTAGATCATTTCACATTCGAGCTGCTTTGAGAAGGAGAAAGACCATATCTATGTGCTGAAACAAGCCCACATGTACAACAGTAGTCGCCACAGACACAAAAATAAACACACTTCAATATCTGAGCTAGGTTATGCGTACAAATGTTGGATAGATTCTGGTTTTGATGTGGATATTTAGTTTTGCACAAAATTGCATTCCCTGCCCTGGGAATGATTCCTGCTGAATAGAATAAAATGTAACCATATATACATTTGTCACTTCCATGTTTGACTACGGGTAATCGAAAAACGTAAAGAAAATTCAGAAGAAAACAAACAAACTGCTTTTGATTGAAGGAGAATGATAAAGCTGATAAAATATAATCATCAGTTACCTCCATGCACATCTGACAATCAGAGTTGAAGCTAAATTTTACTGCTGTTTGCAGGCTGTAGTAGAAAACTTGAAATCTATACTGCAAAGATAATAACATTGCATCTAATAGCAAGATTTGATCTTGTTGTTATACTGAAGATAAATAGTGTTCCCTATGGAATCCTTTCATGCAAGCTCCTCCAGTAGGACTACAAGTGTAAGCCTTAGGGTGTAGGCAAGGGGCCCATCCCTTACCTGACAGTGTGAAGACTCCGCCCCCAAGGTGAGCATCCTCCACTGTGCCTGATGTGGGCTGGCTGAGCTCGTCACTAGAGGGCGCTGTGTTAACTACCACCAAGGTCGTCTCAGCCTCGGCTCCACCGACCATGTCTGCACTGGATACATTCTGAAAACCATTAAAAAAAAAGAAACAACACTCCATCAAATGATAAAGTGACACCAGGATATAAAACAAAAAATGGCAAAAGAATGAGAGAAAGAAAAGAAAAAGTATTCTATTAATGAGTCCTCCACGATAACTTCTAGAGTGAATCATTAAATATCCAATTCTTCCCACTTAGCCTCACTTCCTGAATAACAAAAACACATGTTTTCTTTGGAAATAATGTAATTAGGCTGGGCTTTATGACAAGATGAACGGCGATTAGGCAGTCTCACGGAAGCCTCGTCTCGACTCTAGATTCAGAGGCTGACAATCATAGCTTTCAACAGCTCGGAGGTACAACACCCTTGTGCCAGCCAGTGGGTGTTATTCTCCGGAGGGTTTCATTCTAATCCAGCTTGCCACTAATGTAGAGCTTGATTTATCATAAAGCTTGCATTTCATAAAGGCAAGCTAGCAATGACTCCAGCCCATTCTTCCTCTCTGTATTATATCTAGGTGTAGCAAAAATAATTCAACATAGAAATGGCACTACTGTGTACCAGTAATACAAAATCAGATTTTGGCAAAAATGTGTCATAGAAAGCAAGATACTATAAAGTTAAGTATAAAAACAATGATGTCATGAGCCCAAGTATACCTGAGGTCAGCATTAAAAGAGCAAAGGGAAAATTAGCAATGTTTACTTGTCAGAGGCAATTGTACTGGTAGGCCTACGCTGAAAAAAAAATACATAGAGTCAACCTTGCTTAAGTCAACCTCGCATAAATCGAACAATCACCTAAGTCGAAGATATAAATTTCAAGTCCTCTTCTCTTTATATTCTATTGATTTTAATCCCTTATAAGTCAAATTTTCTCAAAGTCAAAGCTATTTCTTTAGTCCAAATAGATTTGATTTGGCAAGGTTGACTGTATATGCGCTGTAGATGAAATGCCACACAATGGGTAGATTTCAATTACAAGGGTGAAACACATCATTCAGAAACTTGAGGTACGAGATTCATTAAAATTGGACAGACATACAGTATGAAAGATAACAACTTCAAATAAATGTTTTAAGTTCTGACACATAGTGGTATCCATCAATCTTATTTGTATGTGATTGATATTGTGTTTGTGTCACTTAATCTTGAATTGCTATGTACACTGTACTACAATAAGATCCCATGCAGTGCTCAAAGTTGGTGTACTCTTCTAGAAATCGCTGCAACATAACATGCAGAATCTGTTTTCCTGTTGTACCGTTGTAAAGTGGAGCAAAGGGGACGTAGAAGAAGAAAGATATTACGGGTGAGTGGAAAGATTGAATTTGGCAATATTCCTGCAATAGTTCAACCTCTGTGATGATAGATCCCATTTCAGTCAATTACAGGCGGCTCCCGCTGCGACCGTTTGTTGCATTACAGTGTAATGATAATCTCACGTTGGTTGCTCTGATAACATGCTGGTAGTAGGGATGTTAATTACGGAATCCTCCACTGGCCACACGCAGTATTTCTAAATCTTTTTTGGAATATTTTCCCTATTTTCTCCAGCTAAACATTCTGTCACATCGCAGCTCCCCCCGACTCTGCCAGCATATCGAAAACATCCGGAGATACAAAATTGAAAGCACGCCTCGGGTTTCCCCCAGGGACCAGTGAGCCAGCCCCTCAAACTGAGTAAAGATGGATCTGGACAAAAAAAAAAAACACTTTTACAGAGCTTGCCAATCTTAGGCAGATCTTGTAATCCCTCAACCACAGATGTCACGACGTGGCACCTCAAATCTTGACGATTCCTTTCTGTAATCCCTGCGAAATTTACCGTACTGGGCAGAAAAGGGAGGCTGCAAGTCATTATCAATGAAATCTCATTCAACCACTACATACATGTATGTCATCACTTCTTACACTGAAAGGAAAATACAGCAAGGAATCACTGCACCACAGCCTAAACCACTCTGCATACATTCCAGAGAGTGGACAGCTCATGAGCTCCCCTACGTTTTTTCCTCCTCGTAGAAAACAACAAAAACAAACAAACAAAACAAACAGAATACAGCATAAAAACAAAGCAAAGGAATCCATGCAAAAACTTGACCATACAAATGCAGTCTACATATTTTGCATGGTTGAGAATATTAAAGTGTTTTGTGTTTATTTGATTTTTTTTTTTTTGAGGGGGGTGTTAGAAGGGTATTTTTTGTGTTTGTTTGATTTTTTGCTGGTTTGTTTGTTTGTTCGTTTGTTTTTTGTTTGTCTTTTTTATTTGCTTTGAATGTGCTAAAAACTGTATTTGTTCATATTCTGGTTTGCAAAGCCTCAACACACTTCTTTCATTCAATATACGCTGCACTGATTAAATTCACACTACTTCATCAACTTCATGAAATACTGCCAAGATTTTGACACCCACTGACAAATCAGCCAAGCCATGGCTCATTAACGACTAAATTCCATGCTGGCAGTAAGATTAAACTGATCTACTTTAAAAACTTTTCTCGTGTTCCAAGATTTGCACATTACATGTACATTATAGACCTACACTATACAGTAAGCCTACTTCTTCTCACTGTTGCTTCATCACCTGTTGCATATGGAGGGACTAAGACTTCAAACCACTCTTTTCATCTTTTGCTTTAAAAGTGCAAGTGAAAAGAAGACTTATATAACGCATATCCGGCGCTGCATCTCTTTCAGCAATTAATCATTTGAATAGTGCAAAGAATATCCAGCTGTCAAACTGCAGATAGCTCCTGAAACTTCTTGAAAGAAGAACCAAAACAAAACAACAACAATTGTGTGATTCTTCCCTCTTCGATGATGCAAGTAATGCATGCAGGTTTAATACTGCAGCACTATTCAACAGGTGGTTCTATTTTCTTTCAGTGTTACGGTTATGGATATGACTCCTCTCTCTATCTCTCTCTCTCATTCCAAAGGTCTCAAACTCCCCCAAACTACAGTATCTACAGATGGTACACTACATTGTACTTGGTACCATAATACAGCAGGAATCAAGATCTCTGTTCAAATTATTATCATTACTGGCAGTTAAGAGCCTACAAATCATGTATGAATTTTCTTTAATTTTCTGAAATTGTTACAAGGTTCATAGATAATTGCAAATGATGGTAACTCCCTGCAGTAAACGCACATCCACAAGGAAAGACAAAGGTCACACTTTGGGAGGGTAATGTGATATTTTCATCCATAGTAGATGAAGAGAGTCACTAGATCCTGTGTACTCTATACCTGCAAATGTGTGTGACCCGCTACAACAAAAGGATCCAAAAGTTGGGGGAGGACATTTTTCTGAAAATAACATGACATTATTCCCTTACTTAACTATTCCGTTTTAATTTTGTATATGACACCACTCATAAAAGTACTTTTGCGGAGATATTGATGATTTTATGAGACCATGTCGAGTGATCTAGGAAATCAATGTTTCGAGAAAACTGCCTTCAAAGTTTTCTTGTTGGCGCAATCGTGATCAAGTGGAGGTAAGACACTTTTCACCTCTTGACAATGAGTCTGCTCATAGGAACATCCGCGATGTTCATTCAAGCTTAGCGCCAGTGAACTACATAGGACCAATCAGTAACCAAGATGCCATGCACTCATCAATAAGATTGCTCCCTCGTTGCTAGGGGCAGAGTCTATTTGCGGCACGAAATCCAAATCTTTGGACACATTTCTGTTCCGTTGAAAGTCAGAAAATCATGGCCCAGAAAAAACGCCAATTTCTTGCCTTTCCTTTGATCATTTAGCTTCAAAATTTTGGCAGATGATACATAATACATTAGACATTAGATACATGCATCAAGCAATTACACAGCAGGGCAGGGATACAATCCCCTAACGCAAAAGTCCAGAGTTTCTGATATCCCCATGGCACGGAGCATCTTCCGCAGCTGCTGAGCATCAAGCAAACCTACATTAGCTGCAACTGGATGTGAATGTCTGACCTTCCACAACCAGTCCCAGGGCCATATGCCATTTCAAATCCTTCTCAACAAACATCAATTTCACCGCTATTTATCACTGAGAACTTGATACAATAAATTCACATCTCTTCATCACCATTTGTGAATCGTGACGGCATGAAATTTCTTGATAGTGATAAAAATGGAAAAAGAAAAATGATTGTAAAGTCTTGTTTATCCTGGCTAACCTTTTTAGTATTAGCACCACTCTACCAGAGGATCATTCTGAAATACAGAAAGCAGGCCCATAACTAGGAATGGGTTTAGAAAAAAGAAAAGAAAAAGAAAACATATCCACATATCCGACATATCCATAAATTATTTGCATACTGAAGCACATGGCTGAGGTGTCTGACTTCACCTTATTTCATTTCATTTCATTTATGAGGCTGTTAACAAATTAAAATCGTAATATACATCTACACACGAGACAAAATTTGAAAACCCATACAGAAAATAAAATTTTAGAAACCAATGAAATTTTTATCAAAGTTGCAGAATACAATTCAAATGACTCTAGGGTATGTCAAACTTACATTTGAAAATTAAGATGATGTGTGGGGGAACTCACAGAAAATCAAATGTTTATTGGGGTATGTTCTCAGATAAAAAAAAGTTGGCAAACACACACACACACATACACACAACAAATGTGCATGCATAAACCATAAATCACTTGTATCTATAGTATCAGCATTATTCTGGCGTCATCCAGTAACAAGTAAAACACCTTGGTAAAGAAGGAAATTGTAGTGAACACATTGGGCAGGATTTGAGCTTGACGCCTCTTGTTTAAAAATGGAATTTAATGCCTTGTTCACTGAGCTTGAGTGAAACTTTAACTAGACTGTCACTGCATGCAAAAGTAATTGTCTCATGATTTCCTTAAAGTTCCCTCCTCTCCCATCTGTGCCCCTTCTTTCTCTCAAAGCATTGTCCCTTCTCTGTCTCCACTGATGTCGTCACAATTGTCCCTAAAGCCCCATTTTAATGAGTCCTTGTTACCATGACAACGTCCAGTTAACCTTTTTTTTTTCAATGCCTGTTAAAAGAGTCCCCGCAAAATGTTGCTCAGATGCTGTCACAATAACTTTTGCTAAATTCTACCCTAGCCAGCTACATTGTGTAAGCTAGGGTAATTTCAGCGACATTACCCTTACATTACCCTGACATTTCCCAGGTAACCCTTCTGTAAGAATGCAACTGTGGTAATTGCACACAGAGAATGATTGACACTCCACACCTTGATCACATGCGTGGATTATAACCACTGGTCTCCATAATCAACTTATAGACTAGTAGACTTCAATTGGTATCAACTGGTACACAATGAGAATTAAACTGGTATCAACTGGTACCAGTAAGACTTCAACTGGCAGAAACCGTTATCAACTGGTACAGTGATACTATAACTGGTATCACAACTGGCCACTAGTAGACTTTTACTGGTTTCAACTGGTAAGCAGTGCAGCGTCAACTAATATAAACTTGTACCAGTATGATTAAACTCATATCAACTGGTACCAGTACGTCTTCAACTGGTATCAACTGGTTTCAATTAGAATTGCTTGTTTAGTTACTGGAAAGTTGGAGTTGCCTTCTGGTTTCAACTGGTACAAGTTGAAACCAGTTAAGACCAGTTTAAATGCTTCCTGGTTTCTCCTGGTTTCTACTGTTTTTTTGACCTGGGTATGTAGTTGAGATCAGTGTAACCATGTTTTGTGTACAGACACGCAGCGCTGGCCAGTGGCCGAGGTAGTCGCATCAGTTGACATACACATCCCCATCACAGAAACCTAGTGACTACTTGGAGAAGATTTTCGGTGCACGTCTCTTAAAACGATTCCCCTCGCTCTCCCCTGCGGCTTTATTGCCCAGGGCAAGAAATTTTGTTCTCCTGACGTTATCTTGACGTTGCTGCGGTAGGGTCTGTCAGATGATACTTTTCTCTCCCACTCTCTCTCCTCCCCCATCCACTCCTTGTCCCCTTTCTTTCTCTTCTGACATATACCCCTTCTGCATCTGTCTAGAAATCTAAATGTAACCGTATCTATTTCTGGAAGGCAAAGCTCTCATGTGCTTTGGTGCATTAACCTGCCCATTGCATTTTTCCATCTTTTGCCTCCTTTTTGGAACTGGGGGAAAGAAGGCAGAAAAAAAAATGGTGAACACTCTGCAATGTCTGCCTTGTCAAATTTAGAATGTGATGCTGCTTGAGTGTGGCATATACTTGGGTCACTTTCAAGTTTATCCTAACCGACTCCAGATTGCCCACAGGTGAATTCCCAATGAGCTCCGCCCCCATCTTTCTTTGGGGGTACATGAAAAGAACTCTTCTCACGCACATGCATACACACTCATAAATGCACACACACACACGCACACACACACACGTACACGCACACGCCCACACACAAGCACACTCACACATGCACGCACACTGCCACCTTCAGAAAAAAGGAAAAAAGAAGAAGAAAAAGAGGCTAAAGACAGGACTGCTGCCAACTATGTTCTGCAGCTGTAAGCATGTCTGAATGCCAAGGCGACTGATGGCGCATAAATAATAACTTCCTGCCAGCCAGCCCTTTTACACACTCTCCCAGCACCAACTGTACACGAGCCTTTCTGTCCTCAAAATGATGATGCCTGGCGCCTCCAAACCAGGGAGTGGATCACTTCCTCAATGGACACACCGTCCATCACCTGCACATCCTCCTGAGTGCAATCCTTCACTTCCTCATGGTAATTTACACCTTTTAGAACACTACTACCTGGTCACAGCTATTAACACGCAGCGATCCCAGTTTCCAGCAAACCTGCTGTAAGTTTCAGGATGCCATTTTTTTTTTTTACTGGTCAAAGTGTGGCTCGGCCTGCCATCTGATATGGCAACAAAAAAGAAAGAAAGAAAGAAAGAAAGAAAACATACTCAGATCCTTGAATCCCCTTTAGTTTCCTGTGTTCTTATTTCAGAATCTTCCACACTCTACTTTAAAAGGATCAAAACAAACATATAAGTCAATAATGTGAATTCACAGAGGAAAAGAGGATCAGATCTGAGAATGCTTGGATTAATATGATTTAATGAGGAGTATCATAGTATAAAATGTTGATGTGGGGGAAAAACAGTTGTACAAGTTGATAGAAAATCATGCTGTGATTAAATCAAAGTCTTTTGAAGGGGGAGAAAAAGAAAACATATTGGCAAGGTCTCTGACAGCAGCTATGGACTGGTCATATGGAGAACATGATCATTATAATGATACACAGAGGTTATGGTAAATGCAATGTGGCAATTGTGACTTGGGATACTCACCGAAGAATGTGGAAAACTAAACACCATCAAGGAACATAAGGCACTAGTTGGTCAGTATTTAAACATTTGCACTCAATCCACTGACAGAAAGACAGAAAAACATGCATACACATTGGTCTTGGAGAGAGTAGAAGTGACTAAACTTGAATTTCGCTGAAGAAAAGCAGGTGAGCAAATGTTTCACAGATATCGACTCTAGCCATAGGTCTACAACTGGATAACAACAAATCTTTCTCACTTTGTACAAAGCATTAAATAACAATTCTTATCTTGTTATTAAAGTATCAGCTGTGTCATGTACATTGTAGCTAACAGGTACAAATGTAAATCTCTTACTCTATGAAGAATGAAAATATTGCAAACAAAGGTTTGTGGGTTTTTTTTTGCTTTTGTTTTGTTGTTTGTTGTTGTTGTTGTTGTGTTTTTTTTTTTTTTTTAGATAGAGCAGGAGATTCTGTTAGAGACGTCAATATCATCTAATACAGGTTGCCATTCCTGGCACTCGATGTTACGCACACCAGAAGCGTGGGCAGTCACTTCACATGTGACACCTGTCAGTCACAACGGCATGAATGTGTTCACTAGACCGTGACAGCTAAATAGGGTACCAGCAGTGTGGGGAGAAAATTGGTCACATCCTGTATTTGGGCTGGGGGCAGCACGAAACAAGCGAGGGAGCCCCGGGGTTGGAGAGAGACCCTCTTCCGGAAACCCTGCCCACTCCCTTGGGAGGCATGACAGTGGTGCGTCGTCGTCGGAGATTCGGTCTTGAAATTGCCCAGCTGAATTCGTCCCCTCCCCCCATCCCCATCCAATACCCTGTGTTCCCGATCATCCTTAATCCTTTTTTTTTGGAAATGACAGATTTTGAAATATATATGTGGTAAACCTGAGACTCGGGGAAAAGAATAAGAAAATTGTTGCGGATTATGACTGACTGCTTGACGACATAGCAGTCTGGTTGCTGATTTTTTTGAAAACCAAAAGGACACCAAAACATCATTTCACCATTTACAGAAACAAATTTGTTTATAGCGTTATGGATATTCTGGCATCCTTCAAATGTTTATGCTTTCGCTTTGCAGTGCATGACACACTACACAATGAACTCTTATAAGCACCCTTCTACGTACTGCAAGTACCCCTCCATGCTAAGCATAATTAATTAGGTGTAGAGTGATAATATCTCTCACATCCTTTTCTTCAATCAAAGATGCTACATGGGGAAAAAAAAAAGATGAATACTGTAAAACCTGAAAAACTCACTGCATGAGACTTAAACGAATTGGGGACTGGCATTTGATGTATTGTGTATATAGACAAAAACATTCACATCCATTTTACTTTAATTCAAGAATCTTAGCTCCTCACGAAATTTGTGAAAGTTTCATACACACAAACATTTCTGGTTTTGAAATAAGATACATTGACAACTTTTAATGCTGCCATTTTATATGTATTATCCACATTCACTTGAAGTGAGTTAATGCCCTTCTTGCTCTGTGGCGATATTTCAAATCCATTGCTGCTCAGGGTAATACCATGAAGGTAATACCCCCTGATTACGGAGACTGACTGACTTCATATGGCAGGGGCAAGACATCTAGAGGGTGGCAATCCGTAGCATCCACTTATCTCTCATTCCGTCTGGGCTTGGGTTATGTGGCATCACTGGGGCACAAACCTTACCCCTTCAAGAAGACATTACCTCAACTTGAAACTTACAAAAGTTGAGGGTAATATAACTCCCCCTGCTTTCTGAAAGAGGTACATAAAGTCAAATGCTTGTTCATTATACTAGAAAAATTGAAAATATGCAGTATTCTCTGCATATTTTCTTACATACAAATTGTATAGATCTTTTCATCCAGAGATGGCAGCACCAAAACTTTAAACATTCACCTCATTTGAACAGATTTTCTAATTTTCCTACGACTTGGCAGATGTGTGTCCACAATTAAAATTCCTGCATTCTCTAATTTCACATGCTGTAAAAGTGGATATTTTCGCGCAACTAATTTTTCGCGGTTGGCCTTGTAAGAAGACTTTCGCGTGTTTTTAATTCCGTGGAATCAAGACATTAAGTACTGGAACATGTGGCATGCAAAGATATTTGTATGCTTTTATTTTCGCGCTTGCTTCTCGTTGCGCGAAATGCGCGAAAATTTCAACACCGCGAAAATTTCCACTTTTACAGTATTTGGATTTCTCAGTAATTCTCCTTTAAGAAATTTCACACACAGCATGTTTCTTCCCTGACCTATATACATCTTCTAGATTTGCATAAAAATGAATGGGGTGAAAGCGAGGACTGTCCTTCAGACTTAATTGTGACAGGATCCCTACTAGCCTTTGCCAAGGCCCTGTTGCTGTATAGTGGTCAGCAAGTGGGGGCAAACGAAGCAACCACAGCTGAGTGCGACAGTGTGAGGACCTTCGGCTGGGTTTGCTTCCCTTGCGTGTTATGGCCATCATACAGCAAGAGGCCTTGTCAAAGGCTAGTTCCCTACAGGCACAGGCCACGCACACCCTTCATATAGCACCACACATGCTCCAACCACCAACAGCGGTCAGGTGTAGACTAACTAAAATAATGCAGGTGCAAAGTAGGAACAATAAGTACCAGTCATCTCTCAGCTCATTTGTGAACACAGATCAAGGTAGTTAATGCAGGATGCAGCAGATTAGCCACACATGACGACTGAAATATGAATCCTTATGTACCAGTGAAAGCTTTGAGGTGCCTAGCTGATAAATTCTGTTAGGGGGATTCGATCATTCATCAGATCACCCTGCTCGAAAAAAAATATCACAAAAATATTATAAAATATTTTAAAATCACCCAAAAATATGTCTTTACGATATTTTTGTATTTAAAAATATACTGAAAATACAGGAAAAATACCTCAAAAATATATTTTTGAAAATATATTTTTTTCTTCTACGCAATACGAACACCGAGCAGAAGCGTCTAACAACTTAGTTTCTAGATCTAACTTCTAGAAGTTCTTCTTCTGCTGCTGCTGCTTCTTCTTCTTCTTCTTCCTCCTCCTCCTTTTCTTCTTCTTCCTCTTCTTGTTCTTCTTTTTCTCTGCGCCTCCTTCTAAGTTCTATGTTCTTGGTAGGGACCTAAATCTCTTTGCCTTCTACTTCTACTTTTACGTGAATACTCAGCAACGTCCAAAACTGGATATACAGGGTGTATTACGCTGAGGTGTAACTTCAGTGCATGTGAAGACGGTACTTACAATACTTTCTGACAATTTCATGTCCATGTCTCTCCTTTCCCCCTACCTACCATTGTAAAGACAGAAATACAAGTGCATTACATGAAATAAGTCATGGAAAAACTTGCAAAATCTCTGTAACAGAGATATCTTTTTTCTCCGTTAAGTACATGTCAAAGTCACCTCTATCATGGTCACAGCAAGCCATAGGTAGTATCCTTGGCTGCTGCAATGGTACAACCCACAATACATAGGCATGTTGCATGCAACAGTTGTTGAACGGTGACAGTCTGTTTGGGGGGGCTTGGATATAGTTAGTTCCATATATATCATCCTCTAGTAAAAATTAAAAAAAAAAATAACATCCCTGTCCATATGCACTCTATTCTGAACTCAGATCATTATTGTCGGGGATGATGGGTAGTCAGTTTGTGAGTGCTGTTGCCATTGGCAACCCCCAACAAACAAGTGTCAAAACTCCTTTGCCGTAATTCCTCGCAAACCTGTTGAGATTACAGGTGGTGGTCGACTGAGAAGCAAATTCTGGAGTGAGGTGAAGTCTTGCGCAAAGAGACAAGTCTATGTCAGATTAAACTTTCAGTCATGTGTTGCTCTGAAATGGAACATGAATATTTTAACAGTTGCTACTTCTGAATTTTCTTCGTCATAATTCTAAAAAGATAACAAAAGACTCACCCATTCTCCATGTCGTCGGGTGCCCGTGCATTGGCCGCTAACGCAATACAATTTGTATTGCGTTAGCGGCCAATGCACGGGCACCCGACGATGTGATCGAAGAATAGACAATGGTTTCCTAACAGCTGTTTGAACTTACCACCACACTTTCCAATTTACTAACTATACCCAGGGTGTGACAATTATAACAGCTGTCACATTGGTATGTAGTCTTTGGTATGTGTGTTTTGAAAAAAAGAAGAAGAAAAGAACATGATCAACAACACATTGATAAAATAAGACAGCTCTCTGGAAGTGACTATTTCCATTGATGTCAACTTCATAGTATACAATAGACAATATCTCATCTCCAGAGTATTTTCAGTGTAGATGGCAGCCGACAAGTAGAGTATGAATGTCACATTTTGACTGAAGCTATTAGCAAAAAAAAAAAAAAACAATTAAAAACAAGAGACCCGGGGGTCTTACGCTCACCTGAGTATCGCAAGTTCACCTTTCACGTAGTCACTAATCTAAATATTCACACCTCTACCAAAATTTGACCAGGCATTCTCAAGTAGAAGATGAAAATGTACAATAAGGGCCAAATTTTTTTAAGATTCCTTAATTTGGGGGGACTGCGGGCCCCCTGGGACCCCGTGGATAAGGCATGGTGCCCATTTCGATAAAATGAGATCCTAACCCCCTAGGGATGCTACCTGCCAAGTTTGGTAAAAATCCATCAAGATGAAAATGTACAATTTAGCCCCCCCCCCCCCCCTGCCCCCAAGAGGGGCACCCCTGGATGTGCTATGAACAAACTTGAAACTACAGTCATCAATGTACTAAACTCATAGTATTATCTTAGCTTTATCACTTCTGGTTCTAACGTCAATTACCATATGGTCGCCATTGCGGTAAGGTCGCCAGACATTCACATCGCATGTAACGCGTGCCGCGATCGGAGATGACCTTGGGCGACGGATTTTCATCACTCTCAAAATACATTCGTAATTCACCTTTTTCCTCCGTAAAAACTCAAATAATTGTAATCAAAATATATTTTACCATATGTAAGAGGTATTCAAACCATTTTTAATGCGAGGATGTTTTTGATTTAGAATGGATTTCAGGTTGCAGACTAAGGGAGGTTTTCAAACGCGGTGACGGACGATGCATCCTTCATTGAAGTGTGTGTATAAACACACACACTAATACTATGTGGTAGGGTATGGGCGGCGAACTAATTCAGTGCCGACATTAGTTCGCCCACCCGGAAGTGCATAGGAATTACACACAAGTGGCGACCATACCGTAATTGACGTTAGAGAAAATTTCAAAGATTCCTTAATTTTGGGAGGTTTGGGCCCCTTGAGGCCCTCTAGGTGGGACACGGTGCCCATTTGAACAAATGGAGATCCTAACCCACTAGGGATGCTACATGCCAAGTTTGGTGAAAATCGGTCATGGGGTTCTCAAGAAGAAGATTAACATGTACAATTTAGGCCCCATTAGGACCCCTCCTCTGGGTTCCATGGGGGGGGGGGGGCACCCCTGATTCCGCCACGAACAAACTTGAAACTACAGTCATCAATGAACTAACTCATGGTATTAACTAGGTTCTATCACTTCTGGTTCTAGGGATGAAGTTTTTAAAGATTCCTTAATTTTTTTTTTTTTTTTTTTTTTTTTTGGGGGGGGGGTGGTTTGGGCCCAATGCCCCCCTCCCCCCCCCACCCAGTGGGGCATGGTGCCCATTTTATAACAAATTGAGATCCTAACCCCAAGGGATGCTACCTGCTAAGTTTTGAAAAAAAATCAGTCATGGGGTTCTCAAGAAGAAGATTAACATACTAATTTAGGCCCCATTAGGACTGCATTTCTGAGCTGCTGCTGATTTCTGTTGTGTGTTCCTTAACATACAAACTGACTGCTCTTCTGAAAATGCTCTTCCATCGATTCAGTGAGTGGGACTAAAGGCCCACAAAGTTTAAAATTTCCTTCCCCAAATGAGGAGCAAAGAAGCAAATCCTTAGGTCAAGCCTTGATACTGCAAACTACATACAAGATGCGTGCTCTAAAGTCAAGCAAGGATTTTGACTGGATGTGTGGGTTTCCCATTGTAGAGATGATTTGGGCCAACTGACAGCATTAATGTCATATGCAGCATTTAGATTGAGAACAGCCATGTTGACACATGTCGTTTAAAAGAACTTCACAAGTTGGTCCTTCATTGTCTCTTACCCTCTCTTTTGTGATTTTAACTAATAGATGTTGCTAAAAAATCAGCAAACAAAGCCAATCAGCTGACAAAGAGGTTTTTAGATTTGCACGATAACGCCTATTATACGTCACTGCATTGCACACATGAGCCAAGTCCTGACAGCCCCCTCGTTGCCTCCCTGATCACAACTCCAGTGTACAGCAGAGCATGCCTAGAATTATGTATCCTAGCAAGAATCAGGACACCTTGTGTGTCATCTGCAATTATATATCTGTGAACATTTTCCTGTCACAAGCTGAAATCCAACCACTCTTTCATCACGCTAACTCAACAATTTGTTGTTGTTGTTGTTGTTGTTTCCTTTTCTTTTTGTTGTTCGAACAGCATCGGGTACCAGAATGTGTAGCATTTTAGTTTTTATTGTGTGGAATGAGTCATGCTTGCATGCAAAGCCTGATTGAAGTTGGGACCTGTTCAGCAGCTTTAAATGAAGATGCACTGATTTCATCAGACTTGCCAAGGGGTTGGCATCAAACTTCCCAAACATAACTGTATTGCACAATTCTGCCGAGAGTACATCCTACCTTACAAATTGTTTATGCCTATTGTTATTCACTGCTTCTCACCATTGCTTTTCAGCTCCAAATGTTGTACGGAATAAAACGACATTGAGATGATAATCCTCTGAGAGTATAACATGTAATTACCCAAAAAGAAAGACTATGTATAGAAACAGAAGCCCCCAACTCCCGCTCCTCCCCCCCCCCTAAATAAAAAGCAGAAGGAAAATCTTTATACCACATACTCCAGCATTTCTTACATTTGATTTGAAAAAATGGACAAACCAAATTGTTGCAGCAAATAGTGGCTTAACCCTAAAAGGGCCGGGCTTTTTTGGCTATGCTAAGACCGGGGGAGGGGGGCGGATTCCACCCCCCCCCCCCGAGATCTCGGCCATTGGGGGTGCAATCGCGATCAAATTTTGCATGCGTGAGACCCACGTCATAATCTACAAGATTGTGTCATAAGATTTTTTGAAACAATCAATTTCTAATTTTAATTAATTAATTATGCAAATTAAGCTCAAGATCCTATTTTAGCCTAATCAAAAGCATTGAGAGTCTAATTTTTGATCTGTAAATCTGTTTTAGCATATTCAACAATTGTAAATCACAAAAACTTCCAAAACTCATTTCAATTCTTATGTATTTTATTGTTTTCAGAATTTCTTATGTAGTTCTATGTTTTTCAACTTTTGTTTTTTCCTTCTTTGTTTATTGGAAATTGTCACTGACCACTTTTCTACCATAACTACTTGTAGCATAAAATTAATCAATGAAAGTGATTAATTGTAAAAATAATCAGGTTTTTATGACTTTCATGACAGAGCACTGTTTTCCATAGGAAATGTACACAAAATCACAAAATTGTGCCCATTTTGGGGCGACATTCCGTTACAAAAATGGGCGTGCCTTCTTGCGTTACAGAATTACAGCGCGAAACGTCGAGGGGGGGTGGATTCCGCCCCCCCCCCCGGCCCTTTTCGGGTTAAGACAAGATGGGAAAGAGTGCACCTTCAAGCACAACATCAATAATTACTTGGTTCAACGGGACTTCCCGTAGCACTTCTTTTGGCCTACTTTCAGACAAAACGCTAACCCAGTTTAGAGAACAAAGGAAGTGGTTATTCTCGGGATGCACAAATGATCGTGTATGTTACTAAACATTCTGCATTATTTATAGTTCCTGGTCGTTAATCACTTGCCAACTGCTGGGGGAATATTGACAGCACTCGGGCTGCTGGCTATGCATCTGTCATGGAGCTGGCTCGCCCAAGGGCTAGGCCACAGGCTGCTGGTTGTCAAAAGTGAAGGCAGACCACATGGGGTGTCCAAATCACGACAGTGTCACGAACATCTTTCATGCATGCTACCAAAATATCATGCAAATGTCAGCATCTCTACCCCCACCCCCCTTTTAATCTAATCTCCAACTCTCATTTGTGATATGACAGTGATCATCATCATGTGGTCTTCATCTAATGCTTTCTTCTCAACATATTTTAAACAAAAACAAAATGATATTTAAGTATGGATTAAACACATACAATTTTTTTTTTATTATTCTCTCTTTCTATTCCCAAATATACCTCCATATCTCACGGCGCAATCCTCTACTTCAAATCTGTTTCTATCCACCTGCATGGATTTCTGTCTCACTATGATCGCTTCACTGTCGCTCTTTATTAAAACACACAAATCAACATGAAACGCTATTACCAGCGTGCTATTTCTGCATCCGCACACTTGCCCTTGATTCACAGAGTACAATGTATACGGCGCATCCGTAACACGCAGCTCAAGTTTCAGTTTGTTACCCTCTAGAGACAAACTGAAGAAACTTAGAACCTCAACCTTCGCCCCTCTAGAGGGAGACAAACTGAAGAAAATTTAAACCTCAGCCTTCACCCCTCTACTTAATACTCTCTTGCATTTATTGTCCGCCTTGGACGACTTAACATTACAATGTCAAATTTCGGGGCTTGGGTGTTTGTTCCAAGTGCATCGTGTCACTGCCAGCAACCAGGGATAGCCTGGTGGTAGTGTCGCTGCCCAGAAAGTAGTAGATGACAGATTTGAGCCCCGTGGTTCTTTTTTACCGATATAATTGTTAAATTGCAGATCAGCAGTCCAATCTTACAAATTTCATTTGTTAGAGGGAGACAAACTGAAGAAGATTCAAACCTCAACCTTCAACCTTCTCCTTTTAAAATACTCTCTTGCAAAATAGATGTTGTCCATTGATATCTTAATGTTGCTGCAGTTCTTTATTTCTGTCAAGTTTTTTTCTTTATTCATTTGATTATTTCTTGCAGTTCTCAACAAAGCTGCAGTGTGGTATCCTAACAGAAAGCATGGCTTTGCTTTCATACCTGCCCTGAAAGAGGAAAGTGATACATGACTGCTGTCATCATGCATGTGTTCTTGAGAGTTGACACATTGTGGCTGCTTTCACACCTGACATGATCGGATGGAAATAATCCGCAGATACCGCAAAACTCCACTGAAGACCTTTGAGTCACACATCGTGAGCAGGAGTACCAACTGATACCAGTACCTCTTATTCCAGTCTCAACCCATCTTTAAAGATCGATATGTCTTTCCATATACCACTGGGATTAAAGGATGTCTATGCTGGCCTCAGATTTCTAGGTACCGGTAGCACTAGATCCTATCCAGTCAGCTAACCGCCGTACACACAATGTACAACAAGAATAAAATTGCAGACAGTCGAGTCGAACGTTGCACTCTTGTCTTTATTGAATTATCCTTCTTGCTGTGCATGCGCAAGCCCAAGTGCGTGTGCGCATGTATGTGATGAACGAACGGTAAAACTGCAAATGAAACAATGAATGATACACTGTATGAATATATCAAACATACATTTCTTTGGATCACAATAAATTGAATGTATATGGATATAATGCTCCATTAACACACAAAAAGGTTTGCTTCTTCTGAACAAACAATAGTACATTGTCTTGTACTGCATCATTATACATACACATTTTGCAAGTAGCCATGCATGTATTCACTACACATTATGAAATGACAGCTTCGGAATGTCATTATCCATCCACTGTTACACTATAGCAATGTTAATCATACACCTTGTGCACTGTTGCAATATCAACAAGAAAAATATTGTTTAAAGGCTGTAATATACATGTAAAGACCCTATACCAGACTTACAGACTTGTGATCTTCCAAGCCTAGAAGCTTAACCCCTCTGGACGCATTCCGATTGCGATCCTGTCCCAAGCTGTGAAATAATACAGTAAGTTGCAAAGGATTGTATGGAAAATGCAAATAACTTACAACACACATTATATACCTACATGTGTGGCACTACGCTTGCCTTCGTACATTTAAGAAAGGTAAATTATACTTTCCCTAAAGCCAGAGCTGCTTAAGATGCCTTAATAATGTACACTTCATATCACCTAAAAATATAAAAATATTTCAGCCTGTACGCTACCATACATCAAACCACATATTTATGAAAATGTAATACGTAAAGCACGTATGTCAAAGCACAAAAACACAAAAGACAGTCTTTTATTCATCCTGACGTCCAAGTGCATTATTTAGGCTGAAACTGTCCACACAGCAAAATTATCACTAATCTTCATCATTACTGATATCGAATCCAACCTCATATCTACTTTTAAATCTTCACCTGGAAGTCCTACTCAACAAACTGAGTTGCTCAACTGTATAAATCAAACTCTATCTTTACAGAAGTTGTGAATTAACTCTGAATGTATTACCACCATATAAATCAAATTCTGAATACTGCTCTACACATCATATCAGCTCATGGCCAAGTGATAACACAAAGAGCCAATGCGAATCTACGACGCTACAACTACAGTAACTCTACACGCAACGTACAATGCACAATGCGAAGCTGTCAATCCTACGCTATATCAATATGCACCGTACATAACCTACACTAGCGTCACTTACGCTAGACCGTTCATGATATCCGGACACACAAAAGGCATTTAAATTCTCTTTTATCAAGAACTGTGAACAACATAATAATCGTAAACTTACGCAGAACCATCAGATGCAAGACTTCCATCCGGGATTCTGTGATTATCGTGTGATAATCTTACACATTTTCTGCATTTTGGCTAGACTCACGAACGAGCAAACCGTCGGTTCGTGCGCCATCTTTCTAGCCCATTATGGAAGGCCGAAAATCACACTACTATATATTGCGCGCGCGCATACATTTAACACACAATCATCGCTATGTTTGATGCGCTAACACTAGCCTACGTATGAAAAGCCGAAATTGCAAAAACAAATTCAGCGCGAACAGCACAATGTCCCTGTAACTATAATGGTGAAGCAATAGTGTGACCACAGCCTGTCCTCACTCACACCCCCCCCCCCACATGTTTGGTTTCGGGATTATGACAAAAAGTGGCAAGTTTTGGGTGAAACCTGCGGATTGTTGTAGTGTGGCTCATACCTACACTCAACATGATACTGTGCATAGGAGTTTTACAGTCATCTGCACAAGTTCAAATCCACAGTACTTATCAATATCATACTTTGATATTGATGACTGAAACTAACACTTGACATTTCCTAACCCATGGTATGTCAATCACATGGCTATCACTACCGGTAACAGCTTTAACATTTGGAGGTAGTACTAGTCCAAAGATGGTTTATTGGTGTCTATTTCATATGTACCTTGAGACCATACTGCATGGCCCTTGTATGCATTTGATTTCTGACACTCATTGCAAGTGTTAGCCTAAGAATACAAAAATACCTAAAACAAGCAAAATAAAACAAAAATGGATCAGAATCTCTCAAATGATGTGCCTCAAATAAAAGTTTTTTTACGTAAGATTTGTTGGCTGAAAACAAAGCGAACGGTAAACTTACAGGTAAGATTTGCATTGTTTCTATCACTCTTGCTATCAAAGTTTTCTTCTTTTTTTTAAGTAATGCGAAGGGGACTTCACTGAACCACTTGTAGTGTTTCCCTGTGATGTGGATTCTTCCACTTGGGAATTATGTGACTGTACATAACAAGCAATATCTCACAAATTGATGAAGCATATTGGATAACAACAGTAGCAACAGTGAGAATTGTGCTGCTGCTTCAGTTTCCATGGCAACAAAGACCAAGCACACTTTCTGCTCTATATGAGTGTTGCTACAAACAGATGGTGATAAGAATTTGGTGCTAAGTGTGATCCATCCCTACCCTCTGTTAGTTGGCATCAACAATACACTGATTAGCCCTTGACATTATCACAGAGTCACGCAAAGAGCAGAGCGTGTGAGTTTACAGACATGTACAATCACTTACATGCAGCATTTAAAAAAAGAACAACACAAGGTAAGACAAGAAACAACCTCCCCTCCCCCCCCCCCCCATTTCATTTTGTTTTATTTTGTTTTGGGTTTTATTTTGTCTTGGGTTGTTGTTGTTTTTTTCCCCCTTTTGCTTGAATCAGTGTTGGCTGCAGACAGGGAATTGGGCCAATTCTACATGAGTTTAGCTTGCCGAATCATGGGATGGTACACATAAGAGGCACTTCATAATGCCACCAGGGGCGGGTGTCAATGTGAAAGCTGTAGTTCCATCTGCTGTTGCCCTTTTAAGGGTTAACAGATTATTAAAGCATTAAGACACTGACACGCACCTTTACTGTCTTATAGCCACATGTTTTGTAATCTCTTACTATTTTGGGGCATCCCTTAATTAAAAAGAACTGGAATTATCACTGAAGGTGATTAATACCCCCGCCCCTAGTGTTGCTTTATAGTATGTGATGTCATGATGGCAATGACGTTAATACCAAGTTTGTGCATTTGTCAAATTGGAAACAGAATAATCTTAGTTTTACTGTATAATTACAGAGTTGACACGGAGTATAAAACTTACAGCAAATGGAAACATGCTTTCCCCCAGCAGCACTACACTTAAAGACCATCATAGACACCAAATTTGACTTTCATAGCTTGAATAGTTTATTTTGATACAAAAATGAGTGGTTACCATGGCAACACATTTTCCTTAAACTTACACATTGGTATCTTGCAAAACTACACTTCTAGATCATTATACATACTAAATTTGACTTTAATTGCTTGAATGATGGAAAAGTGATTTGATCTGCAAGGTTTTGGTAAAATTGTGGCTACCATGGCAACGGTTTGTGTGACGAACGCAAAAATTATGCGTTCCACATCTATACCTCAGGGCCATAATGCCTACCAAATTTGGTTTCAATTGCTTGAAAACTGTGGAAGAAGTTCACTCCACAGGATTAAAAAAAAAAATGTGGTTACCATGGCAACGCATTGTCCGATACAAATACAAGGGACATTTTGCAAAACTACACTTAAAGAGCATCATACACACCGAATTTCACCTTCATAGATTAAATGGTTCAATTTGATACAAAAATGAGAGGTTGCCATGGCAACACATTTTTCTTATATTTAACACATTGGTGTCTTGCATAACTACACCTCCCGATCATCATACATACTAAATTTGACCTTAATTACTTGAATGATGTGGAAGTTATTTAATCTACAAGGTTTTGGTAAAATTATGGTTACCATGGCAACGCTTTGTCCGACAAACACAAAAATTATGTGTTCCACATCTATGCCTCAAGGCCATAATGCCTACCAAATTTGATTTCAATTGCTTCAAAACTGTGGAAGTTGTTCACTCCACAAGATTTTGAAGAAAACATGCGGTTACCATGGCAATGCTTTGTCAAGTACAAACACAAAGAGTGTCTTGCATAACTACACCTATAGATCATCATAGGTACCAATTTTGAAATTGATCGCTACTATGGAAGTTATTCAATCCACAAGGTTTTGGTAAAATTATGGTTACCATGGCAACACATTGTCCGACAAACACAAAAAAACACGTCATGCACATCTATACCTCAATATCATCATTTACCCCAAGTTTCATTTAAATTCCTTCAAAACTGTAGGAGGAGTTCGCGACGCAAGATTTTGCATTTGACCGACCGACCGACCGCCCGACCAACATCACGGTGATTCCTATATACCCCCTTCACACTACATTGTATGTGTGGCGGGGGTATGATAAAGCTTGAAAGGAACAACATACAATGCTTGGAAAAAACTTATAACATGCAACTTCTAATTCTCACTATTACTCTCATTACTGATGCAATTCAACAAAAATTTTAGATATTTTGGCATGTGTACGTACTCTAGAAAGTGAATAGGGCCTAAATGACTGAATGACAAAATGTGTAAAATGAATAATCAAATACAGCTGTAAATAAACAAATCAATAGTTTCAATAAAGGTCGATTTAATCAATAGACCTGTTTAAAGGAGCAAAATGCATATACATTACAACAGAATTGAGATATGATAAAAGATATAACATTAATAAAAAATGAAAATGAGATTCTTTCCAAACCCTGCTCACTGTTGACAGTGTATCTCTAGTTGACAAACTTTTGGGAAATTTTTGTTTCCAAAGTGCTATCTGTACACAGAAGAAGAAGAAAAAAAAAAGGCAAAGGGACACTTTAGTACTAAAACATGGTCATCATTAAAGGCACTATCCAAACAGATTTGATACTAAAACATGGTCATCATTAAAGGCACTATCCAAACAGATTTGATACTAAAACATGGTCATCATTAAAGGCACTATCCAAACAGATTTGATACTAAAACATGGTCATCATTAAAGGCACTATCCAAACAGAAACTACAAAAACCCCAGATGACATCTATTAAAGAGTCAACAAAAATTAGACTGGACTTGTGTGACATCAGAGGCACACATTCACATTGAACTTTGTGTCTGCTCACACATTGTTGTGTCCCCAAGAGACTGCTGGAATAAACAGGAGAATACAAAAACAAAAACAACGAGGCTGTCTGATTGAGGACAGTCAGTAGGAGTAGAGATGTGCACAAACAAGTCTAGTGAACTTCAAAGGGCATAATGTCAGTCAGTCGTAACAGGGAGGTCGTTGCAGTGTCCATCAATGCGCCACTGCTGCCATGCAATGGATTTTTACAAGAATCTCCATACATAATACCCAAATCCATGGTACCCAGTTCTATGCATGCGTGTAGACTTCACTCGCTACTGGCTTTATAGTGGACCATCGGACCAATATCAACACTTTGATGCGTTGAACGTCGGGTATCATCAGTTTTTCGGTACTTTTATAGCACACTGTTTGTTATGCCAACCTGCAAATAACTGAGATGATAGACGCTGTGTGTCACACGCACCAAGCAAGTCTGCATGTATTCAAATACATGTCCTCACCTTAAGCTGAGAAACAGACAGCAGTATATGCAAAGACTGTGTGCATTTTTGCTCTTTTTCTGACAATATCGTCAGTTGAGAATGATAGGGACGTTAAGTTGTCACAAAACCCATAGTGTTCAAGATGACTTAACGCCCTTCTCATTGTCAACAGACGATATGCAAACAGTGAATGGTCAGAAGTGTGAACGCAAGGTACAAGATTTTGCTAGAGGTGAAAAATGTGATGTCACATTCATCTGGGCATCGCCTTGTTGAAGAGAGTGTCTCATTGAACGTAAAATCTTGTTTCAGTGGACATTTATGGGCCATTTCTCGATACTTGTCTCATGAATACAACATCATGGACATTAACCAGTATTGTCAAAGACCTGAGTATATGTATGTTACAACTTCTCCTCAAGACGAGGCAAAAAGAAAGTGTGCAAGTCAGCAGACGAACCTAATCTAAGCTGATGCCAGTAATGAAGATGGTCAGTGATGCCATTGTGTGCAATCTATAACCCCTTGACAGGGCTTGGTTCTCTTTGGCATACCAGGTAAATGTGGGAGAGTGAGAGGAAAAAACTCTCACCTGTTGCGGCAGGACGGCATCTGTGCCAATCAGCTGCGCCTGGCGTCCTATGGGGTGCTCCTCCACGACGTTCACCTGTGACTGGCCAATCTCGGGTGTCATGTGATCAGTGGTGCCTTGCAGGTCATCACTGCTGTGCACATTGCTTGCTGTCTCCCCTGAAAGCTCTGTGTCTTGAAGGAAAAGAATACAAAATATCCACAGTCCAATTTCCTAGTGTGACAGAAGTCATGGATACATGTGTAGATACATTATTCTCTTTTGGGCCATGGACCTAATAACAAACTACTATGCATTCCCTTTACTTGTTTGAGTCAAAGCTTTTAGTTTATCTTTAAAAAAAAGTCATTGTTGTGTCTAGGCAAGCCCAAGATTTATGGGCACAGGGAACAAAGTATGTAGTAGAGAAATATGGTAAAATCTAACGATGAAATGGGTGCAATCATTTTAATACAGATATTGGTCCTAGTACTCCCATTGGCAATATAGTGTTTCTACAGTGTGTTCTTAGTTGCAGACAAACAACAAAACAAAGGATACATTTTGTAACTTTTTTTTTTTTTGCATATAGGAGAGCTCAATTTATCACTGTGGCATGAATAGAACACATTCTTCACATTTAAAAGTGTTCCATAAGTCTTAAAACCTTTACATGTGTCATCAGTTTAGACACATTCAAAACGCGATATAATATGAATGAAAGTTTACCATAACACAGAAAAAGCCTTCTCACTCACATTTTAAAACTCTCTTCTCATTATTTATTCATCTAAATTGTTTATCTGTATATATTATACATACATGGATGCATATTAATAACAGAAGGCACCAAATCATTTGCCTTGATCAATTATCAAAAGATGATTTTCATCCAAAAGAAATTGAGGGGATGCAGATGAAGGGATACATTACATATTTCTCCTTCTTTCCTCTCAATTAAGACATTAAAAGCCAAATGAAAAATTTCCCTCACATTTTTTTTTTATTACATATTACTTGTATACAGTGCATGCTGTGTTTCGAAAAACCAATCATGATTAAGCGGTCGTATAGTTTTGGTTGAGAGCTAACTTCAGGTTTCTATCATTTTTTGGTGAGATGATGAGAAACTTCTTATAAAATACGGAAGAGCATGTAATTCCAAGTAGAATTCAGCGTTTATTTGATGAAAATTGGTTTTGAAATGGTTGAGATATCCAAAAAGAGCAGTCCTAATAAAAGGTGGGACCCACCTTTTATTACGATCGCTTTGTTTTACTTTGTTTTTGGATGTTTCAGCCATTTCAAAACCGATTTCCACCAAATGAACTTTGAATTCCTTTTAGAATAGTATGCTCTGAGAAGAATTTACATCAGTCTATGCTCTGTACTATTTCATAAGTGGTTTCTTGGTATCTCGCAAAAAAGCTAAAAGCCCACAACTCATCTCCACCAATACAATACCATCTCTTTAAAGTCGTCACTTCGTATTTCAAAAGAAAATCATCAGATGACCAATGCCATACAATGAAGAGCAACGCATCTTTGGAGAAGCAAAATTTCAGTTGGAAGTACTGTATCCCTTAAAAGATTTAGTGGAACTCGTCACTTGTTCATAACAATGTCATGGCCATTGATAAGTTAGTCACTGTCACACGAGGAAAGTTGAATTAATGAACATTTCATCACTTCCGTGTACTATTGTTAAGTTGGAGGGTGATTCAGAGAACACTTGAAGGCCCACTTCATATTTCTCCCCCCAGCGCCTCAGAAAAAGGTTCTTGACAAACAAAAGTATCAGTAGCGTTTATGACCTCATAACTTACATGAAAATGTGTTGCTTCCTCTGTCACCTCTCATCCCTCCCCCACAATTCATATGAAATTTATTATAATGCCCCTCCCTCCCATAGCCTCTTATCCCCTCTACTCTCACTCCCCCACCCCATCCCATGCCCCTGCATACTACGGTAACTAAAACATCTTTTACTTTTCTTTTAGGGTGGGGATGGAAGTGTGAGGTTGTTGTTTTTGTTTATTTGTTTTTGGTTTCGCAAGCAATAGCAAAGGAGGAATATTTGAATGCAAACAAATAATTCTCTGTACAAAAATGGACTTCTGTATACCTTGTAACTGATGTTGAGAGTTTAATCTAAATCCCATAAATTCAAATCTTTCATGCTCCTAACTCGAACCCCCCCCCCCCCCCCCAAATGCAATCTCTTTACTTGGCAATTCTGCTTGTGAATGACTGAGAACCTGATCAGAATACTCTTGTAGTACCATTTGCATAGCAGTTGTCCCCCGCAAACTGACCTGGATCACTAATGGTCAGTGACAGGGTAGCATTCTCTGCCTGTTCCCTTGGTTCGCGTAAACAAATATTCAGTGCAGACAACCTCTTTCTCAGCAGCAAGCGATAACCCCCAGCAAACAAATGGTTGACAGTAGAGTCAAATATTTGAGACACTGACAGACCATATCTGTCAATAGTTACACAAGTAAATCCTACGGCTTTTGACTCTGACAGAAGATTTATTTTTGCCATCTTCTGATGTGAATGCAAATCTTGGTTTTCAAAGTTCTTGGAATATGCTCACTGGCTAGAATGAAAACATCTTTGATTGATTTAGAAAGAGTTGAAACACACAAACAAGTTGCTATGTACAATGAATACTGTATTTGTCACTTCCAATGTTGGGCCTGACATTATGAGTCACTTGTTATCTCAGCAGCACTCATCAATTATTATGACAAAAATGTCCTCTCTTTTCAATATAAGTTTTCTTCCACATCTACAGTATAATGCTTTCCACACATTTTGCTCTCTGTTTTCTACCTTTCTCCAGATGTTCACATCCGTTGTCACATATTGATAGTTTTCTGGAAATTTGTCTCTAGATTATGAGCATCTCCAAGCAAGGCGTGTTGCCCCAATAAAAGTAAATCTTGTTGATGGCTGTGCCACCAGTAGAACTGAAGATTATTTTGAATTGATCAAAATTTACATGCTAGGCAAAAGTAAAACCTATGTACTTGTACTTTATTGCGCAAAATTCACACCAGCAGTTTAAATATAGACCATGGATTATGCACATTTAGAACACACAATTGCGTGTGACACATCACCCAAGGTGCTACAGTGTACGTACATATGAATGTAAGCACTTGCCCGATTGCTCAGGTCAATTGAAAAATCAAAGTCGTGTAAGTGTTTTGGAACAATGAGAAAAAATGCTTGCCTGAATTGGGCAGGCAAAAAGTTTTGAAATCACTTTCTTTTTCACTCCCCCCCCCCCCCCCCCCCCCCCCCCCCCACAAACCATGGAGCTACAACGGATCAAACCAAGTTTGTGAGTCCAATATGTTTAAGAGTTCGAATCAACATGTATTAATTGTTTACTCCAATGATTGTGTTTTATTAAGCCCTTTACTTACAAGATGTTTTAAACATTTTCTTACAGTTTGGGACTTCCTTTCGGGCAACTGTTTTGCAACAATTTTAAAATCTGCTTGCCCAAATGGCAAGTGGTCTAAAAAGAAAAAAAAAAGTTATGTAGCACCCTGTGGATCACCTACATTTGTATGCCAATACACATCTAATGCACAAGCTGACAAGCATATTCTGCACTTGTTTTGGATCATAAATGGAGTACATTTAGACCATGGTATTGATAAAAAATACCCTGGTAAATCTGAGGTTTTTGTAAACAACATTGCATTCAAACTGCCAAAATGTACACAGTATTCTTGGTGTACTGCCCGACAGCCCCTATGACACCGAGAAGAAAAAACTGAATTCTTTCTACAGCTGTGTGAACTTACTACAGCCTAGCTTTCCAATACTAGTGCCACAAGAGCTGTTTTGCCCAGTGGCACACCTTTACCGATAGGCAAATGCTGACTCGTGATTGGCCAGTAGTGAGCTAGTGTGGTGACTCCAGTCACCAATCCCATGGCAGAGCATGTTCTTTCACGGCATGCAGTATGTGCCAAAACAGAGTTTGGCATGGTATACTTTGGCACATTAAACTGATTTACACTAGCAAATCCAATATCATTCTGTTGGCTAATCTCCAATGTGTAGCATAAGGGTGATCGCCACGGAAACCACTTTAGGGCATGTCTTTTTTCTCTCCCAGTCTATTTTCTCTTCTGTCTTTTTAGATCTAACACTCAAAATGTAACTTGGTTCTGTCAAAGACTTACATCAAGTTAGCAATTACATGCTCAGCATTACTGTATAGGACAGAAACCTACAACTGGACATACAGGACTGTACTGTACTGGGTGTTGTGTACAGTGTGTATGTAAGAAAAGATTTTATGACTTCGAACCCCCAGCACATCACCAGCATATTTGTTGGTTTGTTTGTTTTTGAAAAACTCTTTAAATGTAGTCACTGTAAAGTGGCCAAATCTACCCATGGATTTTCGACAGAAATCTCTGCTAGCCCACAGCAGGTTTGGTTCAGTGGTGTCCTCAAATGCCAAAAGAGTTGGTGGCTAAAAGAGTTGAATTTTGGTACCATTACCTCAGAGAGTATTGATAATTATAAACTGTACTCACTTATTTATTGCAACACTGCAATGTCTACAAAAAGTTGTGGGTCTATGTTCAAATTTTTGAGGGAATGCAAGAAATTAGAAACAATTGTAGATACCTCTCAATACTTTTTTTCTTCATCTTTTGGCATATCAAATCTAATAGCAAGTAAGCAAAGGTACAAGAATTTTGAGAGTTGCTACACCTTATACCTGCATGTACAGTGTTTAAGAACATTGTAAAACCACAAACATTCATGGCAAAAATCTTTCGCAATTCGTTCCTGACATTCAAAGCATTGTGTAGACAAGAACTCTAGCATGCATTTTACCTTCACGAAACTTAGTTCCTTGTGAAATTCATGAAAGTTTCATGCACGCAAAGATTTTGGGTTTTACAGAAACCCATAATTCATGTGGATGACACACTTGACAAGATGCTTCCATTTGCTTGTGTATTTACCCAAGAGAATTCTCACTCATCCAGAAGGAAGTTCTTGTGACTCACACAGTGTGCGTGAAATGAATTTAATCCACACTGCACGCACCACGTAATTCGAGATCCCAACCACTGCAAAACGTATCCACACTGGCAGAAATAATTTATAGTTCCCAGTGGGACCTTAAAGAGGGAAAATGAGTAATTGTAATGTCTCCATTTTGGGGCCGAATATTGTAATTTCTTCAGGGACAAAAGACATTCACGAAGGCAGTGATAAAAAGTGCATTCACTCCCCCTCTTCAGATTGAGGAGGGAGAAAAAAAAATTGGGATGGAGAGGGGGATAGTTAAGGGAAGTGTGGGGGCAGAGGTGCTCCTCTGATCTGTGCCCTAAATCTGAATTGACTTGTGATGCAGAAGCTTTCTCATGAGAGAAGTCATATTTTAGGTGGAGGAGAATGGCAGCATTAGAGACTTTCATGAATAAACTCTTTTTGGACATTACCTTTGATCTGAGAGAGTAGTTTGGCATACAGGAATCTAGCCTGGCACATTATGTAACAAAGCTAATGGTAGTCCATCACTTAAATGCTACAGAAGCGAAACACAAGAATCATACATGTAAAGCAACACTTCAGGTATTATTCCCATGGATATACAAATATGATGTACATATGAAATCCATTACATCACAATTCCAATAAAAGGTTAAACAACATTTTTGTTATGACCAATTATGTCCAAACTCATTCCTTTTTTTTCTCTTCAAAAAGAAGAGCAAAATGTATACACTTTAACATATATAGCAATGAAACAAGGTTTGCAATAGCCAAACCACACCACTGTGATCAAAGATCATAAACTCGATATTTACCCTTTGACATCCCCTAATTCTACCCGTTTCCGTATAAATGCCTCTAAGAATCTGAAATGCATTCCGTGAAACAGAAGTGGGATATCGATTTCAGCAGACAAAAGAACATTTCAAATGAGGTTGGGAAGCGCTCAAATCCCCCGTGATAGCATTGTTCACACCTACGTCACTTGGATTGCTCCCAATACGTGAGAGGATGATGATGCATCATGGGATGATTCCCGATTGTCACGGGAGCACGGGAAAGATGAGTCTCTTGCGGTATCTTTGGGTCACTGTTGATATCATCATACTCTCCCCGTCCTAAGACAATGACTTGCAATTACGCGCTTGCCAAAATTCGTGTATGCCGCTCTCATCAAGACTATTTCTGGCTGTCTTGTAATCTGTAATTGATACAGAATGTGATAAGCTTGTGAATCCCCCCATAGATATGTGACACATTCACAGTGATTACGCTGCGATCCAGGTTACCACGGCAACACTTCCCTCAACCCAATCAGATTTACTTCTAGTACATTCAAGGGTATTGATTTTTTTTTTCTTCTTTTCCTGACTATTTAAAAAAAAATTAAACATGCAACAGTTAGAGAGTAATGCAAGTCTAGACAACAAACTAAAAATAGCTGTCCTTTAATCTCCTCACATGACTCTTGGATATTTCGATGAATTTATGTCTAATTTCATTTGTTGACTGCCACATGAAAGTAACTCATCAATGTCACATTCTACTATAGGAAAAAAAAAAACTAAAGCAATATGTGTAGAGTAATCATCCTTGTTTGCAACAGGGTGCCTATTTGTGGCAGAGGCTGTTTCATTCATTGATGAAAAGGCCCAATCAGGTGCAGGAGTACCCTCACTTCCCATAACACTTGCAAGTAACTCCTGCTTTTCTTCTATAGTGGGACTAAGCACACTTGATACTCAGCAAGTGTTTTCATTGATGAATGAAACTGCCTTTGCAGCAAATAGGCACTCTGTCCCAAACAGGGATGATTGCTCTGTGTTATTCTTCATTTCATCACAAACAACAACCACATGGAGATAAAACCAGAGAATGCACTGTGACTTCATAGATTTAATGATCTTCCTGATTTTTTACTTATGTATGCATGCACCATCAAATTCCTCTTCAAAGAGATGACATTCCAATATTTCTCATGCTTGGTTGGTTCCTGATGATGGGTTACAAAGATCTGGGACTTTTCCTCCTTCCACATGCACAAAATGTGCCTACTGACATGTGTACGTACAAAAGTACATACAACAGGTGTGGTGTATTAGTACACTTCCAAAATATTCACATGCCCAATGTTTTTCATTTCTTTTGTACGAGGAAGGGAGGCAAGCTGATATTGTGGATAGAAAATCTGCTTCAGGCGTGGAAGGTCCAAGGTTCAAATGCACAGACACCTACTCATCACAGTATTGAATCTTTTTATCAATGCAGGTATCACACAGAGGAGATAGTACTTTAGAAATACCGGTAATCCCTAAGACAGAACATTGAACTGGGGTTCCTAACACTTATGCTGCGTTTACTCTGAGCACGGCACGGGCAAAGGGCTTGGTTTTTGCTATGGTGCACCAAAAGGAACCATGTCTGGTTCTGTTTTTTTTTTTTTTAATAATAATAAATATCAGTAATTCGGTACGAAATCACCCATGATGTTATTCTTATGTCAAAATCAAGAGCATCAAAATCAAGAGGAGAAGATTAATTTTGCAACAAAATTATTAGCAGGGAAGTGATATTACAACAGAACCATACATGGTCCCTTTTGGCGCACCATAGCAAAAATCCTGGCCTGTTGCCGCTACCATGCTCGGTGTGAATGCAGCATTACACCTGAAAATTGGGGGGGGGGGGGGGGGGGGGGGGGCGTGGTTTCATGTTTAATTGGCAATTAAAGGCACAGTTTACCTTTGGGACCAGTGATTTCAAAAATATTCAAAATATCACATTTGATGCATACGTTTAGGTCTGTTGTGTCACAAAACATCCTACCATATAAAATTTTTGCAATAAAGCCTAAAATATAAGGAGATATCAGTGTTTTTCGCAATAAACCGTAACTGTAGACGGTTTAGTCTGGAAACATTCTTATTATAACTATTGTTTACATTTTGTGTATTCAACAACACTTAACATCGATTATACAGATTCAAATTTTTACAGTGGTTGTTTCTATCCCTGACTCACATTTTAGACTTATTTTAAAGCACTAATGCTGGATTTTTGTTTCATCTGCAAATGGTAAATTATGCCTTTAATTCAAAAGTACTGAATGTATGATTATGAACTTCTCTGTGTGGATTCAGCTTGAGTTACTTAAACTAGAATTATCACTGAAGGTGATTAATAATACCCCCACTCCAGCAGCTCAGATTCCTATAAAAAAGAATTTAACCAGGGTTTGATACACAGAAGATTTGACTATAATAGCTTTAATGCTTCAGTTTCATATAAAAACTGTGTGAGTACCATGGCAGTGCCTTTTTTTCTGAAACCAACACAATAAGACATGGTGTCTTGCATATCTACACCTATAGACCATACATACTAAATTTGACCTACAAGTTTGTACATGTACATACTGTGGGAGTAGTTTGCTCCACAAGGTTTTGGTAAAATTGTGGTTACCATGGCAATGCTTTCTCTGACAAACACAAAAAACACATTGGCACATCCACACCTCAATGTCATCATGTACCCTAAGTTTCATCTGAACTGCTTCAAAACTGTAGAAGGAGTTTGCGACGCAAGGTTTGGGGTATAATGAGGGTACACAGGAATCAGCGGAATATATAGGAATTGGCATGCTCTCTCATGCACTAAGTATACTGAATTATAGAGCGTGGCAAATATTATTTTATCCTGAGTGCTATTTTGTTTCACCAAGGATGCAGCCAAGGTAAAATAGAACTACACATATATGAAGGATAATTCAGAATTGGGAGTTATACATAGCAAGGTACGCTTTGCCCCACATACTTCCCCCTCCCCCCCCCCCCCCCCCCCACCCCCATGCCCCATATACATGTATCACTGCATAGACAATTTTAAAGCAAAGGCGTGCTGTAAAGTGTTCTGGCAGGGCATGGTCATCCCAACATTTTCACACAATCATATGATGCAATCTAATTCATCACAACACATACTATACTTGGCCTATTTATCATAATGTAATATAGTGTACAATACAAGGTAGGGCAGTTAAGTATCAGTATGATGATAGACATACACGTGTATCTTGCATTTTCTAAATGACAAACATTAATTAGTCACGGTAGTAAATTGACACAAAAGATCGCGAAGCTATTGATGTAAAATGTGAGACTAATTCCCATTCTTATGGATGGATAAGCCTCCCTCACACTGTGCCAAACCATGTTCACAAAATTTGTGGGAGTAAGTAGAGAATAAAAAAAAAAAATGAAAATAACAAACATGGAAAAAACTTTCAGTCTGGAAAACAAGATTCACAATTTTCATCTTATCATGAGTAATAAAGATACATTGTATCATTCACTGTGAAACGAACAAAATGCCACAGCACATGCTGGTCAAAATTTACACTACACCTTCTCCAGTGGACAGTGACTGACAGACATGCGATAGTTATCTGTCACACACAGGTCAGCCACAAAACATGTCCCCTGCCAGCCAGCAAAGCCTAGCCAAGACTGAACCGAAGGGAGGCATAGATAACAAGGAAGGACATTGACTTCCAAAGCCTACCTGTCGCTGCCTGCTGGATGCCGGCACACATGTCTGTCTCATCGTGGCCAAGCGAGGGCTCTGTTTGACTGAGGTCTCTTCGGGTTATGATGATCTGTTTGGTGCTACCATCACCCCCTGAGCTGTCTCCCTCTGGCCCCTGAAGTGGCAAATAACACAGAGTGAGGGGATGTGTGAAGCTCCAAGTACAATTTTCATCTCACTGATTGACAGATTGCCCTACATGGATGTAAACAAGCAACAATTATTTAGTGTATGTTTTGTTGTGTTTCTTTTAATACTAGATATGATTAAATATTCATGGTCATACATATTTGGGTTGGGCTCCAACCAACTACATCTATCTCCTTATTACCGAGACAGGTGCAAGAATTCATTCATTCAAATGTTCATGTACTCAAAAGTAATACCACTCTTTTGCATATATATAAATCACAGTGCTAACACAAATAATCAAAAGCAATAAAACGAATATAAAGGATGTGCTACAGCATTGAAGCATGGCTTTGTGTGCTTGATACCCTTCATATGATCACATTACATTCTTATCTGTGGCTTTGCAGTCAACCAACAACTTTAATAAATTCCTGGGAATGTAATGTCATGTTCTCTCAATGCCTTGTATTAACCCTGCAGGGGACATATTACAATTGACATACATGACCGGTTTGTATGAACTCGTAACAGCAGGACTCAAAATTTACCAGTTCTTCTGAACCTACACACAAATTAGTGACACGTCTGATACTGTAAAACCGTACATTTTTGCATGCATGAAACATCGGCCAATTTTGTGAGGAGCCAAGATTCATGAAAGTAAAATGCAAAGAAAAGTTTTTGTTTACACAATGCATTGAATGCTAGTACAATGCCGTACACCATGAAGGTATACTGCTAGTAAACGTACCAGAAGTGCTCACTCACTTGTTGTTTTTGTAATGATGCATGTTTTATAGTGCACATTTAGTTTTGGTGTGTGTTTTATAATAAACATCAGTGTGTGTTTAATAAATGCCTGTGTTACTAGTACATACAGTATACCGGTAATTCTTTCATGGTCGGCAATTTGCGAAAATTTCATGCCGCAAAAACTGCAGAAGGCTCCAGGTTGGGAAAGTTTGATATCGCAAAAGTCTCTGGTTTCACAGTAGCTTTGTCAAGTGAGTGAAATCTATTTTCAAACAGCTAGGTAAAAGAAGCAGGAAGGCTTTCTTCAACACACTTGGACAAGAGAGGGAGACATACCTGAACAGTGGTGACCTGGATGATGATATGATTGTCTTCATGGACGGTGGTGATGCCCTGTCCAGTCAGGTAGGTCCCAGCAGTGGACAGACCAGCCAGGGCTGACTGAGGCAGCATCAGTGACTGAAGACCAGAGTGTTCTGAAGAGTCCAGATTACCTGTTCAAAACAAAGGCATCATGCGCAAAGGATGAATAATTCAATCACTGTATGGGTTACTGGACCCAATTAGGGTAATGCTTACAACAGAGAAGTTTGAAAAATAAGTAAATAGATAAATAAATGACTTTGAACAAACACATGGAAGAAGAGAGCAACTGAATCATGAATCACGGTCATCATCACCATCACCATCACCACCATGGATCATTGTCAACATCAAATTGGGCGGAGCAAGACTCACCCGACGCATTTCCAATCTGGATGGGCACCTGGACCATGACGGTGCTGGCACCATTCTTGAGCTGGCTAGCCTGGGAGAGGTCTAGGGTGGACGGCTTGGGGTCGGCTGGTGCCATGCACCTCTCTTCTCTCTCTTGCTTCCTTGTCTGCATCAACTTCAGATGTTCCAGTAAGGCTGGACAGGGAGTGATTTTCCAAGAATACAATGCAGGCTGTCAATTGTATGCCAGCACTATCATCATCAATATTATCATTGGTATCATGTTTTCATATACACTCATAGAGACTAATGTGTGGCATTATGCATTTCTAAGAAAAGAATAGTGTTATTATTATCATTATTAACATTATCATCATTATCATCAGTAGTAGTAGTAGTAGTAGTAGTACCGTTATCACTGCTATTATCATTACTGCATAATATTTACTGTTACTGTTGTGTACATGTACCTCAACATACAATGACTATAACCACAGAATTAAAAACATTTACTCACAAGAATGTTAACAATGTGTGATAATGAGCCAGGGAAATAGGGAAATATGAGTTTTCAAAGAGTTAAACACACAGGCAGCTTTAACTGTTTGTGTGCCACATTAGCAACCCTGACACAGTCATCACCTTGCCAACTTCCCATACTTTGCTCAAACACACGACCTCATTAAAACCGATCCAGGGAATAATTTTCCTGGTATCGCATTGCAATTTGCTATGCACTTTTACACCACTGCTAGACAAACTATCTTTCGTGTAGCAGTTTTCTTCCATAGAAATGTACAGGATACCATGTGAAATATTGTTCATCAGCTGAAATTGCTAATCAAATCTGAGTTGGAAAATTATTCCCTGCGATCAATAAATAACAAAATTCCATATACATTGAAAGCTTTATAGCTGTCATAGCTTTGTCATAAAATTTACATAACAGCAAAGCTTGCACTTTTCTCTACAACTTTAGTAGAGGTGGGAAACTTGTTCCATCCCTTTGTTGCTGCAACAGCAAAGCCAAAAAATCCACTTAACTTCAAGTTCAAGGTGAGACAGGCAATATGGATGTGCACTGCAGAAAAGATTTTTACTCTTGATAGGTGATATTAATGGCAAAACATAGTCCTCATATGCCAGCAGAACTGTTGATTATTGTTCTAAAATGTACACGCATGCATGTGCGAATAATGCTGTAAAAACATGATTTGGGTAAAGACGACAAGGCAAAATATTAGCGAGAAAGGTTCAGCGAAAGTCCATAATCTCAAGGCTTACCCCATGGTGGTTACTATCTAATTTTTCATAATCAATTATCAGTAATCAACAAAGCGGGCCACAGTAATACTCATCCATCTTCTGTGCTAGAGTGAATCACATGCAGCTTGTTGGAAAGTACAATTGCAATGGCACGGTCGATTACAACATTACACTCTAATGTCCCACAATGCTGAACACAGGGTTAATGGGGCTAGCTCTTCTGGAATAAAATTTGAGTACTACAATCGAATTACTCTACACTATTGATCTCAAAACACTCCAAAACGACTCATCATCCTGGAAAATTATGTCAGCCATGTAAGTTTCTTGGTAGTCCCTTTTGATGTACTGAAAGTAAATTCCAAGTGATGGAAGATTAATTTTTAGCCCTTCCGAGAATTATATTTTGGCTTTAAACTAAAACTAAAACTTCATGGTTTATCAAGAAGGATTTACTGACAAACCAAAACACCTTAAATACAAGCCTCTCGTCAAAAGGAAGCTAATGATTGGACTTGTTCCATGCCATGGCATGATGTGATATACAAGTCAAAGAGAATATAATGGACCCATGAGAGTCCATTCATTTCTTGCACCTCTGAATTTCTTGATACAGATCAGTAATGTATCATTCACATGCAGTAAATTCTTCTAGGCTTGAGGGGCAAATAGTGCTGTCCTTGGGCATAAAATAAAAGTATTATAACCAGATGAAGACTAGTCCTGACTAAACTCGGGTAGGTTTTTAATTGTCATGGGAAATGTGTGTTTGAGCAAAATTAGCTTATTCTCATTAATGGGTTAACGGTCTTTTGTATATAAAATGAATTCACGCTATGGATAATTTGATACATTCATGATTGACTGATGAGTTTCTCTTCTCTCCCCTAAAGGGACCATCACAGTTCTCCTCTAAAGTGGAAAATCAAGCAGAGTGGTGGATTACCACTTGGGTATTCAGTACTGTATTATCATTTACACTACTCAAAACCAAAATATGAGTGAAGATGTTGTGATATGGCAGTGAATAAAACACCATTTGGAACTTACCATAGTCAAGGGGATGATCATATGTCACAGGCTTAATATTACATGGTGGTGAAATTTAACGCATCTGGGACATTTTTATACCTCGCCACTTCCACCTCACCTCTGTGACAAAAACCATCACATCACAAGAGACTCTTTTTTTTTTTTTGAAAACCAACTAAACTCTCTTTTTGTCACATGTCAACAATGAGGTAAACTGTAGGTATTAAAGTTTTCGAAGGAAAAGTGGATGTCACGACTGCGTCCTCTTACATTTCAGTGGTAGCAACTCGTAGCCAGAGACCTGCCTCTTGAGGCTCCACCATTTGGAGCGGAGCCACTGCGGTGAGCGCACACTCTTCCAGTTCTTGGCCAGCCGGTCCCAGTCTAGCTCACTCTCGGCATTCGCTTCCGACTCACCTATCCTGCAGGTTCAACAGTTGAGCACAGCATGAAGTTAATTTACTATTGTACCAAGCTGATGTGGTGATCAAATATACTCAAGGGACAACCAAGCACAAAAGGAATTGAAGATGACAATTGGAATGAGGTACAACGACTCTCCACTGTGCATTCAAAGAAGGAGTAATCAAATTGTAATCCTGGAATGTAATGTTACAGGATAGTAACTTGTTCAAGCAAATTGTAATATTATTTTTTTCTTGTGGGGGGGGGGGGGGGGGGGAGTGGGGCTATCTACATGTACAGCCACTTTTAATACACAATATTATGACATCATGCATTTTGGTCAAAGCTTACTGTCTGCTCAGTTACTTTAATATACAACCATCTCTCCTTTGATTACCTGCTGTACACTGGTATCTATCATGTTAAAAAAAAATGTCTTGTACATGAGAGGAGATTGATTTTCTTTCCATCATAAGCTACTGGTAACGTGATACATGAGAAACAGATGAATATTATCACTATTTATCTCACTACTATCATAATGTCAATTATTACCACCTCCCTCATATCTTTGATCAGTTTCATGATCACCACCATCATTTGCAACAGTGACATCATCCTCTCTGTTACAATATTTGTTGTGGCAAACACAAACAAAGGGAAAGAAATCTTATGGTCGCTATAATCTGACCTATTGATCAGTGTGATGTCATCGACAAGGCTCCACTCAGCCCCACCAGTCTGCTTCCAATTGAGGTAGTTCAGCCACTTGGCTCGGCACTGCTTCTCCGTCCTCGTGCCCACGCGGTCGGCCACCTGGGACCAGGAGATACCCGTGGTGACACTCTCCCCCGGCTGGGCTCCGGACAGGGTGAAGACGGCATCGGTCAGCAGGTTCTCCTCCTGTAGCAGCCATTTTCCTGCACAGAGTTAGGCCGGAGGAAGGCAGCAGATCAGAGGGGGTTACATATTGAATTCATTGCAACTCTCTCTCATTGATATCCTTGTTTGAAAACAAGTGCCACTAGAAGGCTATCTTGTCACACTCGTAAAGCATAGACATCATTACTCTCTTCTATCCCATATTCAAAAAGACAGTGAATTTATATGGCATTTCACAAAAGTATCATTACAAGTTTACATGCAGGACATTTTGACTTTACAGCCCTAAAAACAGATGGACCTGCACAGTCACATTTCTCAATGTCAATTGCAACCTACAAATACATGTATGTATTGATTCTCAAGGCTGTTGGATGCAAACAAAGTGAATTACTTTCATTTTATATCAGGAGCCAGTACTGGATGAAATAAGCAAGCAGATTTCTGGACAAAGGGTACAAAGAAATCATGTGGAAAAGCCACATTCTAAACAAATAAAACATATAAATAAAATATTACAACCCCAGGTAGTATTGTTAGCATTTCTGTCTTTAAGTATAGTTCATATCGTAAGTAATGACCTAAAACATGACAATCTGTACATTACTAGGGTTTATAGAAATAAATAATCATACATGTGTATAAAGTAAAATGATTTCTCAAACATTTGTGTAAATATGTCTACAAATTCTTTTCAAATTAAATTATATTTATACCTCTGTTGCAGGAATCCTTCAACAGTCTGAACTTGTCCTTGACGGATGATGCACTTCTCCCCAGCTCAGAACCAATCAGGGCCCAATCATTGCCATGCCGGGCACGTAATCTGTGGGCCAAATCCAAGTCAGGTGAGAAATGAAAATCTGATAGGTGTGCATGCACTGTTACTTGGTATTAGTGAGACAGTGTACATGTTTGGTCAAACACATCAGAATACATTTAATCTCGAGATACAGTCAACATTGCTTTAGTCGACCTCGTACAAGTCAGGAAATCACCTAAGTCGAAGGTCTTTTCAAGTCATCTTCTCTTTATATTCTATTGATTTTAATCCCTCATACAATTGTAAATCATAGTTTCTCTAAGTCGAAGCTGTTTTTTAGTCCACTTTAGATTCGACTTAAGCAAGGTTGACTGTATGCTATTTTTAGGGCAGGTACTGTAAAACGAGGAATTTTCGTGTGCATTTTAATTTCGCGAATTTCGTGAGCGCCAAGATTCGCGAAATTAAAATGCACGCAAAAGTTCTTGTCTACACTATATGCATTGAATGCCAGTGGCAGTTTGCGAAAATTTCATGCCGCAAAAAAGGCCGTCGGCTCCAATTCGCGAAAAATTCATGCCGCGTATATATCATGTTTTACAGTATGCCTGCAGTAATTAACTTATTCTTTAAAAAAAAATGTTGTGTCTTAGCTCAGATAGTTGTCCAATGAGTGATGACAATTTGGAACAACATGTTCTGAAATGCTGTGAAATGCTGTGTCTTCTCATTTAATAATCTCTTGGTGCTGCTTGTCATGTCATAGATAAGCAGCAGTACCTCTAGGTTTCCTTTGAACTTTTGTAAGCAGAACTCTACCAATCACACAATGTTTGATTCTAGGCATTTCTTGTCAAAGATATTTACCAGAGAATCAGTTGAAAAGAAAGCATGGTACAGTGTATCTCAACCACCTAAAGGAAACCTCACGAATTAATTCTTCTGGGTTGTAATTTAAATTTTCATTCTGATATTTTTTTTTCCTGAAGAAAATCAGGGTGTTGTTCCTGTAGCAAACCTAATTCAACATCCACATCTCAACTATCGACAGACAATGTACGGCAATCAAAACTCTCACGTAAAATGTGCTCATCAACAACCCTGGAGGTTGGATATATAAAACATTAAATAAATAACATTTACCTGACAAAGTAAATATATTGTACATGAGACAGCTAGGCAATGCTACTTACTCTTTCAGTTTCTTGATATCCTCTGCTGAATACCTGCAAATGTGTGACAATTTAAACCACACACATACACGTAGAAACAAAAAATTATAAATGACATCGTTACTGAAGTATCAAATCAAACAGGAAACAGCCTGACAGGTACAGTACTTGGATTAGAATGCAAATACTCTTTTGTCAAACAACCCAGTCTTGCTGTCTTGAAAGGGTTTCAAATGCTGAACTTTGTAAGAGTTGTTCCACAGTGCTCCAAGGTATTTTGAAGCCAATATCTGATGGACTCTATGATCACCATGAGAAATACATTGTACACTGTAATTTCTTCACTGAATACTTCATTGACATCTGTTCTCACATGTGTTTGATGTGATTGGTTTCTTGTCTTTTGACAAGCAAACCATATGTACAAAATCAGCGGAAGTTGTGTCAAAATGCAAAGAAAATGTCAGAGAGAAAAAAAAGTGGTCATTAACATGGACAAGAAAGCCATAGCTACTACAAACCAGCAGGAAAAAAACAAACAAAAAAACACATGGCAGAGGGGTGTTGAATGTAAGGTGGGTGTTGAGCTTTGTGGAAAATTATGTGACTTAAACTGTTCTTCACCAGTAGCAAGTCCCTTATTTCCTCTACATATTAAGATGAGATTGAGATCGTCAAAATAAGCTTCACATGACCACTACATCAAGGTTTCTAATAAGAATGTCATAACTTATTACTACCACATTACCTTCCCACATGATTTCTGTGATCATACATGCGTATGACTCTGCGGTAAACAGCAAACAGAGGGCGCTGCAGGCCCTGGGCTATGCTGCGGTAGAAATTCTTGCGGTTGTCCTTGCTGTTGTTGAAGATGACTTCAGTGGGATCACTGAGCTTGTGAACCTGTTCAGGTTGAGATGAAATGATAATGGTATAAACATATCTATTTAACCCTTTCTGTGTTAGGGACTTTTGACTGTGTGTACAGTGCTATCGAGTTTTCTGTGCCAATCTTCACTAAAAGCACACTATGGGTTAAGCAATGTGAGCTGCTATGAGATTTTGTAGAGCTGCAGTGTACATAATCACACATTCAGCATATCAAGGGAATCACAGCTGACTGATGGGCAGCTGGGGGAGGTAAGAGCAGCAGTACTGGTGCAAAACCTCCAAGGACATGATAATATTCAAAATCCACACAAAAGTTCAGGTATTGTTAATCATGGCCATTTTTAAAAATAAGTTACAGTCCTATTTGCATTAAAGGTAGCAGCTGCAACAACAACAGAATGGATTACAAGGTCACAAGAGAAACTGCACAGTATACAATTAGTTACTTCCTCTTGTCACAGCTGCGAATGTAATGTCTTCTAACCTTTAGAACCAGTGCCATGGGAATCAACCCAAAGATCTAAGTACAGGCCTGTATGTTCTTTGTCTTTCTGTGAACACAACCAATAATACCAGCAACTTGGCATTCCAGGATATTAATGTGCCGAGTGTCAAACTGCAGGCCGGAGCTTACCCTGAGATAGTCTTCAATGTTTCTCTCGAGCAGATCAATTTCATCCCTGGACCACATTCCCTGCTTCCATTTGTGACCTATGAAGATGGTACAACGTACGTCAATACATTTGTGACATCACATCAGCTTCTGAATCAGTTTAATCTTTATCTATACTGAAGGCCTACATTTGGTTGACACAACTTGGTTTTATTTGTAGTTTGTGAAGATGGTAATTGCAACAATATACAAGAGCGTCTTAAATGAGCAGAAAGCAATTCTTTCCTTTTCCCTCATTAGCTTGATATAAACATCAAGTAATTGCTTGAATTTATACTTTTAAAAATCCAGTCTGATAAAGATGCTGGTAATTACAATCCAATCAATTATGCTTATGAATACATGCATGTTCTAGATAGTGAATTTAATTAAACTTGGGTGATTATTCTAAAGGAAATACACTGTATGTTTAGATTGGACAAAATTATTTCAGTGATAGCATGTACTGTACATGATTACCACAAATACTTTCAGAAAAGGATGGTATGCACTGATCTCAAAGCAAAAAAAGAAAAAAAGAAAAGAAAATAGACAGAGTTTTAATCATCTATGCACATACATGTACAACAGGAACCCCAAAGATGTGATATTTGATAAATCTACAATGTGACAATTTTTACACCTAGGTATGCATTGTACATTGATGCAAAAGCTTGTGCACATTGTTTTTCAAATGAAAAAACAAAACAAAACACAAAAAACATAAAGAAGAAAACAACTCTGCATTCTGTAGGTAAGTGTGTGTACACACTGCACATGCATGTTGTCTGCTGCTATGTCTACCGGTATGCCTGCGCATGTGAGCATGATGTCTGTATAAGATTCTAATAGGTCTGTGTATGCATTGACTGTGCTGGCAAGATTCAGCAAGCTTGAAGTACTATTGATACGATAACGGAAGGAATGATCCTCAGCACAGCTGTTTACTCACCTTGTTCCGAGAGGGAGTCTTTGGAATACTTGGTGGTGAACCATGACTGGGTCACAGGGTCATATGGCTGTCATAACAACATAACAAAAATATACAATTATAACAGACACAGTAGGTACAATGTACTGTTTAGTATTCAACGTTGCGGTGGCTCAATTATAGAAATTGTCAAACTTTGCGGACTGAGCAGTTTAATGATAGCCCAGTGCATAAACAAAGACATATGACATATGGCATAAACATATGAAATTAAATTAAATAAAATTTACTACACATTATTAACAAATATAGTACAAATCACAAAATAGCATTTAAAAAAAAAAACACTCTAGATTATATCTGAATATACAAAAGTTGGTAAAAAGAACCAGCAATAGCAGGCAGGCTGAGGAATTATGCTGCGACCAATATCAAGAATACATGAAAAATTACATGTTGTTATATGTTGTACTACCACAGTAATACATGTGTACACCAATTTTTGGGTACTATGACAACTGTCTATGAAAAACACTCTGTATGGTTAAAGATTTTCACCCTTTTGAAGCATTTGCCATTCACTTCTAACCCTATAGTTTTTCATAGCTCTAAATTTGCACACTATCACATTTTTCATCTTTGAAATGTTGTTCAACAGTGCCTTTGATTGAGGGGTGTACATTTAACAGTAGGCAGCAAAAAAGACAGCTTCACTTTCCAATTTACAATGGAGATCCATCATTTCCTTAGCAAAACAAAAAGATCAATTTACATTGTGTTCTAGTTAGGCAATGGCTTCTGAATGTATTTCAGAAGCCATGAAAACAAAAACAAAAACAAAAAACGAAAATGAAATATTAAAGTGGTTACAAGCAAAGTTTACGATTATCTTTACATTGGAAACATCTTAATTTACTGCAGCAGCTATTTTTACATTTGGCTGATTAGTCTAATATGCCCTTATTGCCCATTTAATTCAGATTACAAAACTTTTATACAGTAGATCACCAATGCTTGTTCTCAACTTATGGGTAGAAAAAGGATAATGCACAGGTGGATAACCAACACTACAAGATGACAGAAGCATTAAAAGAAGACAAGTTCAACAGTTGAAAGTGTTTTCTTTTGTTTTGCTTTGTTTGTTTGTTTGTTGGTTGGTTGTTGTTTTTTCCCCTACCAGAGAAGCATCATGGGTGTGATCATCTTCAGTGACATCCATCAGACCAGGGCCACCACCAGTGGAACTGCTGGTAGGGGTTTCCCCGAGCTCCAGACTCTTGCCAATCACCCCTACAAAGGGTGACCAAAAAACAAAATTGCTCAGCATGTGTGACTGCCCTGCTCAAAACCCACAAAAAGAAGGCCAAAATAATTTTTCACTCTTCTACACAATTTAAAAGAGTAAACTCTAAGCTCTAAAATGAGTAATATACCAAGTATAACTTTAACCTACAATTAGACCATCTCAACCCATACAAAAAGTGACTGAAATATGACAGAGTTAGGAGGTGCGGTGAATAGAGAAAGGGAGAAAAGAGTATGTAAAGATAAGAGTCACTCAGATGTACTGTGCAGAAGTATCAATGAAAACATGTTTTATTTCCATGTGAAAAAAAAAATGGTCCAGAAAAACTACTTTTATTCCAATTTTGGTTTTGTTTTAAGTTGCCAAATTTTGACAGTAGGTAAAGATTGCTCTCCCATGTTATAGAGACACAACAAATTTGAGTTAACCGACCCAATTGACATATTTCAATCCATTATGGTACAGAGAGTCCTACTCTGCAACTTTTTGTGGGTTTTGAGTTCGGTGGTCATTACAATCTACCACTAGAAGCAACCTGCTTGGCACATAGATCATAACTTAAACTGTCATATCAGGGGTTGCAAGACAGTTACAATCACACACATTAATAACTCTAAAGCATTGCACAGATTGCAATAATTGAGGGGTAGATTATACACTCAGCAAAAAAAGAAAGTAAACACTTTTTCAAGGTCAACATTTTCATAGAAGAATTTTATGAAAATCAATGTATTATATACCATACTAAAGGTAATTTAATTGGCTATCAAGCTCACAGGGTAATTAAAAAGAAAACTTAATGCATGAGTTAGCACATTAATTTTTTTCCCTCTAAGGCGCAAAATCAAAAATTGCAAAAATTGACATGTTCTTTTTCATTTGCAAATGCCCTTCACGATAACATTGTCAACAAAAGACCACTTTAAAGACAAAGAGAGACATGAATGAAATAGCAAAAATAAGTTTTTCTTCTCTTTATCTCTTTATTACCTCTAAAAAAAGTGGGAAACTAAAGGGGAAAAATAAGAATTTTCTGTCAAGTCAAACTTCAAATGACATAGGGAATAAAAAGCATAAAGATGGTTGAATGAGCAGAATTTCTTTATTTATTTCTTTTAAACTAGTGATTTAAACTCCTTGTGACAATTTCAAGAACCAAACATCATTTACAAGTTCCTAATTTTGAAAAAAACCCTCAAATTTGTTCAATTTTTATTAATTATTACTTCTTCTTTTATCTCATTTGAATTTAGACTTGACATAAGATGCTTTATTTTCCTCCATTACTTTTTGCCTTCATTGGTCTTTTAGGCTTTAAAGATATCATAGAGATCAAAGGTTTGTTTTTGCAACTTAATTCATGTTTCTTCTTGTGTGAAATTTGTTGTTTGTTCTTATTGTTCTATGGAAGAGCACATACGCATGAATGACAACTTGTTCAGTTTTGCAATTTTTACTTTCGTGCCCCTGAAGAGAAAAACAATGGTGTTCACTCATGCGTTAAGTTTCCCTTTTTGTTGACCTACCAGGTTGATAGCCAATTAAATTACCTTCAATATGGTGTATAATACATTAGCTTTCAGCCAAATAATCTATGAGAAATCTAAACTTTAAAAAGTGTTTACTTTCTTTTTTTGCTGAGTGTAGATGCCTATGAAACCCTGGTTCCATAGTTTTGGCAAATCCACATCAAATTCTGTTTCCTTCATAAATTTTGGAAACTTTGGGGAAATAATGCCTGTTTTCTAGCGTGAACCCCCTGACATCTCCCAAAACTGCACTTCTACAGAATTCATCCTGTGGGTTGTACCTTCCAAACACACACACACACACACACACACACACACAAGTAGTTGGCATATGAGCACAGTATGTTCTATATTGACAAAGGATATCAGGGCCCTGTTTTATGAAGAGTTATAATAAAATTGATACTGTACTGTAAAACGAGGAATGCTCACGTGCATTTTAATTTCCTGAATTTCACGAGCGCCAAGATCCGCAAAATTAAAATGCACGCAAACATTCTTGTCTACACTATATGTATGCATTGAATGCCAGTGGCAATTAGCGAAAATTTCATGCCACGAAAGAGGCCATCAGCTCCAAATTTACTGCCGCAATTATAACATGTTTTACAGTACTTAGTTGATTTCTATCATGAGTCTATGGCAGCCTGTGTGGTGAGGGAATTTGTAATCGATTATATCTTTTGAGAAAACGGGGCCCTGATGATTCATGGATGATCACTCACCATCACCAGCTGCCACATCCTCCACGGGAAGCACCACCAGGCAAGCTTGGCTCTCCTCATCCTCAGCCTCACTGGACACGCCCACGTGGTGCACATCAGAGACCCCCATGTCCATTCCAGGGGTGGCTGGCAGAAGACTAACCTCACCGGGCACCTCGTCTGGGTCAATGATCTCTATCTTCAGCACATCTTTTACATCCATACCTATTAAAGGTCAGAAGGGGATACGGTTAAAGATTTATCACGTTGTGGTCAAGAATAATATTGCTTCTGTATCCCTACAGATATTACTGTATTTTGTAGGACCATGATCATGCATAAGACCATAGTTCAGACTTTTCATGAGATGAAGCATCAGTACCGGTTGGCTAATCTGTTAATGTTTTGTAATCAATTCAAATCAAGTATTAAAAGAACCAATACACAGATTTTAAAATCTGAGATAGTACTGTATGTTCTTTCATATAGCTATAGAAACAGGCAATGACTTGGCTCAAGGATGCTTACAACTTCTAAATGCAGAAGATGTTCACTGTAGTGCTGACAATTAAAAAATGGCAAGGAGAATATCTTTGTTCACAAAGTTCCAATTCATTGTGCAAAATTCATATGCTTGGATGCCACAACCCTTGCAGTAGTACACTGTATGTACCTTAAACATGAGAATACAAAGTTTACACTTTTCCCCAGGACTGTACTTCTGTATAGTATACATCCTATTCTGAAGTTAAAACCATGGACTTAAGAAAACATGTTATGTTACTTGTTTATAGTATATAATTGGTATATAATTGTTGTAGTAATATAATAAAAGAGACATAAATTGTTATTCTTGACAGGAAATGCCTTTGAGTAGTGAATGACACATTTCATATAAGACTACAGTATCTAGGCCTACTGGAAGCAGTCTGAGAAGAAAAAAAAAAGATGTTTGAAGAAATGACCTCCATTCTTATTGATGCTTTTCATATGAAAGTAAAAGACTACGGTACATGGGACACTTCATCATGATTATGTAGGTCTACGTTTAACACTTGTACAATGAAACATTATAGATTTTAATTGGTCTCACAAATTTGTATTTAATGTTCAATTGCTGGTTATATACTGCAGAAAGGATAACTACAAATTGTAGTATGACCACTAAAAAACTTGCAACAGTAAGTGAATCATGCTATTCAAAGACTGAATACTTTCATTGTACCTTATTATTACGGTACCCTACAACATACAACAAGATATATACGTGTATCTTTCTTTGTGCAATAATCATTACTTCCACTATACTGTCACTGTACATAAAATTGTACATTGTATCTATGTGTAAAACATTTCAATGCTTTTAATTCAGATAAAAAACTCAGTCTGCTTTGATTAGGAGTTTAATTTTTTTTTTTCAATATGTCGACCCTTATGTAGGCCCCATACTCAGTACAGACTGTAATGTAGGGCCTACATCCAAGCTGAACATCTATTACAATGTGTATTTCATTCTAAAGATTAAACCAATTTGAGTTTTTTTGAGATGAAGTAAAGTCCAGATCTAGATACACAGTCCATTTCCTCTACATGAAACTCTAGATGTCCACACAATTCATTTCTACACTGATTTCAATCCTTCAGCAATAATACACATCACTGCCATTGGTTCTACTAGCATTTTGTAGCTACAGTGTATGTCATTTTTACGGTACATTATAGCGCCACATATTCACAGTACTGGTTGAGGCGAAGAATCAGCTTGTAACGTTTTGCGAGGTACATTGTATTTAGAAAGCACTCTATGAAATGTTAAAGAGCATACAATTCTAAGGGGAATCAAAAGTTTATTTGTTGAAATGACTGAGGTACCTTTGTATCTAAAAACAAGGAAAAACGAGCAGATCCTTTGTATACGGAGGGGATCCGTGAAGCCAGACGCAGTCTCCGCGGAACATTCCCCGACGGACAGATACAGACCGATCTCTCGGTAAAATCCTAATTAAAGTTTGGCCTGTCAATTTTATTACGATCGCTTTTTAGGATATCTCAGACATTTCACGGCCAATTTTCATCAAATAAACATTATTATGAATCCTTCTTGAAATTAGACACTCTTTCATATTCTACACAAGATTCCTCATTATCTCACCAGAAAATGTTATAAACCTGAATCCTCACCTCAACCAGTACTTTGGCCTTGTAAATGTAAAGTTGTACAATGTAGCTTTGCCTTTATTGTTTTGCATGCCACTCTGCTTTCATCCTCTATTCAGGTCTATCTAGTGACATAAAGTCAATTACCATTGGTTGGTACTAGCTATTATCTATCTACTTGAATCAATTTCTGAAAATACTGCACAATGGCGGGGCAGAGTCAGAGATACAATTGTAACAGTTAGATCCATCTCTCGAGTAACAATAGAGAGCTCTTGACCTAGTTGACTCCTAAAGATCTGGTCGTCGGGGATATGTTCTTATACGGAGGAGAGCTGATAAAGTCAAAAATTGATAAAAGACTCCTCCTGACAGGCGGATTTTTCTGTCTACGCTAGAGCAAGCTCGAGTGGATCCCGTGGGGGTGGACTGGACACAGCAGTAAGCTGTTTACATACACACTCATGCATGGCATCATGCACTAGCACACTAGCAACTCTGATCACCAGTCGCACTTAAGTCCTTCTTCACTTAAAAGGGTGTGTACAGTTCTGGTCGAGGTGAGGATTTAGCTTTTAACATTTTGCGAGATATTCAGAAACCACTCCATGAGATGTCAAAGAGCAGGCAATTCCATACCATGGGGTATCAAAAGTTTATTTGATGAAAATCGGTTTTGAAGTGGCCGAGATATCCAAAACAACATGAAACAAAGAGATCTTAATAAAGTTGTGGCCTGTCGCCTTTTATTATTATCACTTTTTTGGATATCTCAGCCATTTGAAAACCAATTTTCATTAAATAAACATTGAATCCTTCTTAAAATCACATGCTCTTTCATATTTCATAAAAGGTTTCTCATTATCTCACTTAGGAATGTAAAAAACATGAATCCCCACCTCAACCAGTATGGAGGTGTATCCTATTACCGAACGATTTTTATTTAATTTCTCCAGACGGGCAACATTATGCTTCAAGTTAGCTAAAGATCTCCCAGAAGATAATTAAAATTCTGATAAATTTAGCTGTATCAGTATTATTTGAAAACTAAGCCACGCACTTTACTAAATCTGTATTTCAAATAACCCTTCCACAAAAACCGTGTCTTTTTACCGACGCAAATCGTATTGTATTTACCGAACATGCCCCCTCTGTATGGGGAAATTTAGGCATTGCATTTTCGGTCAATGTTATTAACGCAGAATAACAAACATCAACATTTCAGCGATTTTTACTAAAATTTTCTGTTTTTTTGCTGCAGTTTAGCAATTTTCTGCACCGGCCTCCCTTGGGAGATAACAGCGCGTGCGTAGTGCAATGGATGCGTGCGTATACGAGTTGTTTTAACGGGCTTCCATTGAAAATGTACGCGTTCGGTAATAGGATACTGTTCGGTAATAGGATACATGCCTATACTGTACAGCCCCTTCAAGAACGGCTTTGTGAAACACCCCCTGTAGTGTAACGTTACATTTATCCCAAATCATCGCTGTGGCCTCTGGGACACTGAATTATCAAGACAGTAGAATTAGCGAGAGAGTAAATTTACGGATTAATGAACAATTAAAGACACAGTGTTCACACAGATCTAAAGCTACACCAAGAAAAGCTATGGCTAGTTTAAGTTACTAGTCTAGTACGATGTAGATCTTTGCTTCATGCTGCTGCCCGAGCTGCCTAGCGCCTCTACTCAGTCAGTCTCACGTTCTCGCTCCTGCTGTTGTTTGCCAATGCGCTTGTGTCTGCCAGTCGGTACACATGTGCAGCGCACATTTCCTTGTTTACAGTCCGGGAACTTCGGCGACCAAAAAGCCAGGATGCTACTTGTAGATGCCAGGATGTTGCGAGCCCTCCGCCGCGAGAATACGAAATGCGTTGCCGTGTTCATCTCTTGAAAGCACCATGAACATTACAAATCCAAGGCAAATAAACCCTTTAGTCAATATACGTAGGTGGATTTTAAGCTCTCCGAACATCATTTAAAGTGTTTCTTACCTTTATATTCTTGTGAAAATTCTGTCAATGTGATCGGTACAGAAGTGGTCAGACGACAATTCAATATGGCTACAGTCAATAATGGGTGTGCTAAATGCGCACGCCCTCTGTCATGTTCCGTTTAGAATATACCACTGCTACGAGCACGGACTTATTGCGCTAAGAGTGTAAGTGACTATATCAAATACTGACATAGGGCCTAAATGCTATATGAGTGATTCAGAAGCAAGCACAATCAGACCAAATTGTGTTCCATACCGACCCTTCCCCCTCTCCCGCTCGCGTTTTTTTTTTAAGACGGCACAGATTGGGGCATGGCGCGTGTTAAACCTATGGGAAAAACGTTGGGTTAGGGTTTTTGGTTATGGTTATGGTTAGGGTTAGGGTTGGGGTTAGGGTTAGGGTTAGGGTTAGGGTTAGAGTTTGATGGTTAGGGTTAGGATTAGGATTAGGGTTAGGTTTAGGGATAGGGTCCCCGATAGATTTTTAGTTTCCCCAATCTGTGCCGTCTAAAAAAAACACGCCTCCCGCTCTTATTTCGGTTACAGCTCGTTATTCCGAAGGTTCCTTATTCCGAAGGCTCTTAAATAGTCCGAAGATTCGTTATTCGGTTCATTAGGCTACGGAATTCCGAATTTCATTTTCGGATTAACGAATCTCCGGTATAATGAACCTTCGAAATAATACCACAAATGTTCGGATTAACGAACCCTTTTTCATTTTCGGACTAACGAACCTCTAGGTATCGGGAATTTGTATGTTTCGGATTAACGAACCTTCGGAATAACGAACAGCACCCGTCCCCTTGTTTCTGACAGCCGCCTGTGTGTCTTCAACTTAAAAAAAAAATTGAAGCAAAATAAATAAAAAACAAACATAGCCTAAGTGCAACTCAGACACTTCTTTTTGTTTTTGTTTTGCTTTGTTTTGTTTTGTTTTTTGGTGGGGTATAGGCCCAATATCGTTACACAATAAAAACACTTTTTTTTTCAATCACTCTAGGCCCTAATTCAGTTTGTGTCTGTTTGTTTTTTAATCTTAAACGAATAACCGACATACCGTCTTATTTACTCTCCTGAATAAAAAAAATCCAGATATAATAGAATTCCACTCAAAATTTGCACCATATTTTATTGCATTTCAATTTTATCAACTATAGAAACGTCACTATAATGGTCGCTGGTATGCCCCAACTATATTGCACATGGTTCTCCCAATACGCGAAGAACGTCTGTGCAAATGCGAGACAACAGTTTCACATATAATTGGCCACAAAAAAAAGAACTGTTTTTTTTTTATTCCTTTACAGTATAGGTTTCAGTGCAGACGGATATCTAAATTGTGAGGGCAAGTTAAGTATTGGACATCATGGCCCACAATTCGTCAAATAATCATTAAGTGATAACATTATGCATTTTCATGACAACACTTTGAGCAGTATCAAAGTATATGGGCAAAATTTTGATATTTTGACATTTTCACTTGCAGAGGCCTATATACCCCGACATTATCTCAATGATCTTTCCCTACAGAATAGCTGTTGTGCAGTTTGAGTAGTAGCCTGTATGCCTAGCTTGATTAAGTTCATGTATTGAGTAAGAGTCCAAGATAATTATTATGGAGAAAAGTGTAATTTTGTCATCTATAACGATAATAATACAATTTTGGCATTTTAATCTGACCTGTGACCCTTGATCACAGTGACCCCATGACCCCAAATCACTAAAGAATTATTGTCAGGCCTATGCATCGAACTGCACTAAGTTTCATTAAGATGATTTGAGCCATTTCCGACTCATAATGGAAGGAAAAAAAGGGAAATTTTTATAGCATTTTCACTTGACTTATATAGTTGCCCTTTGACCCCATGACCCAAAATCTTCACTAGAGAATCTTTTCTTGATTTGGTAATACTTTCAGGCATTGCGTGGGGGAAATAGTGAAATTTAAAGAATTTGACCTTGACCTTTGACCTTGAGCATATGTGTACTCAAAATGTGATCGGCACAACTAAATTCTTTCATTAATACACACATTACGTTTTTATAAAGTTTTAGTAGGATACCTTAAACAGTTTTAGAGTCACGCGGTTCTCAAAATTGATTAGGCGATGTCCAAGGCGGACGGACAGACGGACAATCCGAAAACACAATGCCTCCAAGGACACTTCGTGGCGGGAAGCATTAGAAGCTATGTAAAAAGAGCTCTTTCGTTTGCGGATGGGGGATATGGATAGGGTCTATACCCCACCCTATACTAGTTGGCACCCCCCCCCCCCCAAAAAAAAAAAAAAAAAAAAAAATCCTGCGTATGTAGGCCTATAATGACCATTAATCTACCCCTCCGACTTGTTCCACTCCGCTCGATCGCTTTACTCCCTCAGAAAGGTCCACCACTAGAAGTGTCGATTAGACCACAGGGTTTGGGGCTGCAGCCTCCCCCCCCCCCCACCCCCCCCCCCCACCCACCCACCCACACACAAACACGTTTTGGGTCTGAAAGGGAAAAGCATCGGTCAAAAAAAGAGAACAACATAATATATATACATCAATGAGGACTGCAGTACATTTCGAGATTTAAGGTCACATCAAACGAATAATACATTCTGAACACATGAAGAAGAGCACCTCATGGTATAATCATATAAGAACCTAGTACAGAACAGAAACGTTTTGAAAGCTGTTTTATTTACTGAGGTGTCATATTCATAATCATAAGAATAACGCTTGTCTTTAAGACCATGCATGCATGGAGTGCAAAACGACTGAATCAAAGAGACAATAGCTACTGTGTGTGTCTGTGTGTTTTCTTTTTGGTTTTTTTTTTGTTTTTTTGAAGGGATGGATAGCTTTGGATGGGATGGGACCTCAGGTTTCTAACCTTTACATGATCACTTTTTTTGAAGGTAATGAGAAACTTCTTAATGAAAATATGAAAGAGTATATAATTCTAAGATGTATTCAAAGTTCATTTGATGATGAAAATTGGTTTGGAAATGGATGGTTGAGATATGCAAAACGAAGTGATCCTTGGAAAATGAGAGGTAGGACCCACCTTTTATTAGGATCGCTTTGTTTGTTTGCTTGCTTTTTGGACATTTCAGTAATTCCAGTTTAAAATCAATTTTCATCAAATAAAATTTGAATTCCTCGTATAGAGCTGTATACTCAACATTTCATAAAGTGGTTTCTAAGGATATTGCAATAAAAAAATAATAAAATGAGCTGAATCCTCATCTCAGTCAATATACCATCCTTTTAATCAAATTTCTGTTCCACATTCCCAAATTTATAGTCGTTGCTTTATGGTCTTGATCAATAATATCTTAATTGTTCATGTGTATCGTTATCAAAAGCTGTCGCTATTTTGGTAACATTTCGAGGCAGTAAACAGGGCATAGTGTCCAAAAATAAGCGAAATTTGCTATCAGGATGGTTATAATTATGCACTATACTATAATGTGACAAGGTAACTGTTCGGACGGTGTTTGCAAAGACAATGACAAAAGACCGTGCCAGATTTCATAGGTTTGCCAATATCCGGTGTGTGAATTGCGCAATCGAACGACTCACACCTGAAAAAAACTTGTCAATATAGGAACGAAACAAAACAAAAATGACAAAAAATAACTCCCCTGTTAACAAAGCATAGGGCATGCAACGTCAACAGAGAAAGATAAAATGGGAAAGAGACGTGGTCGGAGACGTGGTAAAAAGCGCAAAATTCACGAGGTGGGACCCGAAACTGACGTGAGAGAGCCGCAGCCTTCAGAATTTAAACATTTTGGTGGATTCAAGTTCATCAAGTCCCTCAACAGCAGGGCACCACTATAAGTAACACGATATCCGTGCTTGGAACGTTTAGCAACACACGTACTGCTGACGATCGGGCTGCAGCTGGTACGTGTTCTGTTGATACAGAAAAAGGGGGAGAAGGAGGAGGAGGAGGAGGAGGAGGAGGAGGAAGTTTCGTCACTCAGGGAAACGACAAGAAGGCTGTTGTGATACTCCAGCAAAGCGCGTTCTCTGCAGCATCCGATGGTCTCAAGAAATTGATGACGTCACCAATACAATGCTCATCCGTACTATGCAAAATGATGTTTACGGAACCTACCAATGCTACCCGAGCACGACGCATCCAGGTAAAGAATATCGAGACGCATGATTATTATTATTTTTTTTTTGTCTGTATATTACTTCCGTATGTGTAGGCCTACAAGCCTAAATTTATAGAAATTTGTGAAGCCATGCATAATAATTGCAGTTCATTATTTTGGTCTGTCGTGATCATGTGGAAAAGTCACTGGCTGTAAAAAGGTCATTGGTTTTTGTAGACAAAAAAACAAAACAAAACACAAAACAAAACAAAACAATAAAACAGGTCCGATTACCATTCTACAGTGACGGATCCAGGGAGGACCGCATCGGGCGCACACCCCCCCCCCCTTTATTTTTTATTTTTTAAAACAAAAGAAATAAAAGGAAACACATGAGGGGAGGGGTGCGCGCGCCCTAGTAGGGCAGATATGTAGCAAAAATTGGTCGAAATGCTCACATCCGGCGGAAAGTATGAAATTTTGCATATAGGGGTATTTTGGGGCGCTGATTTCAAATATTGCCGGATCCAAGAGATCTGACCACGGGGTCGGCCGCCATTTTGAATTCCAATATGGCCGCCATCACAAAACAAATTCAAAGATCCCTATCTTCAGTTCTGAATGACCTGTGGCACCAAAATTTGGTACACATGAGCGTTTTGACACATTGCATTTGATGACAGATTGATTTGGAGTGTCTGACAAACATCAAATGACCGCCATTTTGAATTCCAATATGGCCGCCTCGACGAAATATTCAAAATCCCTATCTCGATTTCTAAGTGGTGAGTGACCCTGAAATTAGGCGTAAACAAGTATTTTAACATACTGAGTTAAAATATTAACTGATGTGATGCGTCTGACAAACGCAATGCCTGCTACTTTGAATTCCAATGTGGCTACGAAGACAAACATCACGACTAACAATAACATTCACGGGCATGTCAAAAAGTGCAGCAAAAAGGAAGCATAATGCATCTTTCACTGACGTCACAATGTAAATACAGCAGCGCGCACTCTATCAGTGACAAACGCGCGCTCAATCAGGTAGCCTAATTTACAAACCCGAGATAGAGATTTTCAACACTCCAACATGGCAAATATGTATACAAATTCAAATTGGCTGCCGTGCAGCTTGTCGGACATATCAAATAAGTCTGTTATTGAAGTCATCATAACACCATGCTTTTATATATCAAATTCCAATGGCTAATGTCATTCAGAACTGAAGATAGGGATCTTTGACGGCGGCCATATTGGAATTCAAAATGGCGGCCGACCCCGTGGCCAGATCTCTTGGATCCGGCAATTTTTGAAATCAGCGCCTCAAAATACCCCTATATGCAAAATTTCATACTTTCCGCCGGATGTGAGCATCTTTTTCACATATCTGTCCCACTACCCCCTTTCATTTTGTAAACGCGCCCCTCTTTACGGAATTCTTGGATCCGTCCCTATTCTAGGGGCCGCCTCGGCATATTCAGGTTTTGATCTTCTCCATTGCTCTCCTGTGGATAGTGACAATAGTGACTTCGACGTTCAGCAGCACTTTCTACTTATTTCATTAGTATATTATAGTATTTATTTTTACACGCAAGTACTCTTATGAATAATGTTTCATAACAGACTTTTAGAGTGGGATCGAAGAGCTGGTTCGATGAAAAAAATGGACAACTTGCAGCTATGGTTTTGGCTGGGATGGGGGGGGGGGGGACCCCCACCCCCTCCACCACCACCACCACCACCACCGTAGATCTGCCACTGTGAAGGAGAAATATGCGCTCAACATCAATATTATTTGTGGCTCTTTTTGTTAGGTGCAAAGATCGTGATCATCTGTCCTGCCACCGAGCTTCACGTTGAGAGGTATGGCTCCTGTTATGGCGTTCAAGATACACGCTTGGTTGTCGAAACGTGCCGCCACTACAAGAACATCGTTCTTCCATGCCTCTCAGAAAATCAGTTACAGGTTCAGGTACACGTTGTATAATACAGATAGCGCGCAGGTCCACCCGTGCGTTCTTCTTAGGTACTGTATGTATGGAATACGATGATTTCATGATACGGAAATAAGACAAACAAACAAAACACCTTTCCGTGCTCTCCTAAGGGCGCTTCATGAAAAATACATGTACAAAACTTAACAAATAAGCACATACCTGGTTAGGAACGCAATTTTCCTTTTTATATAGATTGCAGTTATATCCCTCAATATGAGAGAAACAAATACGTTTGGATTTGAATGTTTCTATGATATAAATGACAGCTGACGTATTTCATATCAGTATAGTTTATTCCAAAGTTTTTAAATAAATTGATCTTCAAGTGTATTCTTTTTAATGTCTTGCATATTAACATTTCCTTTTGTGAATAATAGTTTGTAATTTGCGTAACAAATTTGCATCCACTAACGTTTTATCTATTTCTTCGTCTATATGCCTTATACATCCAGTTCATGTATAATTCATAGAAACGCATGTTATTCAATTAGTATATCTATTCTGCATCACGCATGTAGGAGGTGGAAAAAGTGAACATAGCCTATGAAACGCATGAAAGGCAAAACGTGAAAATGCTACCCTTTCCTCCCCCACCCCCTCCACCAGAAATGATTCACTCTCTCACTCTGTTTATACATGTCTAATAATAACTTCCGGATTTTCAATATTACAGAACTCAAATAAGGAAAAAGATAGAACAAAAGCAACAAAGAAATATTGGGGAAAACACACGACACACAAAAATTTAATGTTAGACAAAATATTCTGTATAATTTTCCGATAATAATTACCCCCCCCCCCCCCCCCCACACACACACCTATTGATTGGATTTACAATTTAACATCCTCGGTAAAAAGGGTCGAAGTCGATCGAATTGTCTTCGACGGGACGATAAGACTGGCTTTTCTACAAAAAGATTCTAAATAAGGATGTAGATAGAACAAAAGCAACAAAAAAGTATTAGCGAAAACACACACACACAGTTTGTCATGACACATCAAAATTTGGTGTTAGATAAAAATTATATTCTAATTTTCCCATTATTATAATAATGCCCCTCCACCTCATTTAGTGGATTTACAACATCCTCGAGAAAAAGGCAGAAGTCGATCGAATCGTCTTCGACGATCAGGACGAAAAGACTGGCTTCGTCATGCTGCCCGATATGAAGTCACACAGGAAAGGGGAGGGGAAATTCTCCCTCATCGCCATCGTCTACCGACGCGACATCCGCTGCCTCCGTGACTTGGACAAGTCGCATCTTCCACTCTTGACTAACATCATGAAGAAAGGCATGGTAAGGAGCCTTTGATGTAATATCGACTTATTTTGTGACCTTTGTGTACTCGTACATATTAACAGTCTAGGCTCTATTCTGATCTATTTCCAAGGTGTTGTGTGTATGATGTGTTAATGTATGTCATCATTATAGCATTATTGTTGTTGTTATCTTAAATCATGATCCTTTTTCTTCCTTTAGCCGTTTAGTCTTATTTCACGCATTCACTGCTTACTACAAATTCTGCACATGCAGTCAATCTAATATCGTGTATAAATTATATAACCAAATAGTAATGTGATCAAGTAAATAGATAAATGAATAGACAATAAAAATGATGATGATGATGACAATACAAATAGTATAATAATGATAATGATAATAATTATAATAGTGTTAAAATGTTCCTTTCAGCCCGTCTTTGAGAGAAGGAGGTCAGAAAAATCGAGAAGAGACTTATATCGCTCCTGCTTTCGTCTGGATCGAAAAACTTCGCAAAATCTTCCGCTCGAGTTTGCATTTCTCTCGCTCTGGCTAGCAGAGACTCCAAATCATCCGCTTTCGACGAGAGATCTCCCGCCGAAAAAGCCCATTTTTGCAGAATATCCCGTTCTCCCGCTTGAGATTTCATTTCTCCCGCTTGAAATGATTTCTTACTTAATTTTATTGTATGTTGAAAAATAAGCCTTAAATAGCGCGAGAGAGCATCTAGAAGTAGAACCCTAGACCGCAAGGGACTTTGCGCTCGTGATGTGCGCTTTGCGCACATCAAGTTGGAGACTCCCGTTTGCTAGGGGTTTCAGGCGGGAGAATCTCCAGATCAGAAGGTGCTTGGGGTTGGAGTCTCTGGGCTAGGCCTATACATTATGTGCCTCGTGAGCTCCCGCATGCTATATTGTGCGTATATAAACTGTTAAGCCTTTTTGTCATATATGCCTATGGTAAAAGAAACATAGAAGAAGATACATAGCTGGAGATTGCACCAGCTAGAGAGCATACTGCATCATTATAGGCACCTTCTTTGACTTGATAGTTTCTGATCAAAACTATCATGGCCAGAGGTGACTCCAAAATATGTAGTAGGCCTACTTTCTCCTGATATGAGGGGCGCAGCCCCGATGAAGTGAATAATATTTTCAGGCACGGATCGAGGCCTGTAGTTTAAACGAAAAACTCGATCAGGCAGTATTGTTTTATATTGTGGATCCAAAACTATTCAAACAGAAGAAGTGAAAATGTAAGGCAAGTAGTCGTGTGGTGGACGCGATGTTGTGGCGGGATCATTATTATAATTACCGTACGAAGCAACGAACGATGTCAGAATTGCTTTGTTAATACATGTAGTATTATGTCACAGTTGTTTTTATTGTTACATTTCACAAAGTGACGGTACGAAGCAGTGCGCGATGTCTCAATCGCTGTGCTGTGATAGCTCGTGGAGACATTTTATTGACTGATAATAATGTTTGATTATTATGGTCTGATTTTATGGCAGTTGTCTGGGGCAAGTTATTTTTCAATAGGGTCCCATTTTCCTCTTCTTTTTTTTTTCCTTTTTAAAACAACGCCTGTGGTGTCACAATAGTTTTGGTAGAAATTATACATTTCACGAGTGACAGTAGGCCTATATATACGAAGCAGCAAGCGCTGTCAGAATTGCTTGGAATGTCACAGTTGCATGCTTTGCGACATTATTTCATAAACATGACATAAAATTATGTAGTGTGCCCCCCCCCCCCCCCCCCCACAAAAAAAGGTACAATCGAATTTCTGCATTAATAACTTTCAAAACAGCTTACTTATAAAAATAATCTATTTCCGGGTATGAAATCATAACTTGTGACATACATCTTGTAGAAAATCTCAATCAATTTGGTTCAGTGGTCACAGAGAAACAATGTGAATCTCCGTTATGCATTTGTGAGTCATTTTTTTTTCTAAGTTTAGCACTGGGATGCTCTTGGCATCCACATGAAGTAAAATATTTTGCTCACAAATGACAGGGCAACAAGCTAATAAATCTAAATTCTGTGCATAACATTATATAAACATGTAAATATATAAAAAGGCTTAATATAAATATTGTTTTATGATCATCTTGATAAAAAAAATAGAAAAAAGAGAAGACAGAAAGCACACAATCAAAAAAGAGCTTAATCAAATCTTTTATGAGTTAAAAGTTTGATTTCTTTCTTTAATCATTCATTTATACACCCTACCAACGGTTGCAAAAAAATCCGTAATTTTCTTCTTGACGTATTCATTACTCGTGATGTTAAGTTGAAAATGAATAGAAACAAGCAGTCCCTTTTTTTTAATGAACAACTTTGCATTTGTAAGGTGCGAACACACATGAACAATGCGTCTCTTGATTACGAAACTTGGAGGGAAGGGCTCGGACTTTTGACATGCACTACAAAGATCCTCTTTTATCCGTGACCATTGACGCAAATTGAATGGGGGCCTTCTGCAAGATAAAGTTACAGTTTCATACCGTTAAATTTCATTGTGATCAAATAACTAAGTTATAATTGCAGAAAGTCCGATTGTTGGGTTTTGTTTTTTTTTTTGACATTCGGTATACATTGCTCGGAAATGTCGTCATACAAAGCGACGTCATTTTGCAAACAGAAAGATATGGAGTGTTATAAGCATGCGAACATTCTGAAGTAGCTTGAAATACCTGTAATCACGTGAAGCTCTTGCAACCAATATCCAATCACCGAAGAATAAATTTTTGATCCAAAATATTTTAGCCATATGACCCCGCCCGGCTGTAAAGGAGATGTCACGCCTCGCGCTCGTGATGAATGCGCTTCGCGCACATGGTTCGCATGTTTCCGTAATCAGAGTCTCCCGTTTACTAAGGTAAGGCGTCCCGTGTCCCGCGAGATTAATCTCCCGTTGAAGATCGTAGATGCTTGGTGTGAAGCCCTGGGGTGTGATGAAGTCTCTGCTAGAGGAGTAATGCGGTCAGGTGACCAGAAAGTTGCCTTAAAACTTCTGGACTCTGCCTTTAATACAGATAACGCAATCCTCGAGAGCGGCAATTTTCTTTCGTTGTACAACCTATCTAAGTTTATAAAGATATGTGGATAATAATATTGTTAGAAGTGAATTTTCATTTAGTTGTATATAACAAGAGTTTTGTTTTGTGTTCATCATAACGGGAGTGCACTACTGTACGTAGATTGCCGGTTGTGAAGTGTGAACTGTGATTAACAAATTAACTTTTTTTTCCTTTGAATCTTCTTTTGTGTAGAGACATATCTAGATATAATCTAACTATACATAGCCCAGTCGCTGTATAGCGACAGGGTTCGCACAGCGTATTAACAGCGTCTGGTCGGGCTTTGACCTTGAGGTGAACTTCATATATGGTAAAATGTGAAACTTTGTATGACCCCTCTTCCCTCAAAGTTTGATTGCAAATGAAGCCCAGCGAGTAAAGAGTTATTGAAGTTTTTGTAGCGTTACGGACACAATGACGGACAGACGGATGACGGACGGACAGACGCCACAGGCGATCTCTAATTAGTCTCCCCTCCCCTCTGGTGGGCTCGACAAAAATCCCTGCCTGGCAACTTTTTGTTGGTTTTGTGATGCAAGGTCACATATAAAATAATTTCAAATTTGTTCTGGTACAGTGTGAGGTGTGTGTAGTAGAGTAGCTCTGGTATTCACTGTTCACATGCATTCACTGCCAGACGCAATCCCTCCAGAAAATTCACCGTTCATCCCATTTTTCTGCTCATTTACACCCTTTAAGTGTACCTTTTGCACTCTATCCATGTCAACAGAACTGCATCAGAGACAAGTTTTGCGTCCCCCTCGACATGCAGAATGTCTTCTTCCACTATCCCCCAACCTACTACCACCTCCACGTTCACTTTGAAAGTGCTGGGCCGCAGGAGGGCACAACAAAGGGGTCCTTGATGAAACGGGCACACCCTCTAGCGTCGGTCATCAGGAACATCGAGAAATGGCCGTCGTACTACCAGGACTGTGCCCTGCCTTACCCACTCCGAGTGGACGATGCACTACTGGCAAGATTTGAGGAAGAAGAGATGACCAGCGATGCAGAGATGACCAGTGATGCAAAACGGAGGAAGCTGACGGCATGATTGGACAGCTGCTTCAAGATAGAAGGATTTTTTAAAGTTCTCTGTGCATCTGTAGTTCAGATGAGCATATCTTGATCTTGTGTGCTGCCTACCTGATGAAATGTATCAGATTTTTTTTTTTTTTTTTTGATGGTACACCTGTGCAAATCAAAATATCGTCTGTTCAGAATGAGAGGGGCGTTAAGTTGCCTTGAGCACTAAGGCCCGAACTCAGGAAGGTGGTACAAATGAAACCATGGTTTAAACCATGGACAAAAACCATGGAGCACCAAGTGTCGCATGGAATATTTCGTTACGAAATTGGTTATTGTTGACAAAATCATTTTGTTAACGAAATGGTCATTTTGACAACAATACCGGTAACCAATTTCGTAACGAAATATTCTATGTGACACATGGCGCTCCATGGTTTTTGTCCATGGTTTGAACCATGGTTTCATTTGTACCACCTTCGTGAATTCAGGCCTATGGGTTTAGTGGCAACTTAATGCCCTTATCATTCTCAACCGACGATATTGACTTGAAAACCAAAGACATTAAGATATAGCACATTTTAGAGTAACAGGAGAATGAGGCCTCCCTTCCATATTGAATGCAGTGAATGGAAATCATGTAAAACAACGTTATTTAGATTCTGGATTCAATATAAGGTACTGTAAAAGACGATATATTCACGGCATAAAACTTTCACGGAATTGGAGCCGATGGCCTTTTTCGCGGCATGAAATTTTTAACTAATTACCTCTATCTTTCAATGCATATACATGTACTTTCCTGCGCATTTCAATTTGGCGAATCTCGGCTCTCACGAAATTCACGAAATTAAAATGCACACAAACATGCCTCATTTTACAGTACGTTGTATACTGGTAGATACATGTAGTGCAGGTTCATGGCACATCTTGTCATTCAGTAAACAATTCAAGTGAATAACCATGTAATCTTGAATGTAATCTTGAATGTACCTTGTATTACTTATTGAGCACAGGGAGTGAGCAAAAATATTAATCCTAACATACTGGCCAACATAATTCTTTTAATGCAACTTGTTTTATAAATGGTCTTCAGTAGCATTTTTGTTGTTGTTGTTGCTTTTTTATATTTAAAGTAATTTTACTTGAATGAGCTACAGTAGAAAGTGAAAACACAATTACAGGAAAAATGGTTATTCAAGGATATGATAGAACAGTAAAATCTTGTCAAAATTTTAAGTTTATAATTTCTTTAGGGGATCAATGTTTTACAAGTATTGTTTTTCTTCAGTGGGTGCATGCAACATTTACAAAGCATTGTAATACAGTGTATTTAGACTATAAACACGAGGGATACTATGGCGTATGTCTACTGCAAATCAACGTTGCATTGGCAAAATAATGTCTCAACAATCATTATGTGTACTTCATTTGATTTCAGTTGAAATATTAAATAAAGTTTACAGAGATTTCCAAATGGGTATGCTTACTGCCTTTTACGAGTAGTCTATACTAGGTTATTCAGGTTGTGGATGCCTATTACAACATTCTCACATCATGTGCCTATTACAGTATAAAAATCATGATTATCAAGATGGCTACTCATATTTGCTGTGAATACTAGATACATGTAACGCTGTAAACTGAGATGGTGTGTGTGAACAATGTTTTGTAAAATGATGTCAAGTTAATCTGATGTCCACCGATTCTCTACAAGGTTTAAAAGTTCTTAACTGCTTTACCTGTATGCATTGCAGCCAATATTTTACTGCACTGTGCAGGCTCATAAATATTCACTTCTTTAATTAATGACAATCACACTCATGTAACAACCAAAGCATTTCAATGCATGTCTTTTGCATATATGTTTTTATTTCAAGCATACAATATCTTGTGGAAACAGAGCCCATAATTATTAGCTACACACTTGTAATCAGAGGCCAACCCTACGTATATATTCATGGGAATATAACCCAGGATCAAGTGCATTATCCCCCAAAGTAAAGAAGTCAAAGCAAAACAGCAATGGGAGAGTTTTGGTATTAAACTTGTTAGAAAACAACATATATTATGAAAGTTTCCAAGTAAACTACAACTCATGAAAGAGAGTTTCATGGAGAAACAAGATTCCTGATTGCCATTATGGATATCTTTCCAATGAAAGACTTTCAAACATACACATTTGTATGAAAACACAATCATGCAAGCCATGGAATTTCTATTCCATACGGTCTGGATTACGGACCGATTCCATGTACACTGAGCATTTTGTATGCACATTCAAAATAAAGAACTGTACATGTGCCTTGGGTTATATTAATAACATCAGAGGAGTTCGATTCTTCTTGCCATTTGATGCAAGATTGAAAAGCATGTTTGCATATAAAGAGTTTTATAAAGAGTTTTATCGCAAAACCAGCTAACTCCATTCTTGTTAAGCTGAGATATTTGTGATTAAAGCTGCTACGAAACAAGGAAAATAATAAAAAAATACAGGATATTTTAAATCATAACATCCAGAATATTCCTTGTTATGTCACAAGTGAGGTGTTACTGGAAAGGTTTAATTTTGCTCTATCTGCTGATGGACTTACTTTGAAATTTTAAAAATGGCACTTACATTGTAGCTTATTTTGTTTGTTTTCAACCAGAAAATGTTGGCACTCTTCCCACATCAGGAATAAAATAAGTTTGAATGAACCTTCTCATCAAGGTGTGAGTTCTCTTTCCTTTTCATCTTCTGTGCAAACAAACACTGTACAGTTGTGATATAAGCATTTTACGTGGGGGAAAAAAAATCATGTTTTATGCATGGAATTTCCATCCATTACTGATCAATACTTGTTTTGCTTTGTTTTGTCTTGTTTTTTAAAAGCAAAGTGCTTCACTACGTAGGCACTGAAGAAGCAATGTAATACTTGATGTGAAGTCAAGTGAATGGTTATATCAGTGGGTTTGAAAAAAACAAACAAACACACACATACATACAAAACCCCACCAAAATGCAGCCATCATGTAGAAGCACAAGCCTTTACCTCCCCAAATATTTGTGGAAGGTCGTTGTACCATGCATTGAATCTTGCAGGAATTCCAATATCTGAAAGCCCAAAGAGTACACATGTATAGTAGATTTTACAAAAAGAAGAAGAGAGAAATGCAAATTACTCTTGTTTATCCCTTTTTGTTTCTTTTTTGTTTTGCAATGGTTAGTTGTTGCTGAACATATGTGTTTATGCTTTATACAAGTATCAGGCTATATTCGTGCTACGTAGTTCTACCTATCTTTTTTATGACAAAGTCTATTCCCATTCAAGTAGCAATGTTATGAGCGACATAATTTGTGTGTTAGATCAATGGTGATGTAAAATGTAAGGCAAAATGGAAAAATGAAACAACAAAAACACGCTTTCATAATGACTATGAAGATACAGCAAAACCTTATTCTAATAATATGTGACCCGCTACAACAAAAGAATCCGAAAGTCGAGGGAGGTAGATTTTCTGAAAATGACATTATATTACACATGTATTTCCTTACTCTTCCACTTTAATTTCATGTAAACACGAGTCACAAGGTACTGAGTTGCGGAAATATTGATGGTTTTATGAGACCATGCCGAGTGGTCTAGGAAATCAGCGTTTTGAGAATACTGCCTTCAAAGTTTTCTTTCCGACGCAATCATGATCAAGGGGAGGTAAAACAGTTTTCAACTCTTGACAATAGAAGGTCTGCTCATACAAGCCTCCATGATGTTCATTCAAGCTTAGTGCCAGCGGTCTACGCACAAACCAATCATGAACCAGGATGCCATGCATTGACCAATACGATCACTCCCTCATTGCTAGGGGTGGAGTTTATCTGTGGCGCTAAATCCAAATCTTCAGACACCATTGAAAATTCTGAAAATCGTGGCCCAGAACTCCCTAATTTCTTGCCATTCCTCTGATCATTACACTTCAAAATTTCGGCAGATAATAGATGAAACATTAGTCAACAACATTTTGTCCAAAACACAAATTTAATTGTTTTGACCAATTTTGATGATCTAATTTCAAACTCGCTTTTCTCGGCTCAGCCGTCAGCGATTTTCTGATCCTTTTGTAATGGCGGGTCACATAAAAAAGTCTGTGTACAAGTTGCAGCCATCATTATGCCTGAGATTATCAGCACCTCTGATCATAGATGAAACCAATAGTGGCACAGTCTGTAATCAACTGTGAGTACAGACACATACTTCTTTAACATAACATTTTTAACACACTTTGTATAAAGACCACCTGATTAAGGACCAATAGATCAAAGCTGGACAACTTTCAACACAGTAAATTGATCTGTTGATGACAGAACGTTTCTTCTGCTAAATTATAATGATAATAACAATAATGATCATAACAATATAAACAGAAAATAGATACAATACATAGAGTTGCATTTCTTTAAAAAAAAGAACAAAAAAAAATGATAAAACACATTTTTTGGCATTGAGAATTTGGGCACGAGTGTTGCATGAGTTTCAGCATAACCTTCTAGAATGTTCAACACACACACACACATATACATATTGCCAAAGTGTACAAGAACAGACATACAAAGTAATGCAATATACAGTTGTACAACTTGGTATTCTGTGATTTGATAAATTTTGAAGACTGCACCTGAATACGATGAAGTGCCTGCATTTCACTGTGACAAAAGAAGAGCACGCTTCCATGATACGAAAGACATTTAACAATGAAAATCACGTCGAAATACATTGCCTAAAGAAAATACACGGTAAAACATCTCAAAAACTGTAACTCAATAACAAAAGGCGTCAATCATAAGCAACGCCAGTCACCATCTGGTACACCCCCCTTCACTGCTGATGCCATATGAAGGTACCATATCCTATTCTCAGATAATTAATATCCTCCATTGGTACATCCTCTATGACTGCTGGTGCCAAAGGCAGGTATTGCACCTTCATCTTCGGTACAGGATCTCATCCATTGGTGCTTGAGGCAGGCACCGTGCCCTTGATTGGTAGGAACTCATCCATAGGTGGTTCAGTTCTCCATCCCGGGTATGTCTTCTCCAAACTTGCTAATGTGCGCTGCTCTCTTCGCTGGGATGAGAACCTGCATGAATAGCAATGGTGCAATGGAGTTCTCAACTCACACATTCATCTGCACATTCATCTATCCTTCAGCAAAAGTAATGAGTGACTGCAATATGCCACCAGAGTACTGGAATACACATGCAACTTGCAGATTCTACTCTGTCAAAGTATGAACACAATATCAAAGAACAATGTGAACTTTCTAATTATGCCGTAATTGAAGGATTTCAGCTTTGCAGCCAAAGTGTTAGAAGAAAATACATTCTTTGATTGTGACTGCCAACAGAGCTGTTTGTAAGTTCTTGACAATATGATTGTTGGTTGATGCCGAGTTGTCTCTCAGATCTCTTTAATACTGCAACACTTAACTTGGCATCTAGCAATCCCAGGTCTTGAAGATCTGGGGAAGCTGAATGCTTAAGAAACATTGCACCAAAGTGACAAGATCATAGAACAGTGACTGGATTTGATATTTTGTACATTTTACAGTATGCCATAGGACTCAAGCTGGCTCAAGCTGGTTGGGATTGTCCCTCATATACCAAAAATGTCAACAAATTATTATTGACATCATACATGGTGTAAAACCATTCAATATCCCTTCAAAACATTCAGTGCATACAGTACCTGACAAATGAAATTTTGCAAACAAGAATAAAAATGGGATAAATGTTCCAAAAGTTTATGATTTTCTTTTCTTCCTCAGACAGCAAATGATCCATGTCAACACGAAAGAAACCCTTGTGTGAGCTGGATGACATGATACGTACCACATGGTGTACGTAGGATTCGCAGCCATAGCACCACACAGAGAGATCGGCATAGCTCAGGACCATGTGGTGGTCAGTTGCCAGTCCATGCATCAGCATGTGTTCATTCACATAGCGCCCACAGTACACCTGATGGATGTTGGAGGGGAGAGGCAGGTAAGAAAAAAAAAAAGACAATGTGTGGGAAATAAACATTCCTGAATGGCAGCAGCACTACTTTGCAAGCCTGCTTGATGCATATTTCCCACCTTCTTATCATTCCCTAGCAGGCCTTGCACTTTAATATACATTGTATGGGCCAGGGCAAGAGCTGTGAATGGCATTTTCTCCCATGGTTTGGTAATAAAAGCTAGAAATAGCCAGGTTCCGGAATAGATTTTTCCCCCCATAAACGGATGGTATAGCTTTCGTTGAGAAGGGGGATTTAGATGTTAACTTTTTGTAAGATAATTAGAAACCACTTATGAAACATCAAAGAGCATGTAATTCTAAAAGGAATCAAAAGTTTATGCGATGAAAATGGGTTTTGAAATGGCTGAGATATAAAAACAAACAAACAAAAACCAAAGTAAAACAAAGTGGCCCTGATAACTGGTACATGTAGGTCCCATCATTCATTATGACCTCTTTGTTTTTGGATTTCTCCGTCATTTCAAATCTAACTTTCATCAAATAAACTTTGAATTCCTCTTAGAATTTTAGGTTCTTTTATCTTTCATCAGAGGTACCTCAATTCTAATTATCTCACAAAAATGTTGGAAATCTGGAGCCCCATCTCGACCAATATTATGTCATCCTTTTTTACAGGACATCAGGCTTCAGACTACTGACATTTAATTCTTCAAGACAAATTAAAAGTGACCATAAATTGTCTGCTGTAAAACTTAACTATGTGGTCCAAAATTTGTACACAATGAGGAAATGAGAGAGAATCAATGGCCATGAATGGTATGACACGGAGTTTATGCAGTTTAGACAGATTGCATTACATTACGTACAGTATGTGGGCGGAAGTAAATATAGGGCTGAGCTAAGCTTCGCCTCTTGAATCTTGTTTTGTAGGTCGAGGCTTTCATACAGGGAGCGGCACCACGAATCAAGCAAATCAAGATTTGTAAAACACCTCAAGACATCGATTTGCTAGTCAAGATTCTAGAATCATGATGGCATTGAATTAATTTCACACACAAGAAATATCTCAATTTTAATAATGTTTCTTCTATTACTTTATACGCCACATATTTCGCGAGTCTAAATTTTCGTGAATTGGGAATTCTCAACAATTTCACGAGTGTTTAAATTCGCGTTCGTGGAGTCCTGTACTGAACGGAGAACTGTACACACATACATCACATTCACATCAGGATCAGAGTCAATATTTTAGCGTGTCTTTAATTTCGCAAATACAATGTAGCACCTGACTCGTGAAATTCACGAAAATAAAAATATTGCGAAATATTTGGCATATACAGTAAATGGAGATTATAACTGTGATTAAAGTAAAATTTTCTACCATCTGAATGGGATTGGGGGTTAGTGCATATCCCTATGAAATGATTTTTTTTTTACCTTGTAGCAAAAGAGACACACCCAATTCTCCTTATCATCACCACAGTCCCCACAGGGCTCGCGTGCGTCAAGTCCAGTGAAGGGCATGGGTTGAACGTCGGTAGACAGATGTGGGCACCAGGTTAGTGGAATGACTGCATGCATCTCAACCTGGCAATAACAACAACAAAACGGTCAAGAATAAAAGGGACTTAAAAGAATTTAAAGGAACAATTTATCAGAATAATGTGAAGTGTGAAAGCAAAAAAAAAAAGTAAGAAAAAATCTGACTGCTAGCACAACTTAGGGTTAAACCCCCCCCCCCAAAAAAAACATCATTTGTCAGCCAACTTTCAACACCTTTATGACGGTAATAATCATAAGAATGGTTACATCAAAATGCAAGGTGCTTGCAGTAGTATAAATAAATCATCTTTGTTTCTCACGTCAACAGTTATGCTGAAGTTTTACAAGGCAAGCTCATCATTATATAAGGGAAAACAATCCCTCTTCCCCAGATCACTTCATCACACCACTACACCACTTTGCTCTTGTCTGTGCCCCCGCCTAGACCCTTTCTAAGTGCTTGTACCAACGTTTATAATCTGTGTTACCTCTGAACCAAACGTTTCAGCCAGGCTACTCAGGATGTTGTCCTTCCCATCTTCACGTCCTGCCTCCATCGGTCCTGGGTCACTCAACCCACATGCACCAAGAGCCTCATCATCATTTTCTGTCATGCAAACATAGCACATAATACATTGTATATTACAGTACACTAGTGCACTCCCGCTACAACGAACATGGCTATAAAAAAAATTTTGGTTACAACGAAGTAAAAATTCAGGCTCCAACATCATTCACTCTGTGTGTTTTCATAATTGCTTATTTGTTTATTTCGATATAACAAAAGAAAACTGCCGGTCCCGAGGACTTCGCTATAACGGGAGTCCACTGTAGCAACACGACAGACAAGGGCGGAACAGCATGTCATAACTACCTCATGTTGTTTAAATATCATTGTAAATGTGGTTATTATGAGGGGCATTCCGTGAGTGACGGGGAACCCCAAAGGATACTATACAGTGCATGGCCTGAGGAGGTTGTACAGATATGCTGGAAGAGGAAGTAGAGCTCTCTTCACTAAAAAATAGAATATAACAAATACAATATGTATATACACATGTTCATGTAATTGCTGTTATTTGTCTGTTATTATACAAATGATGCACAGGATAAAATGGGTCGAAAATTCGAAAACTAACATCATTTTTCAGCGTTTTTCACGTACCTTTGTGGGTCAAGACGTCTGAAGATGTTCGTCCCAAACTTTTACGCACGTCGCACTCGCGGAAGTCCCGCACATATACTATAAGTATAATGGGGGGTTGGGTTTCCGGACACCCGCATGAAAACTTACTTATTTTACATAGAATATGCACCCTTTACCTTAAAGACTTGATATAGACTCCTCATATAGGCCTACTAGACAACGTACTCTGAAAACGGCGTGAGAATTAACCTGCTAAATCGTTGGATTTGCTCTTCAAAGTGACTCCATGTACGCGTCCGGTCCCATAACGCTTGGTCTACTGTACTGTACAAAGTGTACGTATAGTACAGTATACGTACGTACGCATAGTACAGTATACGTACGTACGCCTCATATGTTATGCACAAGGGAAGACAGGCCGGCCGGCCGGCAGCCCGAACTAGAAGTTGTTTACAGGATTGACAGCGCGTACGCGTATGCATGCAATTCATCAAAGGAGCCGCCGCGCGCACAGACGATCGGCAATCTACCATAGGATTACAGGCAGTGCAGTTGTACTGAAGTAAAGGAAGGAGGTGTGTCTCATTTCAGCGCTTCCTATTGGCTACATTCTTGAACCCATTTTATAAATTATGGTATTGATGAAAGTACCCCCAAAATACTCTGGTCTTTCTTCATTTTACTGAATTACTACGTATCATACAAGCATTTTATGTTACTTGGAATTTGTTCATACTTACTGAAGTATAGGACTCACCCAATTAATACATGTACTACTGAACTGCATGTAATTAAGGCTGGTAGCCAAAAAGGCAACAAACAAAATTTAAAGTTTCCAGCATCACCGTAACTCCGGTCCTCACTCTGATTGTAAATATATAAAAAAAAAAACAGTTTTTCTTGTTTCACTGCTTTCTTTCAAAACATTTTTGTTTGTTTGTTTGTTTGTTTGTTTTGTTTTGTTTTGTTTTGTTTTGTTTTGTTTTGTTTTTTTTTTGGGGGGGGAGGGAATCTCCTCCTACAACTAAAGCTGTGGAAAGACAGATGAACAATGAAAAAAAAAAAGAGAGAGAACAAAAAATTGTAAAGTCAAACATACTGTCATCCTGTTCTTGGAGAATTCCTTCCTTGTCCCGTTCACCCCCTCCAGCCGCTGCACCTGTCACACTCATCTTGGACAGCCCTTCTGCGATGTCTGCCACGCCCCTTTCTACTCCATCTTCGTCTCTTTTTCCTATGCCGGATGCACCACCATCTCCATCAATACCCTCTGTGGAGGTCACCTCTGCCACTCCACCTGGGCTCCCCTCGTTGATGGGCCTATTAACATTAGATAAAGATTAGCAAACAAAACAGAATACTCATAAAGTGTGACACAGAATGATTGATACATTAGGTTAATAGCACCAGTAAACAAATACGGGAGGGAAGTTGATATAACAATGAGGTCAAGGAAGGGGTCAGGATAAAGCAATTTTCTCACTAGAGCCATTTTGTTGTTATATGTAATAAGTGCAAAATCAAATGCACTGCACAAACAATATCAATATGTTTGTTTGGGACAATACATGTAGGTCCTATGTAACATAATGCAAGCACTGAAACTGCAAAACGCTTTACTTAGAGTACAATTGTATACGTATGTATTGCAACTGATTGGCCCTACATCGACTTCTATATTAAAGCACTGAATTGATCAGTGTTTAGTAGTAGCCAGTACGGTGATAAAAAATCATGGGCGTACATACTTGTGCAGGATTCGAACCTACGACTTCCTGATCACCGGACAGGCGTCATCTCCACTAGAGGTCGTAGGTTCGAATCCTGCTCGAGTATGTATGCCCATGATTTTTTATTATGGCTACTAAGTACTAAAACACTGATCAATTTAGTGCTGATTTACGTCAATGTAGGGCCAATCAGTTGCAATGAAGACATCTCGACGGAAGAATTTCATGAATTTGAAAGTATGCATGCATATAACCTTCCAGATGTATTGTTGGTTTTTGTTTACCAATGAAGCAGTTTTTCCCTCCACTCGATGTTGTAAATTCCTATTAAACTGTGAGGTTTTTTTGGTGTTTTTTGTGGGTTTTTTAAAAAATGAACAGCAATCCTCAGAGGTGATCAGGTCAACTTGGGTGTATACTCTAAAGTAATTCACTTAAAGTTTGGTGGTTGGGCATTCTACATTGTACAAAACATAGTACTGTTGCAATTGTGTGATCAGGCACTATCCAGGAATTAAAGCAAAGTCCAGAACATGCACGAGTATAGTCAATACCCTAATCAGTTTATGGAATGATTATGGCCTGAGGCTGTATTGGGTCATAACATGAAACTCCACACTACAAGATTTCAGTCGGTCATGCATACTGTATGTTACCATGAGCATCATATTGTTCATGCCAACAGCAATGTTGGGGAAGGTGATTTGTGTAATGAGCATGTGGGATATGAGACATTTTAACATAATATAAACAATGCAATTTTCTCTTCCAGAAAAGGTTCAATTAGTTTCATTTTTTTTTTTTATAGAAGATATGAGATTCAGTTTGTAAGAGCAATTACTCCAATACAGCACATGTTACAGCAAAATACACTGACTTCATATGAAAGAAAATTGGAGCCACATGATTTCCATGTCACATTCGATATCTCTGTAAATCAGTCATATATTATTTCCATGTACATGTATAAACTAAAGGCCCTGAACGAATCACATCATTCAGAATTACCATCTACAGTATATACATCGCACCTTCATGCAGAAAACCTACATTGTTGGTAACTTATTGAGCTTCACGACACACACTCAAAAAACAAAACAAAACAAATATAACTGGCTACCATGAGAGCTGCTTGAGCCAACATGTTTTTCTTGTTTCATCTATACACAAAAAGCAGCTACGAATTATATGTATTTTTTCCATGAAACTTCTTTAAACTTCCAATAAATGTTTACAAACTTTCATTTATCTTACAGAATAATGGTCTCATAGATCATGCCAAACTGTTAGCTCTGAGATAAATTTCTTTACATGATTTTTCACATTGCCTATAAACATCGGGGTTACCTTATTACAACAGTTCCATGAATTTAAAACACACAGATTTTGTACTCGTTATTCAAGGAAATGCACACGTTCTAAGAGGCCAGATCAATCCACACAGTGCAGCTCAACCATAAACTGAATTTTCTATTCAAGACCTTTGATGATAATCTGTGAAAGAGAGCTAAACCCTTTAAAACAACAGGAAGCATGAGCTCTTCAAAAAAGAAGTTGAAAAAAAAAGGACAAAGCAATGTAAATATTTGGCTGAGGGAGCAAAAGAAAAGAGATTTAAACAGAGACTCCAACCCAAAGCACCTTCTGATCTGGAGATTTTCCCGCCTGAAACCCCTAGCAAACGGGAGACTCCAACTGCATGTGTGCGAAGCGCGAAGTTCCTAGGGTTCTACAATGCTCTCTGACCGTGCTAACTAAGGCTTATTTTTTCAACATACGATAGAAATAAGTAAGAAATCCTTTCCAACGGGAGACAAAGAGCCAGGGCGGGAGAAATTAAATCTCAAACGGGAGAACGGGAGATTTTGCAAAAATGGGTTTTTGGCGGGAGATCTCCCGTCGAAAACGGAGAGTTGGAGTCTCTGTTTAAACACATGCACAACAGGCCTAGAGGATCTTCCAGAAACACAGTGCCACAATCTGGGTGCCAAAGTAAGATTTTGGGCCTAACCTTGTTTTACCGTCTACCCGATGTTTTTTGATGATTTTACCCTATTTCGATGGTGCTGAATCCGAATCTGGATGATGCAACTCTTGCATCCTTGAGGGTCTTGAGATATTCAAAATGGCTGCCAAAATGGCCGCCAAAATCTGAAATTTCTATACATTTCCTTATACATAAAGGGTGAAAAATAGGATGCAAAAATGTAGTTTTACCGCATTTCCAGGGTGCTTAATCCGAATCTGGATAATGCAACTATTGCATATTTGAGGATTCTAAAATATTCAAGATGGCCGCCAAAAATGGAAATTCCCATATATTTCCTTTGAAACAGTGAAAGATATGCAAAATCAATAATCTTATCCTATTTCAAGGATGGTGAATCTGAATCTGGACAAAAGAACTCTTGCATCCCTGAGGTTTTTGAGATATCCAAAATGGCTGCCAAAATCTGAAATTCTAATATTTAGTATTTCCAAATCTGGTTTATGCAACTCTTGTATCAATGAAGAATTTTTCGTATCCAGGATGGCCACCAAAAATGTATGACCAATTTAAATATTTCCTTATTAATGGTGAATTTTATTTTGTGAGTCTACGCAAGAACTCACAGTGAGAGCCCGCTCAACGCGCGCACAGTCATATCGCTTAATCAATACAAAAAATATGGTTTTACCCTATTTCGAGGGAGCTGAATCCGAATCTGGTTGATTAATTCTTGAATTCTTGAAATTTTGGAAATATAAAAGATTTTGTATATATCAAATCGGCCGCCATCTTGAATATTTCAAAAAAATTCAATGAAGCAAGACTTGCATCAACCAGATTTGGATTCAGCAGGTTTTTGGTGGCCATTTTGGATATATCTCAAAAATGTGTGGGATGTGAGATTCATTTTGTCCAGATTCAGATTCAGCACCTCAAAATAGGGTAAAACCATCCAATTATTTTCAATTTTGTTCCATTTATATGAAATACTTGTAGGTTTTTGGGGGCCATTATGGATATCTCAAAAACATGTGGGATGTGAGAGTTCTTTTGTCCAGATTCAGATTCAGCACCCTCAAAATATGGTAACAACATCACTTTTTCACAGTTTTGACTGTTTCAAAGGAAATATATGAGAATTTCCCTTTTTGGTGGCCATCTTGAATATTCTAAAATCCTCAAGAATCCGATAATTGCATCATCCAGAATTCAGATTCAACACCCTGGAAATGCAGATAAACTGCATTTTTACATCAAATTTTTTCACCTTTTGTAAGGAAATATATTGGGATTTCATATTTTGGCAGCCATTTTGGCGGCCATTTGGAATATCTCAAAACCCTCAAGGATGCAAGAGTTGCATCATCCAGATTCAGATTCAGCACCATCAAAATAGGGTAAAACCATCAAAAAACATCGGGCAAACGGTAAAACAAGGTTCAGCCTATGGCACCCAGACTACAAACTATGCTGCCATTCAACTCTGTCCTACAGCTTGAAACACACACCCCATAGCTTCCATAGTGCACAATAAAAGAAGATCTTTCTCCCACACTCCCTCTAGCAGATCAAGTACTTAAGAGGTTCAATGATTCTACAGATTCAATCCTTACAGATTTCACATCTTCCAAGAATCTACAACCACTGGTTTTTGCCTCAAAAGTACAAAGCAAATGAGTATAAAAGATTAAAGGAGAAAAGTAGGCATGTAAGCAGGTGCCACTCTGAATAATTCATGCCAACTTTCACAGGGTGTGACAACATACAGCTTGTAAATTTACCGATGCGTTGGACAGGATTTAGAACATTAACATTTCATAGCATCGCTGTAATCTACTTGGCAGTCTTTTCTGATGGATCTCAAAATATCTGTGGTACATGGTGACGTCACAGACAATGTAAAAAGCTCCAAGCACTCAAGGCATACACTGAACAAGTATAATTTTCTACTCCATTTTAGCAGAGCCTTTATTATTGCAACAACATTCAGGCAATTTAAGTTTGAGATGCAGGGTCATAGATATAAAAACAAACAAACATGAATGAATGAGATGTGCCATTAAATGTATGACCATGCCACACATGGAGCATCTGCCGTAAACTGCATGCACACTCAAACAATTTGTAACTGCTCAATGCAGAATTTAACAAAATTGTAACACAGTGTAGAAACTTCACCTTAATCTACTTGGAAAATGCCGAGATGGCTGGAGAAACGCCTGTGAACAAACATCTTGGCCATCGCTCTAATTGTGCCATAATCTAACAAAATCTTGCTCAGCGGAAATGAAGCGCAAGCGTGCCAGAGCCTACCTTGGGCAACAGAAATCTGATAGTTAGCAAGGCTGTGACATACATCCACAGTTCTCCATTCCTCAGAGGGATGTTCAAAGTATTGGATTTATTCTGCGATAGATTAGAGGCTCATTTATTCTGCTATTCAACTATCACTTCAGGGTGCACGAGTCTTGAATTTGCCCACAGAGTCCATTAAAGACAACCTTGTACTGTCCCAAAGCTCAAACATGCCTGCAGGTATTATTTTTCACACCCTACAGTAGGTGAAGCATATACAAACCATGAACATGTAATAATAGTCCTTTACTGTTATTTTTGTATTGCATAAATTCACAAAGCCTAAATAAAATATTGATGTGTTACATTTTGCACAAGTGCCACATAAAAAATACATGTGTAGCATACAGGCACAGCAAAATTCAATGTCCTCAAATATTCTGTGTTGATGTATCATTACCATCTGCCTTTAAACACAGTGACCAGTTAGCCCTTGCAGGCAACTTGTCTCTTTCTTTCTCTCTTTTTCTTTTCTTTTCTTTTCTTTTCTGTTCTGTTCTTTTCTGTTCTTCTTTCTAGTTAGCACAGATGTCATTCACTTGCTGAAGAAACATGGTTCATGGAAATTGTGTTGTTGGATTCACACACTTCCATAAAAATGCTAACTCTTGATTACAAACTTAACTCCATTATGTTGTGATGCAGAAAGTATATTTTTATTCTTTTTTTTTTATCATTCAGGACACCATAGACAGCAATGTTGCTCCGTTACTTGAAACCTGGAATGCTTTTGTCCACATCAACTGCAATAGTGCTCCATTCCCCATCCACACTTTTTTGTTGTGTACATTTTTATTACCCCCCTCCTGAGAACTTGACTGAAAAAAAAGAAAAGAATAAGCTCTCGATCACATTATCATAATTTGACACTGTTGCTTTATAGGGAAATGCCTGAGAATCTGTGACAGAGATGATGCACACAACTTCAAGGATGACCACATATCAGAGATGTTCATGAATACCTGTAACATACAATAGTATGCATGGATTAAAATGAACAAGACTGACAAGCAAATGTGGGAATGATATTGACATAATAACCAGTAAACAGCTGATGTTTATTATATCTGCACAGAGTTCTAACCGCTTCGACAGCAATTCAAGTGTCTTGAATGACAGTGGATTTCAGTGGCAGTATTTTTATGGCTCTTGTTTCATGAACACTGAACTCTCACTGAACACACAGGAAATATAACAACATCTAGTGGTTAATGATAGGGGTACAATATTCATAGAGCAAATCTAAGTACGTGTAGTTTCTCCATGGCACTTAAAAGACTTTGGCACTTCGGCCTCATCTGATCTGAGATAACATGACTGCTCCTATTCCTTATTTAGTTATCAAAGAAAAGACTTTCATCTGCGAGAAAGTGTGGTCCATTCATGTTTGGATGAAGACTACCTTCAGTCTTCAAAAGAGATGTCAATCCATTTCAGTTGTCAGCACATATTAACAAGTTACCATCTAACTCAGATAGCTACGCTGCATGATTTCTACAGCAAAAGGTTGCTATCACCCTAGCATATTCTTGAATTGTTTGCTGGGCCGGAAAGTAAATATCCCTTCTATCTATTCCATCTCCAGTGGGCACAGGTTATGAGGAATTCCCCTCACTTCTCAAAACAACAACTAACACAAGGCCAAACTTTCCCCGGACTGCAACAACATGAGGTATACTGAGACAGCGTGACGGAAAAGGCTAGAGCGACTGTACATTGGGGGAATGAATCAATAAAGAGTGCATTGCTCCTCACAATTTTTTCCTCCCTTTGAACTGCTCTCTTGGTCACCGAGGCTGAATAAGAAAAGCGGTCCAGGTATCCGGTGGCAACGATGCATGGACAGTTATGAGCTGGGGAGCATGCCAACTACAGTTGTATCTCTGAGTTCATCAATCTCAAGATTTGAAACAGAGATCGCTTCTCCTATTTTTCTCCCTTTGTTTGTCTGTTTGTTTGTTCGTTTGTTTGTTTGATGTTTTTTGTTGTCAATGGTGAACAAGAAAGATAATAGATACGATGCATGTGTCTGTCTGTTTGTTTGTTTGTTTGTTTTTGTCTTTCACTGTAGTGACTAGGCTTTATTTTGCAGCAGCATTTCTGCTCTTATCAAAGTAGATGTGTTCTCTCAAACCAGATATCAAAAGTTTGTCATCTACTAGATTGAAAACCTATTCCCTGCTCCCCCCCCCCCCATATGATGATCTTCAGAACTAAAAAAAGAAAAAGAAAATCTAGATTAGCACAATCTTTTAGTATCTTCTCTCTTTTTTTGGTCTTATCCTAATTGATAATACTAAATAACACAAAACATCCATCTCCAGTTTCTGTACTCTGAAAGCAGATTACATTTTGATTAGAAAATCTTTACACATCCCAGGTTCCCTTAAACAAAAAGAAATACAAGAGTAAAAAAAAGATGAAGTAACAAGAACAAAATACAGAAGCCATAAAACCTCATTTATGCATGCATGAGGGCATACCTTCAGCATACTGTCAGACACTTCTTGAATTTGAACCAATGCTGACTTTGTTGCACGGTTATGGAGTATGGTACATTAGAATGATTGTTCATTGATCACTGTCAAAGCATCCTTTCACCCTCTTGTGAAATGTACGACAGAGACTAAATTTCTCCATGGAATAGGTCACCCCCCCCCCACATCACACACACACACACACACAACCAAAGAAGAAATAGGAATCGGTAAAAGATGAATCCCCCCTTTTTTTTACAGCCAAACAAACATGGCCAATATAATTTTCTAAGAGTGATGTTAATATGTATATAAAGCCTAATCAGACAAGGATTTCAGGAACAGTACCTACATTGAAGAGGCTACCTTGGATAAAAAGATCATGTGTGCAGAAACTTTGCTGTAATACTGCATAGGCCACATACACTGTATTTAGCGAGTCTAAATTTCTGTAAATTGGACTTCCTGACGATTTCGCGAGTGGTTAAATTTGCAATCATGGAGTACTGTACTGAATGGGGAAATGTAGACATGTGCATCACATTTACATTGGGATCAAAATCACAATTTTCGTGTGTCTTTAATTTCGCCAATAGCACCTGACTCGCAAAATTTGGGTAAATAAAAACCTTGTGAAATATTTGCCATATACAGTAGTCTAGACACAGGCTTGGCAATGTTTACAAATAAGCCTCAAAACCAATTCACACTGTCAAGACCCCATCTGGGTTTTCCTAAGAAATGAACCACAACCATTGGTTACTCTTAAGAAAAGGGAAATTGAAGAAAATACTGACAGAGTTTATATGGATGAGGAAACAGAATAATTACCAATTTTACATTTCCATATGTCAGAACATAGATATGTATGGTACAGTGTATGTGTAGAAAGGCAGGGATAGCATTAAGCACATACATTGCACATTGTGGCTGCACACTCTCATACTTCATTACTTAAACTGTATGCATGCATGTGAACCAATTCAGCATGGTACAGTGAAACAAAACTAAAGAGAAAAAGAAATGTCATTCATATTTGTCAATTGAGCTGGAAAAAAAAAGGAAAAGAAATGAACAGTAATGCACCATAATTTAACATAATTTTACAATTCACTTGTTGCATAGTAGCACAAATAACACTTGTAGAATGTCCACATGCTCATGTCAGCGAGTGATTTAATTGAAAGCAAATCATGTTGAATGAAAATGTCTATGGAAACTTGATTTCTGCTTTATCCACAAACAAAGAAATACATTACATGCAGCAGTTTTACTCAGTGATGTCCTAAATGCATCGACCTTTACTGCAGTTGTCTCATTCGCTCTGGAAAGAGAGGAAACTTGACAATATCCACACACTATGCACACATCTGCAACTTTATAGCGTACTGCACGAGGCTGCTCCCAGGCAGCCAATCAGCAGGCATCATAAATTCAGGGGGTGTGGCCTCACTCAAACTGATCTGATGGCACAAACAACACAATCTGGACACACACAATCACACACATATGTAAACACAGGTGTGCAGAGAAGTACAAAAGCAACACGGGTTTGATAATGGCTTCACTGACACTCTTGTGGAAAATGACCCCAGCAAGTCGGTTCAGATCTTAGTTAGCTAGCTTGTGGGTGATACAGGAAACAGCATTGAGCTAAACACCTCGCTTCCACTGAAATAATGGTGTCTGATCTTTTGCTGAGTTCATTATCTTTGCAACGGCATGTGACTTGGGACAAGGCATGTAAAGTAAGTAAGACCAGATTTACTAGTATTTCAAATACTATTTATATGCCATGTATATTTAGTGAGTCTAATTTTTTGTGAATTGGGACTTCCCAACAATTTCACAGGTCGATAAATTTGCGATTGTGCAATACAGTACTGAATGGAGAAATATATGCATGCATGTCACATTCATATCGGGATTTGCGCATGTTTGAATTCATGAACAGCACCCAACTTGCAAAATTCACGAAAACAAAAACCTCACTAAATATTTGGTGTATACAGTAATAAAATTGTCTCATTCTTTTTTTTTGTAACTCCTGTAAAATAGTGACATCAATCTACGATCAAAGCATACTAACTGTATACATAGAGTAACACTGACATTGCAGATTCTTCTGTTTTAAAATAGCACTTGACTTCTTTTCTTTGTGATACTGAGGAAACTTGGCTGTTATTACTGTGTCTTTTCAAGTTGCTCCAACACAAATCAAACAAGAAATATTGTGCAAACAATGTATGGTACATTTTGCAGTATCTTTATCATTCATAAATTGTGCATTCTAATTGTGTCTGAAATTCGCAAAATTCACAACTCATTGAAGTACTGCTTCTTGTAACACAATATTTTACTGGACACCATCTCGGGGGGGGGGGGGGGGGGGGAATCACACAATACTCTCCTGGAAACAGATAAACACTTATTTCCCATTTCTTCACTGTGGTTTTCAATCACAATAATTTTTACAGTGTTCTTTCTTCAATTTGAAATTCTGAAAATAGACATAATGCATCCACGTTGAAGCCAATGTCAAAATTTTGAGCCTGTATTGCTTTAGTGGAAATATTTCTGCTTCTTTTGTTTCTGAAAGTAAATGAAGAACTTCCAAGCTATCTTTTCAAAGATATTACACACAAACACATACACATAGATGAAACGGGAGGGAAATAGAACTGAGCAATTTTATAGCACAGAGAGAAATCCAAGTACTGGTAATATGTGTTACCAACTCTCAGTTATGGTAATTTAATTGGTTGTGAATGTAAGGATATATTAGTAATTTTGGATGCCGATGGTAACCTGGCACATTGAGTATTTCAATAGAAACTAGAAATGTCGCTAAGGTGACTGGTATGCCTCTGCCATAATGCATGATTCTCCTAATAGGTCTATAGTACATGTGGACAATGTGTAATTATATTTTCACAAAATTGGCAAAATATTAAAATGACAAGTTTGTCACAAATGTGTTGAATGTTCACCTTCCTTGACCTAGGTTTAATTGGATGAATAGGAGAGCATGTATTACGGGATTTAAGGACTTTAAAATGACTTTGTCCATTCATAAGTTTATGCATTGAGTAATTTTCAAGGTATGGAAAAAAAGTGCAATTTCTGTATTGAAAAGTACATTGTTACCATTTTCATCTGGCCTTTGACTCTAAAATTCATAGGATAATCACTGTCAGGCAGAACATGCATGAATATGTAGAAAGTTTCAAAATAACTCGAGCCACCTATGAGATATGGAGGAAAAAGTTAGTTCAGCACTTTCCCTTGATCTTTAACCTTTTGACCTTTAAGGCCAAAAAAAAAACGAAAAAAAAAAACGAAAAAAAAAAGTTTCCAGAGAATCTCTATTAGATTATACATGCATACACCAAGTGTAAAAAAAAAAAATCCTGCTGGTATCGCATAAATATGAGGGAAACAGTAAAATGTTGAAGTGTTGCCCTTGACCTTTGACCCCACGAACCCTAAATTCTCTAGATAATCACTGCCAGTCAGTATATGTATATATACTATGTTCCATGAAGATACAAGTACCTTGAACAATTTCTAAGTTAGGGGGTAAAAAGTGAAGTTTTGATATTGTTACTTGACCTTTTACCTCATGACCCCAAACTTTCACCAGAGAATCTTAATTGGGTAATACATTTATACATTAAGTTTTAAGAAAATATCTTCAGGCATTGCATAGATATGGTGGAAATAGTGAAATTTTACGTATTTGACCTTGACCTTTTGACCTTTGACCTTGAGCACCCAAAAGTTGATAGGCACAACTTCACCCCCTAATACACATACATGCCAAGTTTCATTATGATACCTCAAAAGGTTTTTTAGTTACGCTGTCCACAAAATTCATTGCGGACGGACGGACGGATGGACGGACAACCCGAAAACATAATGCCTCCAGCACCACTTCGTGGCGGAGGCATAAAAAGGGATTTTTTTCCAAAAATTAGTGAAAACATTCCTGGAGTCACGACACAAAAGGCTGGATAATCTAGGACTGTATGATTAGAATCAATGAGGTTTTGTTTATTTGTTTTTCTTTTCTTGTTTTTTACTATGTAGTATAAGATCCAGCTGAAGATTCTATTATCTAAAAGTCAAAAGTTTGAATACTGCCAGCAGGTTCACATAGAACTTGGATACTTTGCAAAAAGCTTAATGCACCTGAATCTAAAGTCATTGTTTAAACAAAAAAGTAGTATTCAAGGAATAACTGCATTAAAAAAAGAAAGAAAAAGAAATATATTACCCTTAGGAACACCAAACAACTCTATGATCTGGAATATATACAGTGTATATCATGGCACAGTTAGTTTTTATGCATAGCACAGGGACAACACACAGGCAACTCTTATATATGTATTCATGCTATCGGCACTGCATATATCTGTAATACACTTGTACATGTACTGTATCTCTACTCTGCTATAAAGAAAGCATAATGGTTCAATTTCTCGTAATTGGTGATTCAGTTGCAGAAAATATACTCACATGCAATATTTTTCCCTATTACTACTTTTTTTTTCAACTTGTGATTGACTGTCAAATTTGTATCATTCTCTATGGAAGCAAAGTGTTTAATTGAAAATTCCAATTGTAAATAAGATGCAAGTAGTGTATACTGTTTCCATACACCAAGCAAGTCATAAAGTGCTACAAAATGGACAGAAAGAGAGGGAAAGAGAGAGATAGAGAGAGAGGTGGTGGGGGGGGGGGGGGGGGTGTCAGAGAGAAAGAGAACGAATGATGACGTCTTTTACACTTTGTGCCGAGCATGAAATGCACAAGTGGTGATGAATAATTCACTACTGCCAATCAATGCTACTGCTATCTAACACAATACATGGCAATGTTTGCTGCGCCACATCAGGGCAGCATAGAATCGACTGACAGATATGGTACGATTCCTCTCACACTCAGATGATAATTCTAGCATTCTCTTCTCCCAAGCACAGCCTCTCAAATAACCAGAGCCTATGTTAAAGAAACACAGAAGAGAGAATATGACTGAGAAGAAGACACCAAAGAATTTAATGTGGGAAATGGATATTTCCAAGGTGAAAGGGGACATTTCAGGGATGTCAGGTTGTGCATTACCCCAAAATCTAATACAGACGTAAGATATAACTTTGCCCCTAAATTGTTCCAAACACATGATCTATTAGATTTAATATAAAGAAAATATATATATATATATATATAGAAAACTACACCATTTCTAGACTTGTTGGTAAAGGCATGTTATTTGGACAAAGAAAAATGTGACAGTTTGGTATTTAAAACAGTGTTCAACAGAATTTTAGGGTTGTCCTTTTCTTTTCAATTCAATATCAGGCCATTCAGTATAAAACGAACCAATTTTCAATGAACTTAAATTTATCATTTGACCATCATGTTAAAATTGTTTGGACATAGATGTCCCCCTCCTGCATTTATATACATTTACCTAATATGTTCATTTTGGTAAAAACAGATTGCATGGTTGAAGCAATTTGGGGGCAAGGTTATCTCTCAGTAAAGTGTACTATCAAAATAGATCATATTGTAAGGGGGTGAGGTACTGCACATTGGAAACAGAAAATAACACAGCATCCCTGAAATGTATCCCTTTTACTGTGAAAATACCAAAATGAATGTCTTAGGCAAAATATTCAGATAGATAGGGTCGAGAATGAGACAGATGAAGAAAGAGAGAGAGAGAGAGAGAGAGAGAGAGAGAGAATGGAGAATGGGAAATGAATTTGTTCGTCATGATCCAGTATTCTTAAAGGACAAGTTCACCTTCATAGACATGTGGGTTTTATGAATGCAGCAATATTAGTAGAACACATCAGAGAGCGTTTTAGGAAAATCGGACAATCCGTTCAAAAGTTATGAATTTTTGAAGTTTCTGCTCAGTCACGGCGGGACTAGAAGACTACTATAGCTTGTGATGTCACATGTGTACAATGATATAAAGAAAGGATAAAGAAAACTACACATATTTTCACTTTTCTCGCTTAACAAACGAACACTCGACTTCTCTCTTTCAAAAGGCAGGGGGAATAATATTACCCCTAACAGTAACATCAGTAATCAGTAACAAGTTGAAGAAATGTGCATTTCATTCAAAAAGTAAAGTTTTGTGAAATTCTCTTTTTATTTCCTTATATCGTTGTACGCATGTGACATCATACACTGTAGCAGTCTTCTCATCCAGCAGTGACTGCGCAGATACTTAAAAAATCAATAACTTTTCAACGGATTGTCCGAGTTTCCCCGAACTTTCACTGATATGTTCCAGTAATATTGTTGAATTCACTCAATCCACATGTATACAGTAGGAAGGTGAACCTGTCCTTTAATGTATTTCCCCTAATGTTCCTCACCCTAATCCCACATAACTGGGAATCTCTTTCAGCAGCATCTAGAAACCAGCCCTGCTAGCTTTGCTGATACTGCTAATAAATGTAAATTGTTGCTAAGGTAAACAAATTCACCAGTGGATGATTTACACATTTTCTGCAAATAAGACTAATTTTGATTTATATGATGTCTCTGAGGGTAGGATTTCCAGGATGGCTTTAATAAATGCTACATTAGGCACATTTTACATTGTTTAAATTGGTTTTGTGCCTCCACTCTCTCTTCTGAAGACATTGTTTTCAACAGCATGATTAAATAAGCAAGGCATTTAAAGTGGACACTACAGTTGTATGTTTAAAACTATATTGACAACTAGATGGTGAAAGTGCTTTCAGAGTACAATTCTAGACCATGTTCCACTTTAGATTTTCACTTACAGGGTAAAATAGCCAAACAAAATGATAAAGATTTCATGCATAATCAGACCTAAAGCACACACACTCGTACACAAAACAAATCATGAAATATAGTTTCTCATGTTTCCATTAACAAAGCAATGCGTAAGATATTTTCTGTTAGTCTAATGGAATACAATGTACACTGTAATTTTGCTTTTGTTGTTGAATCACTTATACTTTCTGATCATAGTTTGAATGCAATGTGCTATGCCAGTGGAGAGTACATTGTAAAGTATGATGAGCTTTATTTCTTGCCCAAGGTACAAAAAAAGAAGAAAAGATAAATGAATCAATGGTCACTTATTCTTCGCAACTCAAATAATCTCAAGGCAAACAAGAAGTGCATTTTCTGTCAAGTAAACTTAAAACAAAACTCAATGTACATACAAGAGATAATTCACGTGTCTTTCCAGAATTAGAAGCTAAATTCTGGCCTTTCTTGAAAACTAGAAACTTTTTTTTTCATGAACTGCTCTAGAGAGGAAGATTTGTTGAATTCAGACTTTCTGAAACACATTTATCATTAGTCCAGTCAAAATACGACAAAAAGTGGGTTAACCCACAACTAATTGCAACAGAAACGATTCCACTTGCATTTGACCCGGAAGAGCTATCAAAATAACATATTAAAAGTTCCCTAAAATTCGAGTGGTGGATCAGTGTCTAATTTGCATAAATTCAAAATGGCCGCCATACAACCTGTTTATGCCTATATCTCGAGATACGTAACCAATAGAAAGTAAATTCCGGTGTCTAAACCTATGTTTTTTAGGTCAAGGAATACAATTATGTTATCTGTAGCAACTTTCAAGCATCCCTTTATATAGTTTTTGCATATATTTGCATATAATTACATGCAAAATGGCCGCCATATTGCCTGTGCAAGCCCGTATCTTCGTATACCATTAATGTAGTACACTCAGGAATAAGTCGCTATATATCTGGACATAAAACCCACAAAAAATATATTCTGGTGTCTAAACCTATGTTTTTTAGGTCAGGGAATACAATTATGATATTAGCAGTAACTTTCAAGCTTCCCTTTATACATTTTTTGGAATATATTTGCATTCAATAAATGCAAAATGGCCGCCATAATTCCTCTACAGGCTTATATCTCTATCTGTAAAAGGTACCCAGTGGTGGTGTCTATGGTCTCAATTTACTGCTGAAAGTCACTGTTGTAGAAAACGTTCCAATCAGGAATAATTACCTATATTTCACTAAAAATTTGCATATATTTATACATAAATCTATTCAAATTAAGAGTAGCTTATATCCATAAGCTACTCTACAAAAGCTTCGTGAGTTTGGACATTTGTTTAGAGAATGTTCTTGTCATATCAGGATACCATGTCACTCACTCACTTTCTGAATAAAAGACCCAGGGGTCCAGCCCTCACTCGAGTATCTCAAGTTCACCTTCCATGCATTCTTACAGACTATTACTTGGGAGAGAGGAAATTGGAAGACTTTGGGAAGGGCCATTTCTACAAGCCTTTAGGGACCTCCATGGCCCAGGGAGGCATGATGTTCATATATTCATGACACTAGCGATAAATGCACCTACAGTACTAAGTTTGTTGAAAATTTGACCATATGTTTTCAAAAAGAGGATCAAAAATCAAAAGTGGCCCCCAATAACTGGTCCCAGCCCCAAGGCATCCGCACCTATAGGTAATATTTAAGGTGCCTTTGGGCATCCTGTGGCCTGGGGTGGAGGGGGGGGGGGGGGTTGGGGTAGATGGTACCCGTGATATATGTATATATATATATATATATATATATATATATATATATATATATACATACGAAGTATGGTGGCAATGCATTTCAGTTCAACAGTGCTATTTATTCCGACCAAATTTTCGACGGATACATTCATCTTCCTCAGGATCGACAATGACAATTGTGAAGAAAGACGAATGTTTGCGTCGAAAATTTGGTCTGACTAAATAGCACTGTTGGACTGAAATGCATTACCACCCTGATTCGTCATCTTTCTGTACTGGTACCAACACATTGATTACAAGTATCATTATATATATATATATATATATATATATATATATATATATATATATATACTGACATCAAAGGACTTAACCACAACATGGCGGGGCGGTGCAAGGACAGTAAATCTATTGACAGCAAGTCTTGCATATATAGACGTGGCTGGTGTTGGGTAGCACCCCTTTAATCATCGAGCTTTCAGGCGAAAAGCCCTTCTTCAGGATTGTGTTGGTGCTGAGTGTGGTCTTGTAGTGTTGTCTGTACACAGACAACACTACAAGACCACACTCGATGATTAAAGGGGTGCTACCCAACACCAGCCACGTCTATATGTGCAAGATTTGCTGTCTATATATATATATATATATATATATATATATATATATATATATATATATATATATATATATAATGTGTAATATTTCGAAAATAAGTTAAACTGTGAAAGTAAACTTAAATCTATATGCAATCTCCAAGATATTCAACTTTGTACATTATACCTAGCTCTGTTACACTTGGTTCTACTTTTGTGTGTGTGTGTGTGTGTGAGGGTGTGTGTGTGTGACGGGAGTTTTTTTTTTATAATAGATTCCTTAATTTCGGGGTTCTGGGACCTTTCGGAATATGGTGTCTATTTGAACACCTTGAAAGCCTATCATCCTTGGGATGCTACTTGCCTAGTTTGTTGAAAATCTGTCATTACATGGGTTTTTTTTAAAGAGAACCTAGCTGGAAATGGTTTTTGAAAATGTATGCATGACCGACGACCGGACAGTAGAATATAAATGATGGCTATTTGCAATATTAGCTTGAATCTTTTTTGCTGTCTTGAACCTTTGGCTAAGATGAGTTTAAAATCTAATGGATCAAAGTCACTTGATTTCAAGAAAACTTTCGTTTCCTGTACATCATTTTCATTTTCTAGCTTGTGATAATACAGATACTAAGGTATGTAATGTGATCTCTCAAAATAGAAACACGAGTATACAAAACTATAGCTTACACTCACAGTGTTTTATGTGTTTACCACAAATTCTGGACTAGGATGGTGTGAAATTGCAGTTGATTAATTTAAAGCAAACAGGATCTCGGCTCCATTTCATACTGAAGCGTGGTAAGTCTCACGTTTGTTGTAAACTGTGTCGATGTCTTTCGAGAATGCTTCTTATTCCTAGTCACCAATTAGAACAGCATAATCTCACTCCTCACATATTTTAGAAATACAACATTACAAGTGTCTGATATATAATGGCCCGCATCTGACACTGGTATGGGTTGTGTGCAGTCAAATCTGCTTGCCCTGCAACTATACACTGCCAGTTGCTAACATCCTGTCTTGCAGTTGCATCAGACTTTCTTCAGGAGTTCCTTAATAGCTGCAGCTTTTTCTGTAGTGATCAGAACATATTTTTGATTAAACATCTTCCTAAAATCGTCCCAATTCCAATGATTGTATGTCATTTCCCTTCCACTGTTTAACTTGAAGAAAAGCTGGAGGGAAGGGACCTTTTGGAAGGGTTAGGAACAGAAAATGATGTTATGTATTTTGTTTTTTATCTGACTTAAGACTGCTTTTTCGCCAGCAAAATTGAATTCAGCCTTCATGCTGCTCGCATTTCTGAAAAACAACAACTGTGTGTTGGTGAAAATGTTATTAGTGCGAAGCCTCAATGCAATAGGAAACATTTCTTTTAATAAAGCTGCAGATACAACATGAAAAATGGTGAAAGTAAGACGTATAAGAATTTATATGTGTTGTATGAGCTTGAAGCCAATGAGAAGGATGCTGTTTGTATTGATCGACTGATGAATCCAGAGTACTAGTAATAGAAATGTCAAGGCATTTCCTTTTTTTTTCTTTTTCTTTGTATCTGGCTGTAAATCACAATGTTTTACATTTTCAGTGAGTCACTGGGTGAAACCGTGCAAAAATATGACAAAATCCACTTCCATACAAATTATCACGGTCATATGTTGCTCATTGATAAACATGCCTTTACCAAAAGTTTTGCAACAAAGGACACAAGTATCAACTAAACATGGATGTAAATCATCGTAGGTAAGAAAAAAGATGTTTGAAAAAAAAAAACCTGCTGAATGATTTAAGACCAATTTTTGTGTACCGTAAGCACACTTTGAAAGCTATATGAGATATGTCCAAACTCATTAAACTTTTGTAGAGTAGCTTATGGATAATCATGAACTTGATGACATGCCCCCCCCCCCCCCCCCCTTGGCAAAAAAAAAAAGAGAGAGAAGAAATAAAGAATTGCAACATAGACACAAGTAATAAGCAGTAAACATGAGGGCAAATTACAAAACATAATACATTAGATATCATGCAATCATGAAATATTTTAACGATTCCTACTACATAATTTTAGACTTTAATATTTGTGTACCTATTGAGCACACTTTGGAAGATAAGTTGAATCTACAGTTAATAAAGATATGTTCTATTCGATGCTACTTACAGTTGTTCTCTGTTTTGAGGCTGTATCTCAAGAAAATGTGAGTACAATGTAATACAATACTTTTAATAAATGCAAGAATATACACACTAGGTGAAGGATAATCATCAAGGTTTTAAATGGTATAACAATTTTCCCTTGATATCTTGGATGAGACATTACAGTACAATCAACCTTCTGCAGCTTGTATTCGTATATCTGAAATCATATTCACGGTAGTAATTTGAATAGATTTATGTATAAATATATACAAATTTTTAGTGAAATATAGGTAACTATTGCTGAGTGGAACGTATTCTACATCAGTGATTCTCAGTAGTAAAATTAAGACCACAGACACCATCACTAGGTACCTTTTACAGATAGAAATATAAGCCTGTAGTGGCACTACGGCGGTCATTTTGCATTTAATTGAATGGAAATATATGCAAAAAATGTATAAAGGGAAGTTTGAAAGTTACTGCTTATATCATAATTGTATTCCCTGACCTAAAAAACATCTATAGGTTTAGACACCAGAATTTATTTTCTGCGGTTTTATGTCCAGATATATAGCGACTTATTCCTGAGTGTACTACATTAATGATATACGAAGATACGGGCTTGCGCAGGCAATATGGCGGCCATTTTGCATGTAATTATATGCAAATATATGCAAAAACTATATAAAAGGATGTTTGAAAGTTGCTATACATAACATATTTTTATTCCTTGACCTAAAAAACATAGGATTAGACACCGGAATTTACTTTCTGTGGGTTACATATCCCCAGATATAGGCATAAATAGGTTGTATGGCGGCCATTTTGAATTTATGCAAATTAGACACTGATCCACCACTCGAATTTTAGGGAACTTTTAATATGTTATTTTGATAGCTCTTCCGGGTCAAATGCAAGTGGAATCGTTTCTGTTGCAATTAGTTGTGGGTCATTTCATATTTTGACTGGACTACATCAGACGTCCAAACTTCTTGTTGCATTTAAGTGACAGACTATGTTGCTGAAAAAGAAAAAAAAAGTGCAAAACAAAACCAGAATAATAACAATGGATCATTTAACCTCGGTGCTGTCATCTGCGATTAGCACAACTGAAGATTGATAATCCATCTCTTTCTAAATTTCTGTAAGTACTGTTTTACTTTTTGCTTTCAGCGAGTAATCTGAATGGAATATTGTTTTGACTTACACAAGTAGGTGCCTGCTCTGGAAAGGGAAACACACTTCCATACAAAACAGAATACAAAAAAGCAAAAGGAATGGAAGAAGGAAGAACATGCTCTTGCACCTGCACTCTCATTCATCATCATCAAAACTCCTGGGAAGAAGAAAGCTGAGTTTTCTAGAAAGCCCCCAAAAGAGTCATTCCTTGGTGCTTGCCTACTTTAAGCTCTGGAAAGGAACAAACTCATGACCAGCAAAACCAGAAGGAACAAACACACCTACATGGACCCCTTTACAATTCTTCATGCGTCATCCAATTCCTTGCCTCTTTCCTTCTGAGAAAAAAAAAAGGGGGAGGGGACAGAATTATGTTGTAACAACAGAAAGGCACAACTTGATACCCCGTCAACAAGTCGACGACAGCACAAAAAAGGCTTTTGAAATCACAAGGAAATGCTTTCATCTCACTGCTGCAGGCAGGCATTAGTGTCGTCCGCAGAGGAAGCTGCGGAAAGCAGTTTTGGAGATCGGAGGTGTGATTAATAAGAAAAGGCACTGGCATCATTTACGGCTGCCTGCAACCCAGATTGAGTCGGTGGCTTGGCGCCGCTTCACACCTGTCTACTTTTAATGTGCACAGGGATCAAAACAACTAAATGTATGTTTGATGTCGGAAATGGAGATTATACAAAGAAAATGAGAAAAAACACTAAAAGATGACTGGGATGAAAAAACAAAAGCACTTCTTTTCGGTGAGCATGATTATGCTTGATTGTTATCTCCAGTTTGTTTTCCTGTCGAAAAATCTAAACAAAGAACATAGCAAAGCATCATGGAAAATACTGTACATGCTCATTCCTTGCAAATATCACCTAAGGTAATTTTCACTACTCGATCATGACACTTGAGGCATTTTTGGACAGCTGTTTAACTCACATCAAATGTCTAGAATAACCAACGAGGTACAGTAGGGTTAGTACCTCCTTGGAATGACAAATAAACTCAAACTTTGATGGCTTCAACCCATAAGTGCCTCTCCTGAAGCAGTCTAGCTATTTCATATTCCCTGAACTTCCTTAACTTAATTTCAATCATTTGAAATAAATGACTTGCAATGTGACAAAAACAATCATTTGGATCATATTTGTTCTCGGTCTGGTATGGCAAATTTCACCTGTTTTTAATTCCCTGCTATAAAAACATCAGATAGTATACAAATATACTTGGCCTTGAGAGTTTCTTGTTAAAACTATGGGCAGAGGTGACACCAAACTAGTACTATTCACTGAGGGGCGCAGCCCCGAAGTGAATAGTACTAGTTTGGAGTCACCGAGGCCCATAGTTTTAACAAGAAACTCGAAACTAGGCAAAGTATATTTGTTTTATATTTTGGATCAAAAATTTGAATAAAAAGTGAAAATCATTATATAGGCTTAGCCGCACTGCGGCTGCAGCGCAGCGCCTGCAATACGCAACAGTGCGAGACATCGGAAATTGAGAAACGTTGCCCGTCGCATGTATCCAAGCGCTCGTATGGCCGCTGCAAACCTGAACACTAGAATTCGGGACCGGATACGGACGCGGGTACACTTGATTGTAAAGAAGGGTGATTGTGACATCATTTTGCAAATAGTATACTATTTGCAAAATGTCGTCATAAAAGTGACGTCATTTTGCAAATAGTACTTCATGGAGTGTCAAACACACCAACACTCTAAAATAGTTCAAAATACCTATAATCACGTGAAGCTCTTTTAACCAATCCATGGATGACAAATTTTTGATCCAAAATATAATACAGTATAACACATCAATTCCATTTTTCCCCGGTTTCTGGTCACACACACAAAAAATTGAAAATTTCCTCTTCTACGTATACATGTTACCTTTAATACAAGGATCTTTTTTTTTTTTAAATCTTAGTTTCAATTGCTGCATGAATCAATTATCACTTTTCTAAATCCTCTTGTAAATTACAGCAATTTCAAGCTTTGTTTCAAGCTTTTAAACGTTTCTGCTTCGATATTCTTTCCTTTCTAAATTCCTTTTTTCTTTTCAGTATTGTTAATGTGAAGAAAAAAAAATTACTGGTATACAATGTACAGTAGTTTGGCTCAGTACTTCTTGGCTTAAGCACAATACTGAGCTTAACAATACCTTGTTTTATTTGACTGCTCTTTTCACAACTTTTGGAATGAGAGATAGATAGATAGATAGATAGATAGATAGAGAGAGAGAAAGAGAGAGAGATAGAGAGAGAGAGAGAGAAAGAGAGAGAGAGAGAGAGAGAGAGAGAGAGAGAGAGAGAGAGGTGCAATATAAAACACATGTTGGCTTTTCCAGCACTTGTGCAAATCTACCTGCATCCATCTGTTAAGTTATTTCCATCAATATTCCGAGGCAATTTGACAAAACATGTGTGGTCATTTTTTGAAAAATCCTGTTAGTCTGAGGTCAGGACAAAAGGAGTTCTTATAATGCAACCACGGGCGGAGTAATATCAAAAAAAAAACAGCTTGGATAGCAATATGAATTTCCAGCTGATCTTGTGGTTAGTGGTTTATCCTACTGTAGGTTTGGCACTTCCTAACAATAATATCTTTCACATCTGAAAGTCAATATATTTCAATTTTCTTAGCCCCCTGCTGCAATTATGAGCGGCGCAGCAAATAATTTATCAGGAAATGGAGGGGAGGAGAAAAAACACAACACAATTAGTTGTCAGGTGTCAGGAAGAATGAATAAAGGAACTACATGACTCTGTATGCCTCATACAAACTGTTAGTGTCAAAATGGACAAATTTGACCCTGAAAACAGACAAATTACCAAATGCATAGTATAAAGACATACAGAATGTGTACATAGTATACAATTAGTCAACTGAGATTGTTTAGGGGTCAACTTGATAACAGAAAACTAATTTCATTTCACACAAGCCCACGACGCTTTGATCTGTGGGAATGTTTCTTGGAGCCTAAAAAATTGTGTTTTGTTTTGTTTCACATTGAGTAGCAATCTTGCCCTTGATGTCTTACATGTAAGTACAATGTAACTAGTTTATATGCTTAGTTTAAAAATACATTGTAAAAAAGACTTACACAATTTGTAAATGATATGATGAGCAATACTGGTCCACCATTGTGTTATTTCAAGATACTGGTGATATTTTGGTGTTTCAATTTTTTTCCCCGTTGTTTTCATCATTATGATTGACCCAGCAGGAGCACGGCAAGTTTTAGTTTTTCTTTGGAACAGCCCTCAGATAGAATTTGTTGTAAAGAAGACTCTCCGAGAACGATATCATTCAATGTAGCTCAAAATACTCTGCTCAACACATTTCCATGAAAAAAACAACATCCTTACTGAAATATAAATTGATGTATCCTACGGATGCCCTAGATTCTCCGCTGTTCAACAGATAGCATTCATACACTGGGCCTCTGTGCCATTTGCAGCACAAAGGAATTACTCAGTGTGACGCATTGCTACAAGCCGAGTCCTGTTTTCCCCCCTGAATGTCCCTGAATTAGGAGACTTTAACCGAATCTCACATCTAAGAACGACATCAGCCTGAAAGCCTACTCAAATTTGTGAGGGTGTTAGATTTCATTTGTACCTGAGCATTCTGGTTTCCATATACAGAGTAAAATGCCCAGTTGCAGGTGGGAAGACCTGTCAGTAATTACTACTGAACATGGAGGTATGGCATTTGTGATTACTTTTAACTTTATAAAACCACAGTTTGTTTTAATACCACTTTCATAGAGGATAATGACCTGTATATATTATGCAATTAACAACACATGCAACAGCTAGAGATTTCATAACTGTAAATACAGTAGTCTTGTCATTAGCCTCCCCTTCTCCCATGTTTGTAACATCATAGCTTGATCACTGTAATATCAGATATTTGTGTCACAATACACAAATGCAAATCCAGGATATTATACAAATTATAACACACTGATTCAGCTCACATAACCAACTAACTACATGTATACTATCATAAGGTGGCCAACATGCGCCATGAAACAACAGCTTACATTACCAAGCGGCAAAGCACTATGCATATTGGACACTTTTTCACTGTAACTCAGTCTACAGATGGAAACTAAAAAAATTAAAGAAATGAAAACGAAACTTTTAAGTGAGACCCACAAGGTTTCCACTGGGAATTGGTTAATATTTCAAAAAGGGATGGGGACTCAGAGAGGGAAGGCTTTTGACGTTTAAATATATTATTCAATATGTGATTAAGTTAATGGCCACTGGTGCATTACCACTTGAAAGGCCATTGTTTAGAGCATTATTTAATGTCCGTAGATAGGGTCAGTAAATGTAAATATGGATGACTCTTCCTCCATCTACAGTGTATGACGATGGTGAGCAATTAACTAGAGCACTCGCAATCGAGCACATGTATCCCCTGAACCCGTCTCCAATATCCCATCTGGATTACTTTTTAGGCCAGAATGTTGTATAATATGGCAACTGTCGCAGGACACAATAAAATCCGACGAGAAATGAGGCTAGGAGTATATATAGCACATACAGCGACTCCAACCCCAAGCACCTTCTGGGCAATCCCGCGGTTAGTAACGTTACATTTAAAGAAATTTAGATATTTATTTTTACTGCTAAATCACTATTTATTCATTTCAACTCAAAATCATGTTAAAACATGTTCATCCTCCCCAGGTCTATGATATAGAAAAGAATGAGTACAATCCAATAAATATTAGAATTGCTATGGCAACTAAAAGGGCAGGTTAGTAACGTTACGAAAAAAGGACATGACAAAAAAAATCAATGTCTTGTAACAAAAAGTGTGCAAAATTTCAAGTTACTTCAAACAAAGTGTTGCATTAATTTCAATTATTGCATCACGACAAATGTTCACGCAAATATTTTTAGCAGTTCGACCGATAATTCATTAGCTAGACCCCCAAATGCATGGTTAGTAACGTTACGGTTAGTAACGTTACATTTGTCCGGAGTAATTCCACAGGTCATTTCACCCTTCTGTAATTGACAAAATGTCACATGACTTCTGGAGTATTTAAATATATTCATCTTTTACCTTTTAGCAAAAATTTGAGGAAAAAATTTCAAAGCAACCCACTGTAATTTGCATTTAAGTGAATTTCAGCATCCCCAGTCCCACATGTACATTTTAAATGATGGTTTTAGATCTCGCAAAATCAATAAATACGAAAAATAAAATCTACTGAATTTGAAAGACCTTAGTGATTGGTGAACATCCATGGCATTAGTTGATACCTAAATTAAAGAGTAAGATAAAGAGGCACATTTCTTTTATCCATGTCATGTCCACCTAACTGCGGAATTGCCCAATTCTGATCTGGAGATTCTCCCGCCCGAAACCCCTAGCAAACGGGAGACTCCAAGTTGATGTGTGAGAAGCGCAAAGTTCCTAGGATTCTAGATGTTCTCTGGTGCTATCTAAGGCTTATTTTTTCAACATACGATAGAAATAAGTAAGAAATCCTTTCCACCGGGAGACACAGAGCCAGGGCGGGAGAAATCAAATCTCAAATGGGAGAACGGGAGATTGTGCAAAAATGGGCTTTCGGCGGGAGATCTCCCGTCGAAAACGGGAGAGTTGGAGTCTCTGCACATACAAGGAATATGACATGTCATCCTATAAAAGTTTGAACAATGAGAGCTCTGGCAATGAAAACTTTTGTTACCTCCCAGGTCGAAATTCCCATAGAAACCAGTAGAAACCAGTAGAGACCTTCTACTGGTTTCTAATGGTTTCCGGATTTGAGTGGTTTCTATGGGAATTTCCAGAGGGTTCCAGTAGGATTCCCATAGAGACCATTAGATTCAACTGGTCAAAAGACCAGAACAAACCAATAAAAACCAGTAGAGTCTACTGGTTTTCAAATGGAGTGTTAAATTCAAAGTTAGACCAGTAGAATCCAGAAGAAATCAGTACTGTTTAATGGTTTCAAGTGGAGAGGGAAACCTGTAGAGAACAGTACAAACCAGAAGAGTCGACTGGTTTCAAAACTGGGTTGAAAAAAGACAAGTCAGACCAGTAGAAACCAATACAAACCAGCATTTTTTTTAATACATGTTAAGACATTACTTGTCAACCAGTAAAAACCAACAGGTACCCGTGCAGCCTACTGGTTTGAAGATGGCTTTAAAAGAAGGGAAAACCAGTATGAACCAGTACACACCAGTCACTTTTCTGCATGTATAAACAAGAATTAAATCAAACCAGTAGAAACCAACAGGTACCAGTAGTAATGGCTGGAAGAGGGTCATACAATTGTGATGAAGTAATACCAGCATAAACCAATAGAAACCAGAATATTCTACTGGCTTAAAATGGGGGTGTCGAAATATCAAGTCACACCAGTGGTAACCAGTACAAACCAGTCAATCTCCTACACATGTAGAAACAAATAAGTCAAACCAGTAGAAACCAACAGGTACCTGTAAAAGTCTACTGGTTTGAAGAGGGTTGTAGAAGTGTGAAGTTATACCAGTAGAAACCGACAGAAACCAGTAGATTCCACTGGCTTGAAATGGGGTGTCAAAATATTAAGTCAAACCAGTGGTAACCAGTACAAACCAGTCAATCTCCTATACATGTAATTAAAAACAAATAAGTCAAACCAGTAGAAACCAACAGGTACCTGTAGATAGTCTACCGTACTGGTTTGAAGAGGGTTGTAGAAGTGTGAAGTTATACCAGTAGAAACCGACAGAAACCAGTAGTTTCCACTGGCTTGAAATGGGGTGTCAAAATATTAAGTCAAACCAGTGGTAACCAGTACAAACCAGTCAATCTCCTATCACATGTAAAACAAATAAGTCAAACCAGTAGAAACCAACAGGTACCTGTAGATAGTCTACTGGTTTGAAGAGGGTTGTAGAAGTGTGAAGTTATACCAGTAGAAACCGACAGAAACCAGTAGATTCCACTGGCTTGAAATAGGGTGTCAAAATATTAAGTCAAACCAGTGGTAACCAGTACAAACCAGTCAATCTCCTATACATGTAAAAACAAATAAGTCAAACCAGTAGAAACCAGCAGGTACCTGTAGATAGTCTACTGGTTTGAAGAGGGTTGTAGAAGTGTGAAGTTATACCAGTAGAAACCGACAGAAACCAGTAGTTTCCACTGGCTTGAAATGGGGTGTCAAAATATTAAGTCAAACCAGCTAGTGGTAACCAGTACAAACCAGTCAATCTCCTATACATGGAAAAACAAATAAGTCAAACCAGTAGAAACCAACAGGTACCTGTAGATAGTCTACTGGTTTGAAGAGGATTAGTAGAAGTGTGAAGTTATACCAGTAGAAACTGACAGAAACCAGTAGATTCCACTAGCTTAAAATGAGGTGTCGAAATATCATGTTCAACCAGTGGTAACCAGTACAAACCATTCATCTCCTATACATGTAAAAACAAACAAGTCAAACCAGTAGAAACCAACAGGTACCTGTAGATAGTCTACTGGTTTGAAGAGAGTTGTAGAAGTGTGGAGTTATACCAGTAGAAACCGACAGAAATCAGTAGATTCCACTGGCTTGAAATGGGATCTGTAAAAATATCAAGTCAAACCAGCGGAAACCAACGAGTACCTGTGGAGTCTACTGCTTTGAAGAGGGTTGTAAAATTGTGAAGTAATACCAGTAGAAACCGACAGAAATCAGTAGATTGTACAGGTTTAAAATGGGGTGTCAAAATACTTCTAACAAGTCAAACCAGTAGAAACCAACCGAGTGCCTGCAGAAACCAATAGAAACCGGTGGATTCTACTGGAAGTTGTCAAACAACAGAACGTCGTTACAATGTACAACTTTTATGGAAAATTTTGTTAATTTTGTTATCATGGGGATATTAACAATTGCAAAAAAAAAATGTAAGTTATATATTTTGAAATAAAATTATACTTATGTAATTGTTATAACCTAATTGTCTTTAAACTCGTTATGCTCATCAATAAATCCCTGGGTCTCAAACGGCAACATGACGTCATACTACCGCGCAGCTAGCCGTTATGCAAACGAGCTACTTTTGGCGGGCAGCGCAATCCGCCGTCCGCTCCTCAGCCCTGCGCTGGCTGGCTGGCCGGCCGGCCGCCACCGCATTCATATTTGAGCTGTACGTCGTACTGCGCTGTAGTACACACATCAACGCACCCATCGCAATCCGTTCAACTCTGTCATCTAGCAGCCAATTATACCGAGAAAACTCCACTTACGATTGCATTTGTGTTTCGGAATGAGAATCTTCAATGAGCTCAGGAATCTAAGGTTTAGTTAGCGGTAAACATTGACGTTTTATTTCATTTGAGAGTGACTTTGATGTCGAGTTTGCTTCCAGGCCGTATTCAACCATAGCTGATCATACTAGATGACGATCGGAATCGAAGCCGTACGTTTGAACGCTACGGTTTTTTCGGTGTACTAGTACGCCCTACGGTATGTTTCAGAAATGTCGTACACCATACTGCATGTATGTTCAAACGATTTGAAATGTGCGAGCTAGTGACATCGTGAAAATTGACGAAACAATCCACTGTGAATCCAAACTGTATCTGTGGTACTACCGTTGTGGTGGTGGTACGTGTCGGAGACTGACAATGCCCGATAATGGACTGTGAGACACTGGAACAGCTACAGCCACCAGTACGCAGTAGGTTCACCGATATGCATAGCCATGCTGTACTCGTCTGCAGTGCAAGTGTATGAGGAACCCGACTGAGACAAACCGAGCACCAGTGTTGGCCAGTTAGTGAGTGTTTTGCCGTAGACCTCTTGTTAGCCTAGATTTAAAGTATTATTAACGCTAACTACAAAGTTGGATTTAAGTTAGCTCTTTATCACTCAATGTGTGCCATGATGGAAACATTCTGTTTGCCACATTAGACACCAACAAAATAGTCATGATTTGAGAATACATGTACATTCAGTTTTTCTCATCTACATGTATTTAACTTGTAGATTTATGTTGAATCGTATTTTGGACATGCAGTGAGCAAAGTTGTAGAAAAAAATGCCAAGCTTTGCTTTCATGTGTGTGTGTAAATTGTATGACAAATCTGTGACCATTCGCATACAAAAAGCCAGTATATAACAACAGTTCGTAGGGAACACCGCTTGCTAGTCAATCACCAAGTAAAATACAGGCTATAACGGTTACCCGGTACATTGTAAGTGAGAGAAATGGAATTGCCAGAAACACTGTCTACCCTGTGCTAGTGATTTATCGATCGGTGGGGGCGGGTTTGTGCATTGAGCAGAATATGTGAAGTTAACTATAACATGCCCTTGACAGAGTCAGGCGTGGAAACGTACATTTGTAACATATGTTGTACATACATGTATGTATAAAGAGTTCAAACTGAAACACTAGTTGACCATAATGATATGATTGTTGAATGTTGATCTCCACTGAAGAAGAAAAATGTGCTGATTTTTTAAACAAATGTTCTCAATTTGGCAAGATTTACGTACAACGTGTAGTACAATATATCATTTTAACATCAAACATTGAAAATTGATTGATTACTCAAAATTCTCTTTCTGTTTGTTTTATCTTTAAGTATTAGGAGACGAAGACTAGAAGAAGCCAGCTAAGGTTGACTTGCGGAGCTACGTTATGCCACGTACCTGGTATTTTGACTGCCACGAGTGGGCCCTACATCTTCCCTTGCCTTCTTCAGAGAATGATGACCTCACTGAGAGTTTGGGCCTTCAGCATTTTGAAATCGTCATACAAGCACCAGATGGGCCCAACCAGGGAGGCCTGGCCAAATATTTGCTCTTACAAAAAGTGTATGTTGTCAGCTTGTCATTTCAGGAAAATTTCAAGATATTTTCACACTAGTGAAAGAATTTATGTGAGCGAAAGAAATGTAAAACTGAGAGAACCATCATATTCAGCCAGACTCATCATCATCAGTGCAGAGATTTGTTAGCGACAATGTACTTTAAAGATTGACTGGAGGAAAAGGAGTGTCACTATGTCCTGTGTTATTCCATCACTGGTGACAGCTTAAATGAGGAAATACTTGAACAGTACCGTAATGTACAATGTACAAGTTTAGTACATATATGTATGTCAGAACCAGATGACTGGGCTTGGTCGATCTTCTGTGCTACAGTGTATCTTTACATTCATGATGGGTACAAGTATAAACTGCAAGAAAGTCAGCATATACTTAGTTCATGTACAGTATTTTATCATTTTGCACAAGAGAGTTGCTGTGCTGGTAGAGGAGGGGAAGATTCCTGCGCTGTACTGATGGCAAAGGATTAGGTGAGGACTAACTTGGGCAATAACACAGTATAGCTGTACTTGCTATCGGATAAAAAGACTAACGGGTGTGAGCCTGAAGTGCAAAACCTTCCGCGTCCATGCTGTGTTGTTTGTGCTCAAAGTTGTGTAATTGAATCATGCAACGGTGTACATTGTATTTTTTCTTTTTTATTTTAAATGGTCAAATGGGTAATGTTCAGTTTGATGCATTTTCTTTCTTTTTTTTAAATTAAATTAGTGTAACCTGGCAACTTACAGACCTGCCAGTTTGCAAATGATAATGGATGATTTTATCAGGTCCCAGGTGAAGACTCTTGACTTATTGTGAAAAATCTATGACTACTATTAGACATTAAACCTCACAGATTGTGCATACCACTTTCCAGCTGACAGAACAAGGACCTATTATAAAAAGAAACTTGCCCAACCAAATGCTGTGTGCAGCAAAGGGACAGGGCTGTGTATAATTACAATATAGTAAGAAAGGTGATATACACTCAAACAAGGTAATTACAGGTGAATCGTGGTATTTAGGTCCTTGACATAATGAGGTTCTCTTATGTTTTTGAAAGGCTGTTAACTAACATAAAATGAGCTGCCAAGCATGCGTGAGCATTTTGGTAATTGAAATCTATTCTGTAAACTTACATTCAGATGTGACTATGAATTTGTTTATTTGTTTATTTTCCTCTTCTTTTTTTTTTTACTCATTGCCTCTTACCTACAATATCCAATCCCATTTTGGTGCCGCTTTTTTTAACACTATCTATGATCGATGCTGTTAGTGTTATCTATGTATGTACAGTAGATGTATGTACATACCTGGATGATGCCAGCAAGACAGCATGGTTTATTTTACATACATAATTATGAATATCTATTCTTTGCCAACCACCAATGCTGTATTTTGTTTTGTCAAGTGAAGTTTTGTTTGTCATGCCATCAGTTTAATATCTTTATTATTAAGTTTGTTTGTGTACGTATGAGTTTTGCATCCTTTCAGATGAACATTTTCTATGATTAGGGTAATCATCTTTATGTTATTGCTTTAACAAACAAATGGGGCATATGGAAAGTGGTCAATGACAGGAATGTAAACCTTGTATTTTTGATGTAATACAAATTTACATGTTTTGGTTTTTTTTTTTTTCAAATACCTGTCGAGGCCTTATTTGTCTTTCAAAAACAAAAATTCCTGTCACATAATCAGTTGAACGAATTTGTTAACTGAAATAGAAATTCTTTGGCTTGGCAAAACAACATGGTGAAAAAAAAAGTAATCTGAATAATGAATACTTTGAAATGTAATGTACTCATGTAATATGATTATCATCCATTGACCTGTAATAAAATTTCCTCAACTTAAGACTGTATTTACTCCAGACTTGCAGTGTGTGATAGAAGTCTCATGTTTTGATCAATGTATGCATACAAATGCAGTGTGAATTTGTGTGGCATGTGTTGTGTACATGTATGCATTCTTAATTTTGAACATTCAGGTACTGTATGTCTCATTCAGTCGAAAATTGGTTAGTACTGTACATTAGTTGATGTCTGGTGGCACCATTACAAATAGGTTTTTTGTTTGTTTGTTTGTTTTTGCTGATTTGAAGAAGAATTTGTACTACTAGTGCACATCCATTATATTGGACATGGTTCTATGGAAACTTTTTTGCAATGTATCAAAAAAGTAAAAAATCAGGTCCTTAGATTACCTGTATTTACAACTGTACTACATTTACAATGTTCTTTCTTGCATTGTTGAGCCGTAACAACATTTTAATGTAACAAAAAGAAAACTGTCGGTCCTGAAGATGTCGTTATAATAGGAGTCACTTGAAGTGCAAGTTCTTCTTCCAAATGCATTGGTACATGCTGTTACTGGTTCAGTAGGAATTTCTTCTGGTTTCTACTGGGGCCAGTACAACATCTACTGGTATTCTGTTGGTTTCTTCTGGTTTCAGTAAGGCATCTACTGGTATTCTTCTGGTTCCAGTAGAAATTCCTACTGGTTTCTACTGGTTCCAGTAAGAAATCCTGCTGGTTTCTACTGGTTCCAGTAAGAAATCCTGCTGGTTTCTACTGGTTCCAGAAGAAATCCTGCTGGTTTCTACTGGTTCCAGTAAGAAATCCTGCTGGTTTCTACTGGTTCCAGTAGGAAATCATGCTGGTTTCTACTGGTTCCAGTAAGAAATTCAGTTGGTTTCTACTGGTTCCAGAAAGAAATCCTTCTGGTTTCTACTGGTTCCAGTAAGAAATCCTGCTGGTTTCTACTGGTTTTGTTAAGGCACCACAGAAAAACCTGATAGAGAGATATCTTCGTCGCGACGATGTCGCATTGTGCATGTTTGATGATTTGCATATGAACAGGCGTCACGTGCATATGAATAAGCAACCGTGCATATGAATACACGTACTTTCTATTCATACCTTTGTTTATTCGTCCCGACGATAAGCGACGATAGAGAAAGGATTCCCTTTCACTAATCGTCGCTCTTCGTCCCGACTTACTAGCTATTTTCAAAGTTCGGCTTCTATTGTGCCTTGCGTTTCTTTTGTTAAAAACGTCGCATATCGTTCCCGACGAATCATTGTTCAACCGTCGGGAGACGTTCTGACTATATGGCTTCGTTTCAATGCCGTTCGTGTTCAAGTTTATGTTTTGTTCAGCTTTACTTGTCACAGCATAAAGCCTGTTATCCGTGTGATCTAAAATGTCGCATATCGTCCCGACGAATTACCATTACTGTACCACCGAAATTCCGTCTCTGTTCCATCGTCGAGCAACGTCCAAAACGCGTGGCTACAGCTAATCCGCTGGGTGATATGATTCGCAATGCCGAGTACGATAATGAATGGGAAGTTTTGTGTTTTCATGAGAAAAAGAAAAAGTATTCTCGCTGCTATAGATAATTGTGAATAACAGGCTGACTTTCTGTCTTTTGTGCAAATGGTAGTTACGGCGATGTGAAAGGAGACTTGACCGCAGTCGATAGACATTGAATTTGTATTATCTTGTCTTTACGCGTAGGAAACACGGCGGAGAGATTTTGTCCGGTTTACAAACGAAGACTTGACCATCGTTGCAAAACTTATTTGATGGTCGCCGTTCGTTGTCAAACTCCGACAACTTCTGTCATATTTTTTTGCTGTAGAATACATTGATTTTTTTTTGTTATTTGACACAACATTGAATCAAATATTTGTATTTTAACAACGTGTTTACCTACTTATTCTGTTGCGGCATTTACTTCAACTGGTCGTCGGTCTTCGCGTGGTTGTAATCATTGTTAACATTTATGTCGTCTTGTAAAATTTTAGAGCGGGCGGAGAGATTCTGTCCAGCGTTCAAACGGGAATTCGACTGCAGAACTTGTTTCAGCTGTCAATCCCTGCTGACTGTTCTCATTGTTTGTTATGCTAAAAAAGGGATATTGATTTCATGTTGTCAACATACCAAAAATGTCAGCTGCATTCGCCTTTTAACCTTACTGTAAAGGCGGATTTTTTTTTCACCCACTTTGCGCAACCAGAAACTAGCGCAAAAAGAAAATTATGCGAATGTTTTCACTTGCCATTATGTTTCAGGAGATGATGTCTTGGTTTCGGTAAAATACGAAACTCTCTTTCACGGCCAAGTGCGAAGAATTGGTTACTAAGATGGTTGATGGTAGCTACGACGACTTGTAAGGAAACTTGACTGTTATCGAATTAATTGTTAAGCTTCAGGTGGAGAGATTTTGTCCGACTTCCAAACGGGAACTAGACTAACATTCTTATACTTATTTCAGCTGGTTGTCTTTCTTTGTTAAACTCCGTTGACTTCTGTCATTTTTGTAGCTCCATAGAATACATTGATTTCTGTGTTCTTTGACACATCATTGAATCAAATCTGTGTATTTTAATACCAGGATTACCTTTTTACTTTGTTGCGGCATTTACTTCAACTGGTCGTCGGCCTTCGTCATGGTTGCAATATAATTGTTAAAATTTATGTCGTCCTGTAAAATTTTAGAGCGGGAGGAGAGATTCCGTCCAGTTTTCGAACGGGAATTCGACTGAAGAACTTGTTTCAGCTGTCCATCCCGCTTTTGTCGATCCCTGTTAACTGTTCTTATTGTTTTTTTATTCTTAGAAAAAGAAACAAAACAAAGAAAAAAATTGATTTCATGTTGTCAACATACCATAGAATGTCATCTGCGTTCGCCTTTTAACTTTACTCTAAAGGCGGATTTTTTTTTTTCGCCCACTTTCCGCAACCAGAAACTAGCACCAAAGGAAAATTATGCAAATGTTTTCACTTGCCATTATGTTTCGGGAGATGATGTCTTCGGGAACACACACACACACATACAAAATAAACCACACACACACACACACACAGACACACGCGGAACTCTTTTTTTCACGGCCGAGTGCGAAGAATTGGTCGCTATAAGCCCCTTTTACACTTTCACGGATTGCATCACGGATGACCATGGATCGTCGGTCTGGGATCATCCGTACTATTTCCGGCATGACCGTGTTGACTTCGTGAAGTCATCCGACATTATCCTTGATCATCCGGCATGTCCGCCGAAAAAAAAAAAAAAATGAGCTTGCTTAATTTTTCATCCCGGACATCACGGATGGAAATCAATACAAACTCTTCCTTGTCGGCACCGTCTACTCCGTGTTGCATCCGTATTCCTTCCTTGTAGGCACCGGCTACTCCGTGTTGCCTCCGTGAAGACATCGGAACGTCCGTATTAGCATTGGCTCCATCCGGGATGAGAAATTCGTGTATATTTTGCCAATACAAGCTCAGAAAGTCAATGAAATTTGCTCACATCTTCACCCATCAGTACAGCCAATCGACTCCTCTAGTAGGTTTATATCGCATGAGAATCTTCAAGTGACCCACACACATCTTCTTGCTGTTTTTTTTTTTTTTTTTGGGGGGGGGGGTTGATTTGTCTTAGTTTGTTTTGCTTTGTTTATGTTGTTATGTTCCCGCAAAATGACATTTTGCAACAAAGAGATATGCCTTTATGATGTCGACAAGCAGATGCGTATGTAATCTGCTGTAGATTTTCTGGTGTGCTTGTTACATATTACTTAGCTCTGGAAGCATGTCGCCCAAGAATGATAAAGTATCAAAAGAAAAAGCAAATGTAATGTGTCAACTTTTTGGGGATATCCGCGTAAACACCGCGAAGGGACCCAGTTGCATCCGTGCTCTTCCTTGATATCCGTGTTAGCTCCGTATCGTTTCCGCTGTGGTCCGCGTTCATTCCTTGTCTGTCCGTGTAGGCACCGTACTTGTCCTTGTAGCTTCCGTACTTGTCCGTGTAGACAACCAGTTGGGACTGTATTCACACCGGCATTGAAAGGAAAATCGATATTTTGCATGCCGGAACACCACGGATGACGATCCGTGGTCATCCGTGAAGCAATCCGTGAAAGTGTAAAAAGGGGCTTGTGATGATATTAAAAGATGGTAGCTACGAGTTGTAAGGAAACTTGACTGTTAGTGATATAATATTGTTTGGCATCAGGTGGTGAGATTTTGTCCGACTTCCAAACGGGAACTAGACTAACATTCTAATACTTATTTCAGCTGGTCGTCGTTCTTTGTCAAACTCCGTTAACTTCTGTCATTTTTGTTGCTGTAGAATACATTGATATTTGTGTTCTTTGACACACCATTGAATCAAATCTTTGTATTTTAACACCGGGTTTGCCTTTTTATTCTGTTGCGGCATTTACTTCAACTGGTCGTCGGCCTTCGTGATGGTTGTAATATAATTGCTAAAATCTATGTCGTCCTGTAATACTTAAGAGCTGGAGGAGAGATTCTGTCCAGCTTTCAAACGGGAATTCGACTGCAGAACTTGTTTCAGCTGTCCTTTTCCGGCTGAGTGCGAAGAAATGGTCGCCAAGAAGGTTGATGGTAGCTACGACGAGTTGTAAAGAAACTTGACTGTTATTGATATAACAATATATTGTTAAGCTTCAGGTGGAGAGATTTCTCCGATTTCCAATGGTTTGTTTCATTTAACATATTAAAGATATTTTCTTTCAGTTACATGCATTCTTTCAAACGTTGGGGTAAGTTTACAATTATGAATGAGTATCTTATGCTTTGAATTGCACCATGTGCCCATTTCTATGCAAGAGCCAAATTTTCCTTTTCTTGAACTTGTTGGACACCTCAGTGTCTATATAGAATAGTTATTTCAGGCTAGAGAGGCGCATCAATTTTGAACTTTGTGTTTGAAAGGCTATTGTCATCTTAAAGACGACTTATAATGTCGCTCAAATCGACTGAATGGAGCAAGCCCTCTTACGATGCATGCTCGGATCTACAAAGACTTTATGGTCTAGTGCTCCGACATACCCAACAAAGAGACGGGACGAAAAGCATCGGTGTCTGTTTTCTCTGTTCTGTCCTCACCCTTTCCTCTATTCTTCTATCATCCCTCCTCTTCCATGATATCCCCGCCTATCATATAGGCTAACACTAGAGGCGCCTGCCCCCGGGAAAGGCCGAGACTTCACCGGCGTCGGCGGGCGGGTCCTCTACCTGCTTGCCGACGGGAACGGCGTAACCCTGCATGTCGGTGCAGGAGTATAGGCAGGCGATATCTTTTCTTAAAACGTGTCCCCTTTCTTTCTCTGTAAATATCTCGTTTGTAAATATATATATATATATATATATATATATATATATATATATATATATATATACGTTATTATTATTATTATTATTATTATTATTATTATTATTATTATTATTATTAGATTTTGTAAATAATTAGAAGTATAGTGTAGGTTTTTATAATTGAATTTAAGTGTATATTTAAATTGAATATATTTTTTGGAGTAAATTGCCCACCCGGCACACCCGGCACACCCGGCAGAGAGCTCCACAAAACTAAAAGAACAACATCAGCATCGGTGGTACACAGGATGTGGTTGCTTAGGCGACGCTTTCTATTGTCGGGATGGGGATGATGATGTAGGCGACGCTTTCTATTGTCCGGATGGGGATGAAGAAGGTTCTTTTATAACGTGAAACGTTCAGCGTAGCAAACTTAATCTCCTGAAAGTAGATAGCGGGAGTCCATTCAAAAAGAAACTGCCGCGTACTGTTGACGTGCTTGTACATTATACGAAAAAGCTATTCTTGCTTGTTGTGATGACTACACGCTGGCACAGCGGTATTCACACTGTTGCTGATCACTTGATGATCTGACAATTAACCTACATGTTGCATAATATTTTAAATGGGCCATTGGAAGTTTGACGGAAATTTGTATACATTGCTAACCATTCTCCTTTCGTCCGTGTATATGAATTCGTCAACATAGAATGAAATTTGAAGATTTGGCGCCTAATATATTTGAACCGAATTTTGGAATATGCTTCAGGTTCTCTTCCTGCAGATGTTAATCCCACAATGTCGATCAAATTATAAGACAGTTAATCTTTCTGAAGCGGTGGACACACAAAATTGTCATGTCAGTGATCATCCTAAGAATGATGTGTAAAGAAGACGAAGTTTAACCTTGCCTTTGGTTTTGTATTGTTTTACCGCTTAAGTTGCAACATGCGAACACAAGGTTTTACTGTAAAACGAGGAATAATTGCGTGCATGATAATTTTGCAAATTTCCCGAGAACCAAGAGATTAGCATGCAAGTGGAAGTTCTTGCCTACACTATATGCATTGAATGCCAGCGACAATAAGCATAATTATTATTTATGCCACGGATACTTTAATGATATTAAGAATCGCAAATCTTCAGTATTGCAGGGATGAACCATAAAAATCAAGCATAATCATGACTGTTTTATGCCAAATAACATTGTTTTTTTTTTTTTTTTTTGTTTGGGTGTTTTTTGGTTTTCCTCTTTTTTTTTTTTTTTCTTTTTTTTTTTTTTGGGGGGGGGGGGGGGGGGCGAGGGCGCCGTGGCACGGTGGATATTTAAGCTTCACGACTCCCAGTCGAAGGACCCGAGTTCAATTCCCTCCCCGCAGCGATTACGTCCTATTCCGTCCTATAGCAACTCTATATACGATAATAATGTCAGGCGGGCCCTCTTATAGCTAGAGCACTGATAGCATTGAAGAGGCTACTCTAAATAGAGAAGACTTTTTTGCAATTATCATCATTGTTATCGTTATTGTTATTATTATGATTATTGCGGGGTTGTTGTTGTTTTGTTTTTTTTTTTTTTGGGGGGGGGAGGGTACTATTGCTACAATATCATTAGTCTTGCATGAATGCGGTTAGGATATGTTCTACCTCCTATCTCTTTGTAACATTCATCTATCATCTTCACAACAAATTTCAAGACATCATTATGTTTGTGTCATGGTACTGTAAAAGTGGATATTTTCGCGCGACTAATTTTTCGCGTTTGGCCGGGTAAGAAGAGATTCGCGTGTTTTTAATTCCGCGGAATAAAGACATCACGCACAGGAACATACAGCAAGCAAAAAATATTCACGTGCTTTTATTTTCACGCTAGTTTCTGGTTGCGCGAAATTCGCGAAAATTTCAACACCGCGAAAATTTCCACTTTTACAGGTAGTAACTAGTTAGTAGGGATATTCATTTCACTTTGAAATACTGCGATAGTAATTGACATAATCAGACAATGATTATTTTTTTTTTTGTATGACAGGAAGGGCTCATCGTGAATCCAAAACCCAAAGAGAAGTGCGATTTGAAATGGCTGAGATATAGGTGCCCGCCTTTTACAAGGATCGCTATGTTTCACTTTGTTTCTGGATATCTCTACCATTTCAGAACCGATCTTCACCAAATGAAATTTGATTTCCTGTCAGAATTGTATGCTCTTTAATATTTCTTTCTTTTCAAAGTACGTTGTATCTGTAAAAAGGCTAATAGCTGAATCCTCATCTCAACCAATTATACTATTTCATGCTTAACACCTTGAATATGCTTCTCTGCCCCTCGAAAAAAAAAAAAATGCGGACAGTTTATCAGCATGTAGCACATTGATTTGATGAAACTGCAATACTGAGGCTGTACTTTTTTACATGTTTAGATTAGTTTCTTTTTGATAGCAGCGGAATAGTGTGCAATGAAAGCCGACTTATGGATGTTATCATAATAAGTTATCGAGTCTTATACGATACACTGTTACCTGTAATCTTTAATTATAATTTTGCGATTTTCGTCTTTTACGTTAACTTTCAGTATATATATTATGTATCAAAATGGACATGCGCCATTTTAGATATTGAATAGAGTTATTCTTGACTTTAGATATCAAATAGAGTTATTCTTGACAACGGTTTGTTACATTAAACATATTCAAAGTGCTTTTTTCAGTACCATGCATTCTATCAAATGTCTAGTAAGTTTACAACTAAGAATTAGTATGCTTAGAATTGCACCATTGGCCCATTTTTATGCAAGAGCCAAATTTCCCTCTTTTTTGTACGCGGTGGACACCTCAGTGTCTATATAGAATATGAGAATGATAGTTATTTCAGGCTAGAGGGGCGCATCAATTTTGAACTTTGTGTTTGAAAGGCTATTGTCATCTTAAAGACGACTAATGATGTCGCTCAAATCGACTGGAGCAAGCCCTCTTATGATTCATGCTCGGATCTATAAAGACTTTATGGTCTAGACATTCCCAGTAGTATACGCGAAAGAGACGGGACGAAAAGCATCGGTGGTACACAGGATGTGGTTGCTTAGGCGACGCTTTCTATTGTCGGGATGGGGATGAAGAAGGTTCTTTTATTATGTGAAACGTTAAGCGCGTGGTCATCTTAATCTCCTGAAAGTAGCTAGTACAATATAGGAGTCCATTCAAAAAGAAACTGCCGCGTACCATTGAATTGTATATCAGAGAGGCTTACAACCTGTTTCTTTTCTCGGACGAAACGCTAAAGCAGTCCTGCTTAGCGACGGCGTTCACGCTCCATCTCACGCACTACCATGAGAAGGAATAGCGATACCACGCATGATACATGAAAACATGTTTAAAAGGCGAGAAAACTAATGAAGTTTAAAGTTGACTTCTCCTTCCTCTTTCAATGAAAACAGAATAATTGAATAGATCTATTGAAGCGGATTGTCACTGCTGCGAACGATCGCCATAGCATCGTTAGTCTTGCGAGCAAATCGAAATCCTAATACTTTTATTTTTGCCTGATAATATGAGTAGTAACCCTTTAAAGGACTCGTAAATTCGACGTTTCAAACAGTATAGTAAAACAATGAAATGTATTTCAAAAACATTTGGATGCGTTGGGTGTTAGCATTTAATAGCATCCATCTGCATTTTATTTTCCGTCCGTATTGCACACAGAAACGCAAGCAAACATTATACTGTGAATACGCTGTAAAGCATCGTATCATTATTAAAAGTGTATTCATTCTTCTTTTATTTTCAGCCTGCTTGAAGTAGTAGTCAAACCATGTGATCAGTTAGGCAGCCTATGTATAAAGATAGTCGTTACTCAATATTCGTTTGATTTGTTACTGTGTGGTTACGATTACGAACGATGGTTATGAGTCCGAAACACTCGTTCATATTGAACTATATACATGTATAAAGGTCAAAGCTGTTTCGATAGTATAGCTCGGTACGAGTTCAAAACGCAATCGAAATCATCAGAATGCTATCATAGGCGGAAATTATAGCTGTGGAAAACTTGTATTAAATATAGGTCAATAAAGATTGCCATATCCAATCTCCGTAAAAAGTTTTGATTCATGCCATCCTCTGAGCATTTTGAGATATTTTGCTTGTGTTTTGATTATGTTACGATTTAGGTTTGAACTATGAAAATTGAAAGGTGTGGTTACCTCAACGATGTCGCAGTTCCATTAACCATGATGGGTAAAGGGAATTCATGACTTTATAAGACTAATCCTTGCTAAATTGAAGATCAATTCTTTAAACCATCACTTATGTCTTGTAAATAGATACGTCTGTAATCATAACCAAAATGCCTTAGGAGACAAAAATCATCAAACGTTTATAAGCGTCATCCGACAAATTTACAATTGACAATGCAAATGTATGATTGCCCCATTTGCATGTAGCTGTAAGCTATCTTTACGTTGAAGTTAACTTCCCTCCTTGAGAAAAAGAAAAAAAGTCGGGTTTCGCTAGAGGTACTTATTAGGAAACGGTATAAAAACAATTATCAAGAGATAACCTATACAAACATGAAACAAACGCATATTCTGTTCGTTATATGCATGGATCTGTTTATTTGTTTGTTTGGTCAGTATTTTAATGGCATTGATCTTGGTTTTTTTTAATGGCATCGGTCTTGGTCGGGGGAAAGATAACAAAAAAAAAAATGTATCACTCTGTTATCAGATCAGGATGATTGCGAGAAGGGTGTACATGTATTCCCGCCTTTTTTTATACAGGCAAACAATAAAAGCTTTGTATGCTATTATAAAAGCCTGGAGGCAAAAGGCAGTTTCAACGTTCAACTTATAGTAACCATAGTTTATCCAGGGCTCGACACTAACGGTGGCCCGGTGGCCCGGGGCCATCAAAAACGCACATCGGGCCACCAAAATTTCAGAAATGAAGACTTTGGTGGCCTGATCGGGCCACCAAAAAAGGACGGATGTTTACCTGTGGGCCACCAAAAATAAGAGTTAGTGTGGAGCCCTGGTTTATAGGACATAAAGTAAGTTAGCGTCTCACTGACTGTGGTTCTTTTGTTTTGGCAAAACATGAACACAAAGGGGGTCTGATTTTTTTTTTGTACATAGTACTTGTAGCAGACATTTATGCAGATTCTCCAACAGCATCGCTCCATTACGTCACTTCCTGCTATCAATGGCGAAGAAAGGATGATGGCTGCTTGATTATCCATTCCTTGAGATTGCAGGAAGCTCACCTTTCTTGTGTGTGTGTTTCGTTGTGTGTGGTTCTGTGGTACTCAGTTACAAGGCGTGAAGGTCCGAGTCTTTTCATTCTGATTACACATTTCAATACAGGCAACTGATTCGAGTTTCGCAAAGCTGTTGAGGCAAATTCTTTGCACACTTGACCTCTGAACTGTCAGGTACACGTACTACACGAAAAAACATTCTTATTTAACAAACACATTTTGTGTAGCGACAAAGCTTTCTGTCATTTTCTCAAATAGGCCCTACTTCTAAAAGTGCTCTGATGAAGAGATTTCACAAAGAGAACACGAGTTAAAAATGGGCATCAGTTATTGTTCCGATTTCTCTCCCTGCCGGCAATAACTTATTCAATAAGTGTTTGGACTGGGAAGAGTACACATATATTCATTTGGCGAATTAGCGAATGAATTATTACACGAATTGTCTTTGCGAAAAGGAAATTAACCTTGTATATCTCCAAAGATAAACTTTGAACAGCCTGTCACATAGTAGGGAACAGCTGATTATTATCATTATTTGAATGAATTATCTATTGATGAAGCCAATAACCTTTGTAAATGTACACACGGAGAGCTGTCGTAAGTTCGCTATTTTGTGTTTTAGCTGTTATAAAATATCTCACATTATATATATATATATATATATATATATATATATATATATACATATCGTACTTTGTGTCTACACTTTTCAAACGCCATTGTGCGTCATGCCAATCACCACTTCATGAAATGTGGTGCGTGTATATCGCCGATCAGAGTCTTGCTCAGCTCATCAGTATTGCGCAATTCTAAAGCCCTCGCCGCCGCACGCTCTATGCCTTTTGTCTTCAATGGGGTCAAGAGCAATGCTCATTAGCATCTTATGCTCTACAACGGAAGCGGAGTCTCGATCGGGCCAGCCTTTTGTCAAGGCCCTCTTGCTGTATGGTGAAGAAAGCCCAAATGTAGCTGAGTGGGGTTGCGCGCTGGCGCGGTCGGCTGGGCTCGCTTCGCTCGCCCATTACAGCGAGAGGGCCTTGACAAAAGGCTACGATCGGGCAAGAACAATAGGTGCAAAGCGCACCGTAAAGTCGATGGTTGGAAAAAAAAAATGTAACGGAAAAAAAATATGTCTCAAAGCAACCGTGATTTGGGACACTTTTACTAATTTTTCACACTGAAATTTTCTGAACAGATAAATAAAACACCAAGGAATCATTATCCGTCATTAAATAACTTCCCTATTTGACCCGAGTAGTGCATCCCCTTCATCTCTGGCTCATTACTGGAAAACTCCACGTGCGACATAGTACTCATTGTGAGAGAGCGCCACACCGAATAGACGTCACCTAATAGGTTGCAGCGTGAAAAGCTTAAACTTCTTTAGACGAGCATGGGATCATTTTCTTTCTTTCTTTCTTCCTTTCTTTCTTTCTTTCTTTCTGTCTGTCTGTCTTCTGTCTTTTTCTTTCTTTCTTTCTTTCTTTCTTTCTTTCTACATATGTAAAATAAAGAGAATATGTGCGGAATCAAACACAAAATCCTTACGTTTTGTTTTCCCGTTACCCGACTATTGCAATAATGTCGAAAGATAACTTTACAACGAGAAATGACAGTGTTTGAGACAGAAAAAACAACAACAAAAAACGGGAAATAAAGATTTGTTGGATTTTTTTTTTCATCACTGGGTAATACTGTTCCGTAGAATCTTTGGTTAGAGGGATTTAGCATTGCGTGCTGGCCAACGCGGCTCTAGCTGGAAGTCAGGGGATCGCGGTGATCGAACAGCAATTACTCGTTTACCTTCCTGTATATCAAAACATCCTTTGAACTACTGCGTATTGAAAGTAACGTGTAAAGGATGGAGAAAAAGACAGTTTGTTTTGAACAAAACAAGCACAAGTGTGATGATGGCACAATACCAATATACACACTGTCTCGAATAAAGAGAATCAGGCGCTAGTGTAGGGCCTATTTTCATACCCATGAGGACTTATCAAATTAAACAAGTACCAACTTGCACCAAAATGACGAGAACGCTAAATAGAATTTCCGATCACCTTCGTAAATTTGAACCGAACCCGTTATCGCGAATTACGGCAAATTGCATGACATCGATCAAAACAACTCGTGACTATATCTGTTCGATCTGAAATTGAAATTAGCCTCCTACACTCTTAAAAAGAAAAGGGTAAATCAACATTTAAAAGGGCTGAGGAGTGACAACGTTTTTAAGGTAATGTTGCATTCACCCTACCTATCCAGCTGAATCCAACGTTAGATGTGCTAGATACAGCTAGAAAAAGGGTGAATACAACATTTTGAAAACGCTGTCGCTCCTCGCCCCTTTTAAAACGCTGTTTTACCCTTTTCTTTTTAAGAGTGTAATGCTACGTGTTTTGGTTGAGCAACCGCCTCGGCAGACCAACGGACATTATGCGCAATATGTAATCATACAGCCAACTTCGCTTTCAGATTGTGTACGTGGCGGTCGTCGCAAAGCGAATAACTTTGGAGCTGTATTTCTTCATTTATTTATCTATCTTTTTATGGCATTCAGTTACATATATATACCATCCATTCAATCCTAGATTGGAACTACTTTCTCGATGTTTTCCTCTCTATCTGTCTTTCGGTATATGCAATGCTGAATTTCGTGTAGGATATTTTCTGCTATTACTTTTCGAACAAGAATCCGCCTTAGGGCTGGGTTCCACTGCCGATCAAATCTGCATGTTATGATCTATAGTCCGACAGAGTGTTAAAAAATATCGTGTATAGGAGGAAGCCAAAACCAATGTCGATCAAGGTAGATCGATCACATCCAGATCGATTCCGATCGCGTCCTTGTCGAGAGAGATTTGATTGGCAGTGGGAATCCATCGTTTCCATACTTGACTTCATGTATAGTTGCTATTACAGGGCCTACAGTTCGGGACATAAAGTCAAACTTTCGTTTTATAGGCCTATACTGATGGTATTACGCGTGCATTGATACATAATAAAAGCATTTCCTTCCTTTGTACGTTAGCGTGGGGACGATTAGTGAAGTTCACCACGATAATAATGAAAGGCTTGACCGTCCAAGGAACAATGAAAGCAGTGTCCAGCTGTCTTGAAAGACACCATCCTGGCGGAACAATACAAGAAGAATCGAATAAGACACGCTGATTCAACAACACACACAACGAGACTCGTTTTAGACACAGCTCGCAGTGGGTGCGCTCGCTTGTGAGTTGGGGTATCCCTCTTGCCAACTAGCTAAGAAATCATGTAAGCCATTTTAATAGTGTAAAATTTGTATGAATTTTACATACTAATTTTGGTGCAAACACCACACATCACGAACAGCTTCTTAGTGTAACTGATTAGGCCTATGATAACACAAGCAGTTGTATGGGCATAGTATTCGCGCTGTTACGTCACTGATAGGCAATCACGGGACGGATACACTGATTTGGTCTATCAACAAACATCAATTAGAAAAGCTATCTTTTTCGATTCTCTGATTAGATAGAATGATGTGGAATCGGGTTCTTTAGTGTGATCACTGTAAAGGTAAGATTATATGCCTAACTAAGACTTGACTCATTTCAAAAGAGCGCGTACCCTTATGTGATCCCCAAAATTCATAAAGAAAGGGGGAATGGAGTAGGGGATATAATAGGCTTTACCAAACATGCCAAATGGAGCAGCATCGCGCTGTCGACGATGCTTTTAACACATGTCCGAAATCATTAATTTTCCTTCAAAATATATGCAGCTGAGAGTGATCAATTTCACTAACATAAAAGTCTTAATCTCATTTCGTTCTGTCCCTTCTTTTTCATTAATAGAAACCATAATGATGAACGAGGATTCAAATCCTTAGGTTGTGGCATTTCTATTGCGTTTGACGGTTAAATTGCGGTATTGTGAAGGTTTCCAATAACAGGACACATAATTCGCTGTAATTTAGATCAGCTGTAGAACGCGGGCATCCAATATTGATCATTATTTAAAGAAATATTTGTGAAAGATCGTGAAGATATCTTACGATACTCAAATTTACATAATCATACTACCAAATACCCAACGTCGAAGAGCTCTGCAAACTTCATAGTTGTGTTGATGATATTAAACGACAATTGACTGAAAAAAAAAATCATATCAATGAGATACTTCAACAGACTAAATAGAGAAATCACAGGCCTGCTTCTTAACTCTTTATGTGCCATGGTGGAAACACCCTGTGTGCCACGTTATTCTGAGACACGAAGGTAGTCATGCTTTGAGAAAGAATTCTGTTTTTCCAATTTGTATAACTTCTACAAATTTCTGTTAAGATGGGCGTAATAGTAGGCAAAATTAAGGAGGAATGCCAAGCTTTGTTTCGATATAAATTGTATGCCGACTCTATTTTCAATTTTTTTTTTTTTTTTTTTTGTAATGACCAGTTGCTACATTACTATAAAGGCATGACTTTTGCACATTAAACCGTGACAGAAACATAGAATGTACGAGTAAATCTAGTTGGGAACATCGCTTGATAGTCGTTCACCACATAGAATGCAAGTATGTTAGTATGAGAGGAACAAAAGCACGAGAAACGCTTTCATTAGGTGCGTCTTCACCAGCTCGAGCTTGCGGGATAACCTGCTATTCCTGATCCGAAGAATTTGCCCGATCAGAAAATTCCTCTCAAATTTCGCTCCAAAAGACCCTAGCAGCGCGCTATTCCGATCGGAAAATAAACCCCCGATATCTTGGGATTTCTTGAAAGATAAGGGCTTTTTACACTTATGTTTCTTAACCCCGGACTTTCTCTGACCCAGGACTATCGTTAGTCCCGTACCAATTTTTTCAGCTTTTTACACTCGCCAATTAGTCCCGTACTATCTCTTGTCCGGGGCTAAGGAGAAAACTGACCTTTTTACACTCGTATTTCTTAGCCCCGGACTTTCCAAACCACATGAATATTCATAATTACGCTGTGTACTGTACACGTACACGCACGCACCGGCAGCACTTGATTACCTCGTTTCTGATTGGTCAGTGAGGGTCGGACTTCGTCTCCGTCGCTTAGCCCAGGATTATTTTTTCGTTCTGTTTACACTCACTTGCTTGGCACCGCAATTGCTGTGCTAGCACCGCAATTACGGTGCTAACCCCTGCTATTTTGCAGGGCCAGATAGTACCGTACTATCGGTGGGGCTAGCCCACTTTGGCAAAAACGAGTGTAAACAGAAAGTGGGCTAAGGATAGTCCCGTACCAACGGTGGGGCTAAAGCCCCCCCCCCCCCCCTTAGCCCCACCGTTGGTCCGGGGCTAAGCAAAAGTTTACAAGTGTAAAAAGCCCTATAGCCAGCTAACTCTCGCTATAGCGTGCTAACACATTCCAGCTCACTTCGGGCTGACTTCTCTGATCTCCCAATTGCGCGCTATATTTCAAGCTCGAGCTGATGAAGACCCACCTATTGTGCCGCGGGATTAGCAGTAATTAGCGGTTTATTGATCCGTCTTGGCGGCTTTGTTTGTTTAGCAGAATATGCGAAGTTGGCACGCCGTCGACTGAGTCGGAGGTGCGAACGTGGCACATAAAGAGTTAAAGAGTTAGTATTGATATTATACACTCGATTTATTTAGTGCTCCACTGTGAATCGAGCGTAAAAATACAGTTTTGGTTATTGCTGAAAGCAAAACAGAAGAACACTTCGAATCGCAGCGTTTATGATTATATCATTATGCTTTACTTTAATGTAGCTTGTAGATACATGCATAGTACTTCCCGTGTCCGAGGCACTCGGATAGAGGTCATGAACTTCATGTCCAGTTTCACCATTTTTAGTATGTCAGTGTAGTTCATTCTTTTAATGCTAGATTTCATCAGCCCCCCCCCCCCCCCATGCTGAGTCTGATATATCAATTCCCGCCTTCACGATGTGCAAAATAGCGCGTTATTGAACATGCTCCAATACTCGAGGTTTTTTTTTTCCAACTTCTCAGACAAAAGAGCGTGCACGCGAGGATTGTACACTTTTTGGTCCAGACGCTCCAGCCACCCTCGGAAAGTTGAGGGTTTTTTTTTTTGCAACCGTTCACACGTACAGAAAATAACCCGCTTATTGCCAATCGATGAAACTATTGTTCTTGTGCCTCACAGTGGTGTGGAGAGCACGCTGTTGTTAATGATGAGAATAAAAGAACTCAATCAAGTTTCTAAACCCGACCGTTCGAGTACTGCCGGGGCAAATACCGCGCTCATTCAGAAATATCAGCAAGATTTCTGAGGTTATGCATCGCGCTACTGGTTCGAACTAATTTTCTGTTGTGTGTGTGTGTGTGTGTGTGTGTGTGTGTGTGTGTGTCCACATGTGCAAAAGACTGGAGTTTGCTAAAGGGTAACAAAAATTGAGTTCTGTAACATGCTAATTTGTGTACGTGTGAACCCCCTATTACAGGTATGTTGTAAGACTTTTGTTGGACTTTCCTACAAAAGGAGGTTTGATTCTAGCCTGCTCGCTTGCTGTGTTCTATCATTTATTTTGCAGTAACGTGTCTGTTTGTATTGCTGGTATGCCATACGGAATATTGTACCATGATTCCACCTTCCTGCATGGGGACCGTTTCATGAAACTTTTTGTCAGTGATTTACACTGACAACTGTTAAAAGCTACTGAAATCCTTGCGTCTGATTGGCTGATGGCAAATTTGTCGGTGAAAACCTCCGACGAACTCGTTGATGAAACGCCCCCCCCCCCCCCCCCCCCCCCCCCCTGTTGATCTACTTTGCGATTCGTTTGCTTTGTATACGCCCTTGAACGGGTGGCGGTTTTTTTCCTCTCTCTCTCTCTCTCTCTCTCTCTCTCTCTCATGTCATGATGATGATAGTCGTGTATTGAATGTTATAGGATATGACTATAAAACTGATCTGAATAGCAATGGTGATGACAATTACTACTGCTGGCATAGTGACAGCTAAATGAACAGATGTTTCCTTGTTCTGATTTCACCTCTCCCTCATTTCTCACTCTTGTTTGCCCCCTCCCATGAATGATAAAAAACAACAACAACAACAACACAACAACAACAACAACAACAACAACAACAATGGCCACGACAAATCATATCAGAGGAAATAATGGCAGAAGAAAAAAACTGACAACCCTTCTAGTGTAAATTTCTGCGAAAACAGGTGGCCCCCCCCAAAAAAAAAAAATGCGCGCACTGCAACTATTTCAGGTTATAAGCAGTCTGTAAACCGACCGAACGGCATAATTCTATTAAAATGTCGCCTTATCTTGGCTTCTTTAACAGTAAAAAAACCACACGTTGAACAGTATTGGTGTATTACACATTAATGTTAACACTAAAACAAAACAAAGGGGTTATTCGTCGCTTCATACTTACAATCAAATCACGTGTCAAAAAAAAATAATGATGATATAAAAAAGGTCCCGAATGCCGAAGAAAATATCGCTTTCCTAGATGCCGCTGCAACAAGCTGAAGTTTATAGTGTAAGAGCTATACCTACCCAATTACACAACAGTAGGCCTACATAATATCATGGCAACATATATTGAAACTTCTTTCGATCTCACACTCATAAAATCTGCGTACCACTGCGTGTGAAAATTAGAATGAACATCACGGACATATCAACTGAGAAGTTCCTCTACATACTTCTTCCCGACTTGGCGATCATCAAACAGTAAAAGACGTGACTATTAATTTATTTGTATCGAATGTAAACTGTTTACTGTAAACGAAAAAAAAAAAAACTATACGGAGTGCCTCCTCCGTTTATTGTCTTTGCCGTAACCATGGACCTACTACGAAACCAAACAAGAAGCACGCATGGACGGCGCGTTTCATTGAACTTGATAACCACGTGTTTCGCACTTCGGCACATATTGCACTGCGCGAAACGTAGCGATTACCGTACTTGTGGCGGACATACTGACTTTGGTCAAGGAATGAAAATGGAATACATTAAGAAAAATATTATGATATTGAAATACCGACATCATGAAAATGTTTGGAAACAACGAATGATTATGGAGTATAGAAATGAAAATGCCAAACAAAGATTTTCATTCGCTCATAGGGAAGCTCTCTAGAAGAGATGAAAGCATATCCCCTCGTATGGCAGTATAAGTTTCCCCAACAAGCTGAGGTTAGTGAGGTGTACACCAGGGCTCGACACTAACGGTGGCTCGGTGGACCGGGGCCACCAAAAACGCACGTCGGGCCACCAAAAAAAAGTCGGATGTTTGCCTTTACTTTTGGAAATGGACAGTGGTAACAGTCGACTCCGTATAAGATGCTAAAATAAATGTCAGATGTTGTTTTTATTTTTGGAAATGAATAACGGTAATATTCGACTCCGTACGGTACTAAAATAAATGTCGGATGTTTGCTTATACCAAGGATGCTTATACTTTTCGATTTGAATAACGGTAAGATTCAGCTCCGTACGGTGCTAAAATTAATGTCAGAAATTCGATTTTGCGTTCGGAAATGAATAACAGTAATATTCTACTCCGTACGGTGATTAAATAAATATCGCATGTTTGCTTTGACGTTCGGAAATGACTACTAATGATATACAACTCCGTACGATGATAAAATAAATGCCGGGTATTTGCTTGTGCGTTCGAAAGTAAATAGCAATAACATTCAGCTCTGAAAGATGTTAATATAAGTGTCGGAAATTTGCTTTGACGTTCGGAAATGAATAACAATGATATTGAACTCCGTACGTTGATAAAATAAATGCCGGATGTTTTCTTTCAAGCTCTGAATTTGTGGAAAGATAATAATGTACGTTCATCACTTTTTTTTTCATGATTCATTCAAGAATTTCGGGAGTCTGACAGCCATCGGATCTCGTTACGATGTTTTTGTATTGTTTACAGACAAGTATGGCAAACATGAGAGCAAGGCTTCATAGAAGATGAATTACCCTGGTGGCAATCATTGAACGACAATTTCAATTCAATGGGCAATCGTCGGGACCACTCACGATGTTAGAAAAAATAAACACCTCAGCATCGAGCAATTTCTATTATTGAATGAGCAATCGTCGGGACGATGTGCGACGTTTCAAACTCATACCAAACGGTGATTTAAGTTCAAAGGGCAAGCCTAGGGACGATGCGCGACGCTTTAACAATTACTAAACGCGTCTCTGACCAGTGATTCAAGTTGAATGGACAATCGTCGGGACGATAAGTGCGACGTTTGAACAATTATGGATTAACAAACTCGCCACGGAACGGTGATTTAAATTCAATGGTCAATCGTCGGGACGATGAGCGACGCGAAACCATCACCAAAACCTTTACAAAACGGTTAGTCAAGTTGAATACGCAGTCGTCGGGGACGATGTGCGACGTTTGAACAATCACTGAAACGCTTCGCCGATCGACAAAAGACCTCCTTAATTGATTAGTCGCGACGAAAAGAGACGACTTCGTTCCGACTCGTCGGAACCATCTTTTGTTGATATTTATAATGAGCCAAAAAGAGCGCAGTAATGAGCACATGAGGCCCAAAATTTGGATCGTCGGGGACGATTGGCGACGATCTTTTGTCTCATATCGTCGCGACGAAGATATCTCCCTAACACAGTTTTTCTGTTGTGCCTAAGATTTCTACTGGTTTTGTTGAGATTTCTACTGGTTTTGTTGAGATTTCTACTGGTTCCAGTAGAAAAATCCTGCTGGTTTCTACTGGTTTTCTACTGGTTTTGTTAAGATTTCTACTGGTTTTGTTGAGATTTCTACTGGTTTTGTTGAGATTTCTACTGGTTCCAGAAAGAAATCCTTCTGGTTTCTACTGGTTCCAGTAAGAAATCCTGCTGGTTTCTACTGGTTTTGTTAAGATTTCTACTGGTTTTGTTGAGATTTCTACTGGTTTTGTTGAGATTTCTACTGGTTCCAGTAGAAAAATCCTGCTGGTTTCTACTGGTTATCTACTGGTTTTGTTAAGATTTCTACTGGTTTTGTTGAGATTTCTACTGGTTTTGTTGAGATTTCTACTGGTTCCAGTAAAAAAATCCTGCTGGTTTCTACTGGTTTTCTACTGGTTTTGTTAAGATTTCTACTGGTTTTGTTGAGATTTCTACTGGTTTCATTGAGAGTTTTCATTGGTCTTCACTGGATTCTACTGGTTTAAATCAAGCATTTCTACTGGTTTCTACTGGTTCCAATAAGAATTCTTACTGGTCTGCTACTGGTTCCAGTACAAATTTCCTACTGGTTTTCTACTGGTTTTATTTCACTTTCCATATTGAAACCAGTAGAAAATCGGTCTCCACTGAACCCGTACAAACCAGTAGAATTCTACTGGTTTTAGCTCTACTGGTTTCTATGGGAATTTCGACCTGGGCTAGAATAACTCCCCATAAACCTCCATAGCAAGGTTGAATAAAATCCGACAAGAAATGTGGCTTACAGAGCATATACAAGAAATGTGACATGGCCTCCAAGACAAGAAGACAACGAAGGCAACATTACTTAGCAACACCTACGCACTTTACTCTTGATGACAGCTCAACTTCGGTAATCTTCGTGATGATACTGCCGATCACCGTTAGCATTGATACGAAGATTACCGAAGTTGAGCTGTCATCAAGAGTAAAGTGCGTAGGCGTTGCTAAGTAACGTTGCCTTCGTTGTCTTCTCTGCGCATTGCGCAGTTTGTAGTAATGCCAGGGTGCGTGCATATGTGCTTGTTATTACGACATCACAAAAGAAGTTTGCTAAAGCTGTCATCCCCCTCAGCCGAATCATGAGCCGAACTGTGATCGGACCACTGACTACAGTGGATCGGACTTCTTCGGACTCGGGGAAGTGGGCCAGAGCGGAAGCGCTAAAGAGGAGTCGATAGCGTAGGTCTCTATAGGAAACTTGCGCCATGCGCCCGCGTACGCATTTGACTAAAACACCGGGACCATGCACCTTTAACATTCAGAAAATGTTCCCAAACCCTCTGATATACAAGTACATGTATATGTAACTAAACTGGGAATAGTACATACTGAAGTATATTACACTGTGATACCTCAACAGCATTTTCTCTTCATAAATTTATTAAATAATTCAACCACCTCCCTGTTTCAAATGCTTTATTGATCAAGGAATTTGAGAGTGGGCTCATGTTTTCCAGTTTCATGAAAAAAGAAAACTGAACAAATCTAAACCTCTTTTTTGTTATTATACTCCCTAACATAGATGAATACAGTGTTATTATCGCGACATGAGACTTTGGTGAATTGGAGCCAATGGTCTTTTATCTGCATGAAACTCCGCAAATTGCCACAGGCATTAAATGCACTGTTTAGAATTGCGCACATTTTGACTTTGCAAATCTTGGTTCCTAGCAAAACAAGGAAAAGTAGAAATTACGCGGTGCGTAATATATGTCCCCGCCGGAAGTAGCATTTTGTAACAAAATGTGCAATATAGGTAAAAAATCAAGGTCAAAGGTCAAAGAAGTCAAAGGTCAAAATTCTGTGTAGAAGTTTTGAAGCCCTCACCTAGTGCCATCACATAAAGCAAATGGAATCGAAATTGGGTTAGAAATGGCGAAGGAGTAGCATTTTGTAGCCAATGTACAATATAGGTCAAAAATCAAGGTCAAAGGTCAAAGAAGACAAAGGTCAAAATTCTGTGTAGAAGTTTTGAAGCCCTCACCTAGTGCTATCACATAAAGCAAACGGAATTGAAATCGGGTTAGAAATGGCGAAGGAGTAGCATTTTGTAGCAAAATGCAGAATATAGGTCAAAAATCAAGGTCAAAGGTCAAAGAAGTCAAAGGTCAAAATTCTGTGTAGAAGTTTTGAAGCCCTCAACTAGTGCCATCATATAAAGCAAACGGAATCGAAATCGGGTTAGAAATGGCGAAGGAGTAGCATTTTGTAGCAAAATGTACAATATAGGTCAAAAATCAAGGTCAAAGGTCAAAGAAGTCAAAGGTCAAAATTCTGTGTAGAAGTTTTGAAGCCCTCACCTAGTGCCATCACTTAAAGCAAACGGAATCGAAATCGGGTTAGAAATGGCGAAGGAGTAGCATTTTGTAGCAAATGTACAATATAGGTCAAAGGTCAAGGTCAAAGGTCACAACTGAAATTCTGTGTAGAAGTTTTAAAGCTCCCATGTAGTGCTATCATATAAAGCAAACAGAATCAAAATTGGCTCATAAATGACAGAGAAGTAGCAAATTGAACATTTTGATCACACACGGACGCACACACGGACGGACGCACGGACGCACGGACGCACAGACACACACACGTACGGAGCCCGTTTCATAGTCCCCTGCTCGAACTCATTCGGCGGGGACAATTATCCGCAAAATGAAATTCAGCTTTTATGTCTTGAAAATAATTTTTTTTCAGAAGGCTCCTATTCTAATATCGACGAGTAGGTCCTGAGGGATCCTCTCTCCAAATTTGGTGCGTTTATCTGCCCTGTAACAGTAATTTCACAAAGCGGCCCAACTATGACAGATTGAAGCAGCAACAACAAAAATATTGAACGTCAAGAGGCAATTATGCAAGACTTGCTGCTACTCCTCCAAGTATAATAGTGTAATATAACAACAAATACCGAGCACTGTCTGTACTTTGTGTGTTGAGTTCATCACAAATACAAAACGCCATTGGTCCTACTGATATTTTCCACAAATCTTGCTTTCCAACGCTGCAGTTTTGAATTGTATCCACAAATTGGGACAGATTTACTCCTGCTATCAAAGCCCACATATATTGACTGTGTGGGATAAGGTAACACTAAACTACTTATGAGCAAGCTATCATAAGGCTGACAGGTTTATGTCCCCTCCAAAGGACTACACAACAGGGAGTAATTAACTGCCTTTCCCGAGACCACAGTGGTCAATGCCAGCAGGTGGATCTACACTCCTAAGAGTCACAACATGCTTGAGCAGGGAGATTTTAGAATATGACAAGAAGTAACTCTGTACAAATTGGTAATTCATCATTCTTTCTTGGGGTGGGGGGAGGGGAGGGGATCACAAAGCAAAAGGCAACACCTCAGTTTATTATGATTCTCTATACACACAGGCTTGATGGAAAGTCACAAAAAGGAATCACTCTCTGCTTGGCTGCATTGAATCACATTATTCCACCCACTCCATCCAGAAAATATTTATTCTGGTGGTCGAAATGCAAACTTCATAGCAAACTCATTATATGAGTCTAAATTTTCTCCAACAATCAACCAAATGATGTACCAACCTGAGCTATAACTGCACACCCACAATGCATTCAATAATTCATAGGGTTGACCATTTCTTTTTAGGGCATATTTTTTTTTTTTTTAATGTAGGCTGTCAAATTAATTCTAGCTACATACTTTTACAGGTCAAGTTTTTCTTTGACTTTTTACTGCCCATCAGCATGATCAATGCATTCTCTTATGTATTGTAAGACATTATATCATATTGCGCATGATTCTACTGAAAGTAGATTCACTTTGCCTTTGTACCTTGGCTCTGCAAGCAATTTCAACACTAGCAATTACAGTGTTCGTTACGCTCACAATATCAAATTGTTGTCTCATCTCAAATTCAAGGCAAATGAACAGATAGTACTATTCCCTGTGATCACATGCAAATCTTCATTGGCTTCATTTATATGTGATATAGGGATGAATGAACCAAATTGTACTAAATCACATTTCACACCTTTTATTTCAAAAAGCGCAAATAATCTGTTTCCTAACAATAATATTAAGGGTTTTGGGGTTTACTCTTTTCAGTTCAACTTACAGCAATTGCTTTAATCTCAAAAACATGCATTTTTCACTCTGTTTTAACGATATTCTTAATCAAGTATTGGCTGCAATCCAGTGCATGTGCTCTACGAATTGAAGATTTCAGTTATGTACATGTATTTGTTGTTGTCTTTTCCAATCATTTCCTCCCTCTTTTACAGCTGAGCTCTCAGAAACTGCATCAACATCGCTGACATGACGCCATTTTGCAGGGTTAGTCTTTGAAGTCATTTGACACCTGATTAAGTTAAAGAATGACTACTTCCACCTACTCCTTCTTCAGTCAATAGTCCCATGCATGATGTCTGCGATTAGCCAATCAACTATAACCGAGCTGGCCTACAACACCTTCACCTGGCCTAGCAATGACTCCCTAATTACAGACCAATCAACTCCGGTCAGTGGACATAGTATGACGGTGGTCAGTTACCCCAGGTATGTCCAAATTGTAGCGCTCATTGTTGGTATTCCCATTATTTTCCTGGGAGCGTTTGGAAATCTGGTCACAATCTTTGCCGTAGCAAAGAGCAAACTCCTCAGATCCAACAGCATGAATCTCTTTGTGGTCAGCCTCAGCGTTTCAGACATCTTATATTGCTCTACAATCCTGCCTGTTCTGATGACTGTCTACGCAGAGAACGCGTGGATTCTGGGACCGGGGTACTGCAAGGTGTACGCAACATTCCTGTTCACATTTGTCGGAGCGACGCTCATGTGCCTCGCTGCCATCTCCCTGAGCAGATACATGAAGATGCGCCATGCCGCCGTCTACAATCGCTACTTCACAAAGTATGGTTTCATCAGCGGGCTCATCATCATTGCATGGCTTCTTCCAGTCATGTTCCTCTTCCCTGCCATCACGGGACTCTGGGGAGGCATCGGGTACGAGCCACGAACTTTGACCTGCACCTTCCTGCGGGACAACACCGGCTACAACCGCTTCTTCATGGTGTCTGCCCTCATCCTACCGACTGCCTTCATTGTCACCTTCTACCTGCTCATCTTCTGCATGGTCCAGGCCAATCATCGGCGCATCCACCGCCACAACATGCAGCTGCCAGCGACCACCGCGGCCTCCGGTGAGGCCGGCAGCCAGCGGCAGGTGCAGAAACCAAATGCGCGGGAGGACCTCTCCTTCACACGCATGATGATTGCCATCTTCGTCGCCTTCATCCTGTGCTACTTCCCCTACATACTGACCAACCTGGTGGACCCGGATGTGACCATGCTGGAGCTGCATTTCTTCGCCGGGATGTGCTGCTGGTTCAGCAGCTGCCTCAACCCCATGCTCTATGTGCACATGAACCGGCAATTCCGCCGGGCCTTCAGCAATCTGGCCCTCTGGCGCACTGAGAGCACTCAGTCCCACAACCCTGCCGTGTGACTGTGACAACTGCATCTGCCCACACACACACAACTCTGCACAGCCTTCCTCAGCACAGCTCTATGGCGGGGTCTCTGAGGTTTGGAGTTTAACTTGTGTTACCAGTACAAAAGCTGTCCTGAACTTATTGGTCTTGCTAGAGAAGTAAAAAGTTTTATCTTCTTTTTTCTTCAGTACTCAATGTCATCAGAGAAATGATGGTATCATAAATTTATTTCATGTCATATTACATCAATGCACTCGTGATCAGAGATTATCTCTGTTTTTTTCACTGTGTAAGTGTGTTTTGGCTACGAAATCATGATCTTCATACTTTTAAGCACATAATGTATGACTTCCATCCTACGCACACCCACGTGAACTCTTATTCTTAAGTAAAAAGTTTTATAATGAGCTGTGACAAATAATGGTGAGCTCATGGTGACTTTCAGATGCACCTACATTTAACTTAACATACAATGTAATATGTGTGAACATGTCAATTCAATGCAAGAGGATAGATAAATTGAAAAAAAAAAATGATGCATTCAGTACTGTGTAAACCAAGATAAAATGTATCTGCAAGAACCATGCTGTGTCAGACAGCTATATTTTAAAGCACATATTATGCTGTCACCATATGCTACTGTTGTACATAAATAAGTACACGTACAATGTATTATCCTTAAATTGCCCTGCAAGACAGCATCAAGATACAGACTTTGGTATCATTGCAGAGTGACTATTTGCACTTTTTGAGTTCACTGCATGAATACAGAAATATCAAATTCTGACTTTGCCTGAAACACAATAAATTGATAGTGGTGTCCTAGCTTGACTAGTCATAAATTTTGGATAATTCACATCCACCTGTCAACTGTTAACAAATATCGTTGCTATAAGTTTTCTTTGTGTGAAACGGATCGTTAGAATTTGACCTCTAATTCCAGAACACTTGATCATTCCTGGATGAGTTGAAGAGATAAATGTATCATTCAATATTTCCTCAGTTATGGCATACGAAGTATAATATGAAATTTGACCTGAACATTAAACAGGGCCTGCATTCCATTGTAAAAATATATTCTCCTTCCATTCTATTCCAAAAACATATACAAAGCTTGACAGTAAAAAGTGTATCTTACATTCTAATAATGTTATGTCAAAGCCTTGGATTTGTACAATTAACCCTAACCTCTGAACCATGAAATCTCATTAGTTTTTTTTTTCTACTCATCTCAATGATTACTGTATTTTCCCTCTCACACTTCACAAAGGTTGAAACCTTGTGTCAAGCTACCAAGCTTGTGTGCTAATGACGAGTTCAGACACGTGTATAAACAACAGTCTGAAGCCAGCATGTCTTACACCTATTGAAGAGGGATTGATTTTCCTCCAGCAAGCGTCAAAACAACTGGTGATCAGTTCTTGTGCTGAATCATTGAAATTCCGATAAGTATAGTACATCAGAACTGATCACCAGTCGTTCTTAAGTCAGTAGTAACTTTAAGAACAGCTTTATGAAACACCCCAAGTATAGATATGCCAAGAGCTATATTTCCTCATTCTCCGCTGGGCTCTCACATTTCATTTCCCACAAGACTTCCTCAGCAAAATGAATCACTCCATCAAAGTGCACTGTTCCTAATGATAGATTATCACGAACACGTTGAGGATAGGAACGGAACGAACACCTTTCAGTGCAGAGGAAGAAATAGCCATTCATTCTTCATTCAATGTTTCCATCTTGTTATCAGTTATTGTCAATCCATGCCAATCCAACAAGCAAGCAATTCATGTGAACTCCACCAACCATGCAATCAACCTGTCTATATGTGTACGAGTGTGTCTACTGTATCTGACGGAAAAGAGGCAGAGAGAGAGAGAGAGAGATGGTGTGCACATCACGAGGAAAAAAAAGGCGACACTTACTTGGTCTCTGCACCAGTTTCTTTCTCCGAGCCAGATTCCTCCTTGACCTCCTCAGTGTATATCATGGTCTCAAGAATGTCCACTGGAGCATGTCAGATACAAGAAAAATGACACAGGCATAAGACTCTTATCCATTTCCATCTTTCCCCTGAATCATAAAGCAGTACAGTACCAATCACTTAAGAAAAAAGGAGCAGCTTCTTATTCAAAATTACACTAAAAAGCTGAATGAATAAATTATGCAACTCACATCATGCTGTGAAAGTGGAAATTTTTGTGCAATTCGGGAAAGAATTTCATGAATTTGTATAATTAGGCAGTACCCATCTACACACTACAAGGATTAGAACCAACACTGACTGCCGGTTGGAAGCTTGGTGGTCTAGTAGATAAGACCCTTGTCCGGAGATCAGGATGTCATACAACACTGTAGGTTCATATCCTGCCCGAGTATGTATGCCCATGATTTCTTTTGTCATGGCTAGGACTCAAACACTGATCAATGCAGTGTTTATTTACGTTGATGTAGGGCAATTTGTTAATCAATTGCAATAAAAAACAACTCAACAAAAGAATTTCATTAATTTGAACAACAGATGTTTCTATATCATTGGGCAAACACAGAAATTGTAGAAGTTTACAGAGACCGTTAGCACTGACCTTGACACGACTGTACAAAAAAAAAAATCATATTGGTAAGTCGTTCGCTAAGATTACTTCTACCCACTCTGTTCATGAAAAGCCCCTTTGAATTGAACTACAATCATGCTAATAAACACGTTTCACGGCAACCACACAAACAGTTTCATTACCTGAAGCGAACCTGAGCCATGTTACTCCAAACAATGTTTATCAAATCCTGTTTGGCCCATTTCTGTCCAGGAGTATGGTCTTATCAAGTTTTATTTGATTGTGGGTGTACAGTACCAGTGTAAATGGTTTAAATCATGACACATCCAAGAAGGTGGAGCATAGCTTGACCTAAAACTCATCTCTATTCTTGTTTTAACATATAGGTACATATACCTTCTCTTGCATGTAAGCATATTGAGACTTGCACATTTACAATTGTATTGACTGGCGGTGCAGTTCGCAATCAAACTTTGCCTTCCTTTTGAAAAGGTCAAAGATATATATGCCTACTTGTACTTTTCTTTTACTGAATGCTTCAGATATAACTTACTGATTGGGAACAGAAATTCAAAAATTATTTCACAACATGTGGGTGCTGACATAAAATCAGTAACTAATGGAAAAGACTCCAAAAAGGAAAAGAAACAGAAATCATGGAGAGGGTGGAATAAAACAAACAAGCAGAGAACAAATGTAGCACAAAAACAAATAGGAACAAGAGTGACATGGTAGGGATTTCCTTGGTAACATACATGTACCTTCATTCTTCATGGATGTCCAGAAGCTTTCATGAGCTTTGGCAGCATCGTAGATTGCCTGCATGCCACACTGAGCTGGTATACCGGGTGTAATGTCTGGACAGGGGTCTCCCAGCATAACACGGGTGCACATCGCCATGGAAACGGAGATGGAATGCAAATTGTAGCCGCCCTGTCAACAGACAGACATTTCCATTCATTCTACGTCCTCAAGATGACTTTTGTATAAAGGTAAGAGTCTACTCAAGACATACAATTCAATTGAATTACCTCTAGCAGCAAATACACATTCATATCCTGATACCAAGGTAGTCCATAATAATCCTACAGGCAAACACATCAATATTTTTGTAAGCACAAATTCCCGCCTCCCTTACCACACACAAAACACACACACATATACACATTCTCTTCTTTCTAAAGTTCAACCTTACCTCCAGGACAGTAATGACACGTCCATTTGCCAGATTGCAGAGCATGTGCGTCATGTGGCCATAGCCCTCTGGTGATACCATGCATCCACCCTGCGGAGGAATTACCAGTAAATATCTGGGTCAGTGGATAGGGAACCAGTATCATGTTGAGTACATCTAAGTTAGATGTGAATGCTCAACATCCAATTCGGCATGATAATGTTTAACCCGTCGAGGACGAGTCCTGAGTGTCGGTGGGAAATGCATGTTGGAGGAAAATCAGCCTGTCCTCAACGGGTTAAAGCGCAACTCCTTCATCTTCATCGCAATCTCACAGAAGCTGCTCAGTTCTTTTTTTTCCCTCTATGAAACACAAAGTTGCAACTGTTGGACAAATTGCCCATCATTGATCTTGATACACACTGATCATTCATTGTTCTTCTAGTTAGTCGCCATGAAGCCGATGATTCTTATCAGGGCTACTACTAAAGGGGGAGGGGAGGAGGAAGAAAGAGGAGGAAGTGGACGAGGAGAAGGAGGAGGAGAAGGAGGAGGAGGAAGAAGAAGAAGATGAGGAGAAGAAGAGGATATTCTCACCAGTGGATCACCCTTGGCTGCATCAAATCCAGCTGAGATGAAAACAAGCTCTGGCTGGAACTGAAAGGATAAACCAATAAATATGCAATTACAAGAAATTTGAATAAAAAACAATAACAACAAACAAAGAGCCATTATGAATATCCTACAACAGGAAGAGCTACATGTTATTACATACATTTCAAATTGAAGTGAATCTTGTGTGTTTTTCTATGAAAAATCAGAGTTTTTAAGGTATGACACAAATTAGAGGAAAGAGTTACATATCTGAATAATCTCTGTTGATGACAGAAATTGATTCGAAATATATTTTCGGCAAATCAGGCCAGAATTCAATTAAACATACACATAATCAGAAAATGTACATGGCAAGAAATACCATACAATCTGTACTAGCATAACTTCAAGAAAAACACTTCAAATCTTTCATTATATATAAATCATAGATTCTTAAGATTTGAGCACTGAAAAAGAGATCCATATCTACCAAAAAACAACCAGAGTGATGAATGCCAAATTTGTTTTAGAATGAAATGGAAAGGGGGCAATGTCATGCATTCACTCCCTTAACCCTAAAAAGACTGGGCTATTTTGGTAGCTCGAAAGACTGGGGGGGGGGGGCCTAAAGGGCCCCCCCTTAAGATCTCGGCCGTGGATCGCGCGATCGCCGCGGAAATTTGCACAATGGTAGTGTGCGATGTAATCTACAAGATCGTATATTTCAATTTTCCAAAATAGTCTTCTTTTATTTTATGTTGATTAATTATGCTAATTTATGCAAGAAATCAGACTTTTTTATCTTAATCAGTAAATAAAGCTCCAAAAGTGCTCATTTTTGGTCTAGATATTCTTTGTTGCATTCTTAGCAAATGTACTTGAAAAAAAATTCGGTATCAAAATTAATTTCTTATTTATTTTATTGTTTTATGAATTTCTTATGTATTTCTTTGTTTTTTCGACCTTTTGTTTTTGTTGTTTTTTTCAGTAAAATTTGTGGCAGACCCTTTTTGAAGCATAATACTACTAAAACAAATTGATTTTAGCCATTGAGAGTAAAAATAAGCATATTTATATGAACCATGTGATAAAACTCAATTTGTATTGACTTTGTACACAAAATCACATTTTTGAGCCATTTTCGGTCTCACGTGCATGTACAAAAAGTTATGTAACTTCAGAACCGTACCCCCGGGCATCACAAATTTGGTGTCAAAATGTGCGGGAAACTCGAAAGAAAAAAGTCATAGAGCATCGCGGCGAGAGCATTGCGTGTTGCTGAGTAATCGCGCGAAATGTCGAGGGGGGGGCCTTTTAGGCCCCCCCCAGTCTTTTTAGGGTTAAGAAGACCTCAGTTCAGAGAGCAGAGCATATTATGCAAAATGATGCCTGATGGCATACACAATGCATTACCTGGACCTCAGCAGTACCATTTGCCGCTTACCTCGTACGCCAGTGGCATGATGACGTGATGGAATGCAGCCAGATACTCAGCATCACCCATTCCTCCTCTCTGTCCCTGTAACCATGGCAACGTAGGGAGTCACATCACAGGTCACAACCATCATAAAGGACAAGACATGATACGAGTGTAGTAACAGTCCTATTATTATCATTATATCAAGGGTGCTCTTCTCAGTGTTTATGCCCTTCCACCAGAAGGCCCTGCTATCACTATCAATGACCTGGATGCAAGGTTCTCTGTGCAAATCTGGGTCAAGATAGCGAATCTTGAGTAAGATGTGTCGTTCACAAATGTACCTGAGTGGCAGGACTCTGGACAGTGGAGCTAGACGTTAAAATTTCACACATACAAAACCAATGGGCTTCCATGGGCGCCTCACCACGGTATTCACAACAATGTCATTTAAAAGTAATTGTAATACAAAGGGACAAGATTTCTGAAAAACAGCCACTATTTCCCCTCTGGCCAGCATCCTTCGGATCTACATTGCCTTGCTGTACAGAGGTTATATACTGTTGACAGTGTGAACCTGCTTTACAGAGTTCTTTATAAACTAAAATGCAGTTAATGCTCGTGAAGACTCTTCATTTTTCTTTTTACAATCACTTTTTGACGTCACCATGTGTTCAAGGAGACATTGTTTTAATACACTAAAGTCTACTACAAGATTCATTTGGAAGCTATTTTCACTTCATGGAAAAAAAATAAAATAAAGAACAGTATTGATAAAAGCAGGCATAATCCCGCAAAAGGACATAAACACAGGCATTAGCAATGTTACAAAAACACATGTACAGTGTTTTGAGACTCAACTTGCTATTGGTCAGTATTGACCTAGTTGACTTCTAACAATGTGATGGCTCTACCACTGCATTTAGTCCCACATCATTTGCTAAGTTGTTAGAGAGATAAAGGTTGTAGTTTTACAACCAAAGTGTGTACCAACTACCGCTCCCAGGTCACAAAATAACACTCACCGTATTCCAGCCAATGTTCACGTTGTATCCCCTTCCTCTGCCCTTCCCGACACGGTCTGCCGCCCCCTCGGGACCAGGCGGGTAGAATGCGCCGTGTTCATGGCGATGGAGGGAGATGTACAGCACAGATGGGTCCTCTTCAAGTATCCTCTGTGTGCCATTGCCGTGGTGAACGTCCCAGTCCACTATCAATACCCTGAAGAATGACAATTAGCCACACTATTCCAGCAAATATCTTCTCTATAATGGATTAATGACTTTGTAACAAAAAAAACCATCAAAACTCACAATCAGACTGACAAAATCTCATCAGTGATTATCAGATACATGAATGTGAAATCAAATTTACATTAACATAAAAGTTCTATCTCCTTCTGACGATATATGGACACGGAGATAAAATACAGGGCAAGTAAGTAAAAGCTACCTAGATCTGCAATGTTAACAGAAATGCCACCCATGCATGAATGCCACCAAAACTTGGACAAAACAGTTAATACAAACAATAATAAGTCAAGACCGATACTACTTGAAGGTTATATAGTTGGCCATCTTTTAAAGTATGTATGTACAATTGAAAATTCCTTGATGTTCTGGAAGTGACAAGATGGTGTTTCTCCTTGCATCTTTACTGTGATCATAATTTCATATTCCTTCAGACATACTGACCTCTTGACCCCATACTTGTTCTGAGCGTATCTGGAGGCAATGGCGACATTGTTGAAGAAGCAGAATCCTGCAATCACTGCACTATCAGCATGGTGGCCAGGAGGCCTTATGAAAAAATAAAACAAACAAACAAAGAGAAAGCAAAAATTCAGAACAAAAGAACGCACACACATGAGGGAGTAAAAGAAAGTAATCACAATCTACACAGCTTTTTGATGGCTTCATTAACCTAATACACATTGTGAAAAATATTTGAGACTTGTGCGATATCAACATATGTGCAAGAAAATGTAATACGTGACAAATTGAAGTGTGGGAGGTTTCTGTGAAGGCAATGTCCTGCAAGATTAAACAGCAGAGACACCCTTTGTAGTCTTAGCAGTACTGCTCCCAAATCTGAGGCTTTCAATATGAATATAAGAAATATCCACACGATGATATGAAGTGCACACGCTTCTGCTGTGAAGTACTTCACCAAGAAGTGTTATTGAAAACTATTGGTAGAAACTGAGTGCAAAGCAAGCATAAGAGTACCATAGATTCACGCATCACGAGGACAATATTGGTCAAACCATTAAAGTTACATAATAGTAAAAGCGGTTCCAGTGAAGCTGCTTGTGTAAGCTAATCATATGGTTTAAGTATTTAGCATAAGAAATAACCAAAAAAAAAAAACTCAAAACTTTTTGTCATACTACAGGGTAGAGAGAGACAACAAACTGGGGAAGGAATTGATATTCTGAATGCTATCAATGTGCATATGAAAGAAGAAGTAAATCAACAACTACAAAAACTAATAACACCAAAGGACAAGGACACTAAGAGTTTTAGTTTTCCAGTGATTCCATTGAACACTACACCATCTTATGTCATTCTGGTTCTGTTTCCCATTTTGAGAGATACAAGAGAGCTTATGAAATGTCTTGGAGGTGCTTTCCGAAACTAAGTATGAGTTTAGATCACCTACAGTTTCAATGACATTCATGTCTATGTCAAAGCATTTATTAATGGCAATGCAAAAACTGCGCAATATCAACTGGACATTTTCCCATGGTTATCAAAATCTTTGTAACTGGAGTAGCTTACCTTACGATACCAACTGCATTCAACACCTGTGACAGTGACAAGAAAAAAACTCTGACATGAGTAAATACACCAAAATGCCACCACACACAAGATTTCACTTCAAGAGTTCACTTCAAGGAGCCTGTCCATTTGAAATACAAATAAAACCCTTCATACATTCACTGTCAAGCGTCACGAGAAACAAGTTAACCCGTTGAGGACGAGTCCCGAGTATGCTCGCGCAGGTGTTTATGAGAAGTCCGTGTTGTAGCAAAATCAAACCGTCCTCAATGGGTTAATGGAGGAAGGCCTCGAAGGCAAATTGAAACAGCTATAATGCAGTCTAGATCACCAGGAGTGATTCAGATAGAAATTCAACATAAAAGGTGAAACATACATGTAGTTCTCAGGAGGTTGCAGAAACCATTGTTTTTGCTCTAAAATGGACACATGCGCATAAGAAATTTATGAAAATTTCAGTTAGGTAAAGACGAATGAATGAAGTATTACCCGAAGAAGTACGTTGACAGTATTGCAACCTGTGAGAATATCTGATTGTAGTTGCTACATAATATTGTTTTGATTACAAATTGGGCTTTTGCAGTAGGTCTTGTCAAGCAAAAGTGAATAGCACGCAGCATGTTAGGGAATACTACTGCTCGGGCACAATCGTTTTTTGTGCACATCACATTTTAACCTACCCACTACAAAAAATGAAAGTCTGAAGGCCATATGCAGTATATACTTCAATCACAGATATATACACAGTTGTATATATATTTTTTTCTTGTAATACACGTATGTCTCTCCTGTCTCCTTATCAGGCCTACAAGAAGAAAAAAGGAAAAAAAAAAGACTTCATGCACTCCTAATCCCGAAAGTTTCCATGATAGCTGCATATGAAATATTCCCTTTACAATTCTAATTCATACCTATAACCTACAACAATTTTTAAAAAAATAATTACTCCAATCAAAATGCATCAAGGTGTGACATTCTGTAACAAATAACTTCAATGGCTTCAATAACAACAATGAAAAAAAAAATCTCGAAAATGACAAGAATTCCATGGTCACATGTTTTAGTTGTTGTTGTTGTTTTGTTATTTCATGTCAATCCGGGACCTACTTGATTTGTCAAGACAGCATCCACAAGGTTGAGAACACAGCCTGCTGCAATCGATGCACAAAGATAGGTATCCTGGAGTGAAAACATATTAACAGGAGAAGAAAAGAAAACAACAAATGATTTGCATTTCTCAGTGAATTCCAATGAAGAAACTGAACATATTTCTCCATCGCTTGTCAACAAGCACGATACTGAGCATAAATGATTGAGAAATTGAAAGCAATAGTGTACTTCAAATACATGAGAATGTACACACAAACATGCATATCCACATATTATAGAGTTTTAGAGGAGTAGCCATGACTGTATGAAATACCACAAGAAATTTAGTGGAAAATGACAGGCACTGATATATGAAACTACCTATAATCATAATCGAGCAATCTAAAACTCAAGACAGTTCATGCAGAGAACTGACATCCACTGAACAGGTGTAATACATGTAGGTGCTCTGAGCACAACTTGCTGGCAACATATGCAACCACAGTGGGAAGACTAAATGGAAGATGTGGAGGAGGAGGAGGAGGAGGAGAAAAAGGAGGTGGAAGAAGAACAGGAGAAGGAGGAGGCAGAGGAAGAGGAGGAGATGGAGGAGGTGGAAGAGGCAAGGGGGAAGAAGATAAAAGAGGAAGAGGAGGAGAAGGAGAAGGAAGAGAAGGTGGAGGAGGAGGAGTAGAAGGATAAGAGGAGGAGGATTGAGGAGGAGGAGAAGGATGAGAGGAGGAGGACCGAGGAGGACCGAGGAGGATTGGGGAGAAGGGGGAGGAGGAGGGGGAGGAGAAGGGGAAGTAGGAGGAGGAACAGGAAGAGGAGGAACAGGATGAGGAGGAGGAAGAGGAGGTACAGGATGAAGTGAAGAGGAAGAGAGGGAGGAGGAGGAGGGAGGAGGAAGAGGAGGAGGAGAATCACGGAGGAGGAGAAGGAGGATCGAGGAGGAGGATCGAGGAGGAGGAGGAAGATTGGGGAGGAGGGGGAGGAGGAGGGGGAGGAGAAGGGGAAGGAGGAGGAGGAAGAGGGGGAACAGGATGAGGTGAAGAGGAAGAGAGGGAGGAGGAGGAGGAGGAGGAGGAAAAAGAGGAGGAGGAGGAAAAAGAGGAGGAAGAGGAGGAGGAAGAGGAGGAAAAAGAGGAGGAAGAGAAGGAGGAGGAGAACTTACGGGATGGAGATAAACATCTCTACTGTATTTGGATACATTGTGTTTGTGCTGTATGTCAATCAGTTCTCTAGCTGTGTGCTTGCTGGTCATCTTCACATTGTCAATCAGGATATCTCTGTGAGGAGAGACAAGATGAAACTGTGCATCCACCGTTCATCTCTGGACCAAGATTTCAACTACAGTTGCACTACATTGTATGCCCTCTTCTTAAGCAAGGCCCTATTGCTCCATAAATGTACAATATTCAAGTGTCTACAGCAATTAATGGTTATCAAAGTTAATACCAAAATAGACATTGTATCGACACCAAGGAAGAGCAATGGCAGGCAAGAGATTTCATCAATTTAGGGTTCATAAGGAAACTGAAAACCATTCAAAATCATTAAGTCATTGATAATTGCAAATTTCCAGCAAGGAGATGCCAGGAGATTGGCAGACTGAGGCACTTGTCTTTCTGATAAGTTTCAACAATTATTCTCATTATGCATTTGTGATATATTTTGACTGCTATCCAATTTGAATGCAATACATTTCAACCCTTTTTGAGAGGTCGGCGCCCTTGAAGTAAATGTATGGTTTCTAATATATTTCTCTCTTTTCAGAGAGGATCTTTCATTGATATGATCTTGAACATGTCAATATCTTGGTCAGCTATGTTCAAGTATGTGCCAATGGAAGTTAAGTGTATAATATGAATCAGTGCCCTATTCCTACGCATTTGTATTCATGCAACCAAAGGCCTCTCCAATTCTCTTCAGAATAATACGTACACCTACATTCAAACTCAAGGGTATTTCGGGATGCGATAGTTCATTACCAAGATTGATATCCTTGTTTATCTATTCCTTGACTTCAGCTTGCACAAATAATCCTGCTGTGACGTGAATGAGCTCACGCAAATGTGTTGCCAGATGGGATATTGAATTGATAAAAGCAGAGTGAATATCATAATGTTTACTTACAAGTGACATGTCCGAAGTTCCTCATCTGTCACCTTTCTCGACTGTGAGGGAAATAGAGGAGTGGAAAACATTTGAAATAAAAAGGACGAAGCAATATTTCTTTCCTACTGCATTCTTGTTTTTTACCAGCATCACGGTCTTTGTGATTAATACTCTGCTTACCGGGTATTCTAATTTGTTCATAACAGTTATAGATTAAATCTACAAAAGCAAATCTAACAGCTGCAATGTGTTTTTCAAGGAGAGAGCACTGGCTACATTGAAGGATATTAATGGTGTAGCAGCAATAATAGGCAAAGAAACCGACATTTCCAGCTTCGCAGACTTCATGATGCTGTATCATCAGCCCTTCAGTGGCTTCACGGGGTGGAACTTATTTCAATGGCTTCATGAACAAGAGACTGTGATAAGCTCCATCCTAATGGGCATCTGTATATTAGGCAATAACTTTAGCAGTTATTGTTTGCCTAGCTTAATTTAGACCATTGAGCAAAGGGTCCAGGGCCAAGATACCTGGACCAGACTACTAGCTTACCTTGAGCCTATGGCACCTGGCCACAAGACCATGCTCCTGGTGCTTGGCATAGATCCTGGATATCCTCTCAGGACGCTCTGGATGGTTGCTGTATTGGAGAGCCAGCCCAAATGAAATAGATCTCTGACTCCCATCCACAGCTTCTTACAATCAGGAAATCCCCATAAAGAATGGTTAGTAATGGTGACAGCAAGAGCTGGACTGAAATCACATTTCTAACATTCATTTAAATCTAGGTGTTCTATCCTTCTGTCCACAAAAGTATAGGTAGGACATAACACTCTGGTACATGTGAAAGCATACGTGCAATTGAAAAAAAGATAATTTTTGCTGCATCAGAACCATCAAAAGATCACACCTCTTACACATATTACTCTATCTCATTATCTATGGTCATCTTGTGATCAGATTCTACGATCAATACCCAAATTTCTTACATGTTAATTTGATTTGATTTCATTTTATTATTCCTTGTACAATGTACTACACCGTTTTACAATTCCTTATTTTCAACAATATCACAAAAACATTATAATACATACACATATGGTATCACACAGTATGGTTATTCCATAAATCTTTAAGATGTGCATTCCACATAATTATATACATCTCATCTGTAATATACTGTACATGCATTCAAATTTCCCTACAGAACAGCTGCCGACAATGAGCAAAGAGCTTGATTTCTGTTAACTGATGATACATAGCATTAATACAGTAAAACAAGGGGGTCCAACATGATGCTCATGGAAGAGAGGGAGAAGGAAAGAGAAAGAGAGAGAGAGAGAGAGAGAGAGATAGAGAGGTTAGAGGGGTGGTAGAAACTTTGAAACCTCCTGATACTAGTCTTTTTGGATCAACTCGGCATGCATACCTACGTACAAACATTTTTGCAGTGCGCGTAGCGTAGCGCGCGAGCAACACAATCCATCCATGCCATGCCAGCTCAATCGACAAAATGGCTGCTTCCAGTAGTGACCATGGTGAAATGGCTGACAACTATTCCCGTTTTGACCTTTCAAATGTGGCAGAATTGTTTGAATTCAACAAAGGAAATAACAGCAGAAACTCACAGAAGCAGATCAGGTACAGACTTTTTTGTGTGTTTCATAATTTTTGTAAGGAAATAAAAGCCGATTTTGATAATAATCTGGACATTGAAGCTGTTGAAGCCCTCAGGCCCAGGCCTACACTACCTTCTCTCCCAATTCTACACTGGCTGGAGCATGGAATCACACGGTGAATACATCTGTGATGTACTAGAGTGGACGTACAGCACGCTACATCCGAGAAAGACATTATCGCTCTTCTTTATGTTTGTTTGAATAGTGAGGTGCTAGGGAGTGATATAAAACAAATCTGTACAATGTCCTTCTTGGCTCTGGGAAATTAACTGTACCTTAGACAAGCCTCAGGGATGGTAAATTTGATATAAATTTACCCTCGAGAAAGTTACTAGTCATGCCTCTTCATTAACTCACACAAGCTTTTGCTGGACTCTCAAAAGGTATTGTATATATTTGTATACCATACAAGATGTCACTGCACATCATTACAGCAATTCGAAAGTACCAGTAAACACTTCAATTTAAAGCACAAAAACACAAACATATAGGCCCGAATTCACGAAGGTGGTACAAATGAAACCATGGTTTAAACCATGGACAAAAACCATGGAGCGCCAAGTGTCGCATGGAATATTTCGTTACGAAATCAGTCATTTCGTCGATGAAATGATTATTTTGTAACGAAATGGCAACATTTTGTAACTAAATGAACATTTCGTCCACGAATTGATAATTTCGTTAACAAAACTACCAATTTCATAACGAAATATTCTGTGCGACACTTGGCGCTCCATGGTTTTTGTCCATGGTTTAAACCACGGTTTCATTTGTACCACCTTTGTGAATTTGGGCCGTAAAGTCTACGTTGCCTCTTAGTATTACATCACAAAAAGGCCGGTGGCCTTGGCAGACGGGTCACCACGCCAGTATATGGGCAGCTATGAACTATTATGTTGGGTAATATCCTGCTATGGCTAGAAACAGGGCAATCTCCTCATGTTGGCATTTTCCTCTATGATAACAAATTCCCACTTCATCATAACCCCACACTGCTGGGTCTCTAAGAGCATGTGAACAACTTATAACTGACTGTTCATTTGATCATTCATTTTACATTGTACCTGATCATATCTGGCTTTGAACATGAAATAAGTAAAAATTACTTTCAAACATACAATGTATCTGTATATTGGCCAATATATATATGCAAATATCTTTAATCAGGACACTTACAATGCTTTGTGCAGCTTCATCTGCTCATCATACACCAGGCCAGTTCTGCATATGAGAAATTCAACAAGATCATGTGCTGCTACCACTGCGTGCGCCAATGTTGCAAGTACAAGGAACGATAAGTACTCCGTTGCTAAAGTATGACATTCAGGACTGCTCTTTGGCATGGCACACAAAGTACACTCATAAATACGAACAGATGACTGGGAGTATAATCATATCCTGAATAAGGTTCTTAACTCTTGATATACGGATACAGATTCAAATCAAACCCTTGTGTAAATTCTGTAGATTTCAGCCACTGCTGTGAAAGTGGTAATTTTCAGCCGAGTATGATTGCGCTGAGCTGGGTAAGATGAACTTTAATACATAAAGTGGAGTTTTGCAAGTCACAAATTTGTGGTTTACAGCATTTCATTTTTCAAAATCTGCCCAGATGGGAAAGTAACACACGTCAAAACCCTCTGCTGACATTTACACACAGTAAAATGCATTAGAGATAAGATTAATCTTTGACAAAACAAATGAATTGAAATAAATCAACACTTTATTTTGTATAGAAAGAGTAATATATACTAACACGTATCTCTTTAGGGTCTTTATTTTCCTTTTTTTATTTCCATGTGTGTGTCTGGAAGTGTTTAGCTAGAATTGAAATATCCTATGACGATGTGGTCTTTACCAGATCTTCATTTTCCCGTTGTATCCAGCTACTACACAATTGTATCTAAAGCTATGCAAGCACTGCCCTCTACATCTAATTCTCAAAGAGAGAGAAGGAGTATTTGCCCTGTACCTGTGAGGGGGTCTGGAGAGTGCGAGCTCCTTCTGAAGCCTGTCCCCTACTGCCCTCACTTCTGCTGTGGGGTCTGCAGCTCCGTTGCCTTCCCCACCCTGGGAAGGCTGGTCGTCGGGTGTGGTGCTGCTAACAGCTTCATTCTGGATCGGCTTCTTGCTTTCCAAGGGTTTAACTGTAGGGACAGAGAATTTCTATCACATGTTACATCTTGGCTTTTACACTTGTCATATTAACCATTAATGTAAGCTGTTGATATCGTTTGTTATTGTGATTAGGCCAAGTAAAAAAAGATAGTAGTTTCTCGTCCGGGTTTTTTGAGCAAGGCGATGAGGGAGGTCCTTACTATTTGATATCTTACTATTTTTTCGAGGATTGTCAAAATGAAAGTAATATGTGTTTCTCGTCGGGTAATTCTGAGAAAAGTAACGAGAAAGGGCTTTACTATTTTCTATATCCAATTTATGAAATGAAATATCACTCTGGTACATGTAGCTGTGTTCTGAGAGACCTGGGGGGCATTTCATGAAGAATTTTGGTCGGATATTTTTCTGACAAACTGTTACAAGCTATTGAAATCCTTGCATCAGGGGGGCATTTCATGAAGCGTTTTGTCAGATATTTCGTCTGACAAAATTTAAAAGCTACTGAAATCCTTGCATCTGATTGGCTGGGAGCAAATTTGTCCGACAAGTTGTCGGACAAAAATGCTTCATGAAATGCCCCCCAGGTCCCACGTGTATGTCTTGCCTGCACTCTGTGCATTTTCAAACAGATTATGTACCATACTTGAAATGAAACTTCATGCATGCAGAAATACATTTTTCCTTGACATCTGTAGTGGAAAGAAAAAGCAAATTTTGCTCTTTCTTTCCACTACAGATGTCAAGGAAAAATGACCATCTTAATACTGGTATTTAGTGTTGTAATGGCATTTCTGATACCAGTGTACTTGCAATTCTGATGTACTGTGCTATTTAGAATCAGGTATAAAACATGTCTTTCAACAAAGAATGTACGACTGAAATAAATTCCACGATATTCAAAACACTGCTTTATTCATCATTGGTGTTTGTGACTTTTTGTGTCCACACAGCTGGTATGTATCTGCATTTCTTCACAGTACAATTGTAACACATTTAACTGGAAACTGTTGTACAATTGCAGATGGATGTCAAAATGATACTGATATGGCATTATAGCATTAAACATTTAAAGATGTTTCTTCATGTTCTAAAAAGACATTTGAAAATCACTCATCATTTGGATGATGAATGATTGTATACCACACTACACAGATGATACGACTCACGGCCGTGTCCGTGAATTTACATCGTAAAGAAAAGTATCCCGCAGAAATACGAGACAAACCAGAATCCGTGGAAAAGTTATTTATTTTGTAGATACACCCATTTGATAATTCTACATTTGCTGGAAAAGCGCACTCATTTTCTCTTCAAAATAGAACAATAAATCGCCGTCAGCGATGCAACATTACAGAGCAGAGTGTACGGGCTTCTACACATTCGAATGTGTTCATGCTTGCGTGCAGACAGCTGACAGACCAGGGGATGGTACCGGTGACCGACCCTGGACAGCTACAGACACGCACACTTTGCCAATACGGTGTGGCACGGCCACTGCACCGGCACCGTACCTTCCGACACTGCACACACATGCACATACAATGTAGTCACAATGACATGAAAATGTAAACAAACTCGATCAATCCTCACAAGCATTTGTACAGTACAATTCATCCGCTTGAAATACGAGAAACGGGGAAAAATACGAACAATGCGCGAAATATGCATGGAATATCAGCGATTGATCGCAAAAAAAAATGTTGCCGCTATCGCGTTCACGACGTACCGAGTGCGCTGTACATCACAGCTAGCCCAGGCCCACGCCGGCGCCCATCCAACTACAGTTCGACTGCTTTGTGGGTCATTCCTTCTTGCCGAGCTCGCAGTGTGAAATGCATGCGTTATACTAACTGCGACCAGCAGCCCCAACGTACAACGTACAGTGTTGGGGCTGCGCCGTTTTGGCATCGATATTTTAATGTTGTACCAAACGGGTGCCGTTCCGGCGCTGTATTTCCTTAATTTTTCAACAAAAACTACTGGGAATACTTACATGGGTCGACTAAACCTAAATGATTCACATCGGCGACTGTTTGATGCATTTCATTGCTTATGATGCAGAAAATGCTGTCTTATAAGGCAAATATCTTCAGCTCACCGATGCTCACTAAAACTCACAATCACTTGCACATGCGCACACAATGCATTCAGTGCAGTGCATTGACAGCTGTATTACTCGCTACATGATGCATATTCACCGTGCGATGATGCATTATTCATATCCTTTTGCGTCCGTAACGTTGACGTCATTGTTTACGCATGCGTAGATGCGTACTGATGGATATACACGTTCAAAATAGCAGCAAAGCTCTCCACTAGGGCAGACCGCCTACTCCTAAAAAATATGGAAAATTATGCAGTTTCCAGATAAATTGGTGAGAAGGACCAGGCAATGGGGTAGTGTATATTTCATTTCATATTGTCACTGTGTTTATGATGGACATTTAGCCATGGTTTATTTGTGAAGTTGCCGTATATGTGGCAATAGGGAGTTGATCGTGATTCTCACTTGAACGAAACTGCGGGGTAGCCGCCAGGACCCCGCCGCAGAGCGGCGGGTCTCCGGGGCTAGCGTTATACATACCAGAAGCTACAGCTGTACTACAGCTAAGTAGAGGACGCAAGGCGTAATTAGAAATGAGACATCACGATTGGTAGGTGAATTGTCGATTTTCTTTTCGGCGGCCGAAAAAATAGTAAATATCAAAAAAGTCGATGCGGCAACTGAAAATCGATGCGGGCGGGGAGCGGGCTGGGACGAGAATTATGAATTTCTTGGTATTTTCAGCGCCATTTTGAAAATAGTAAATAGTAAAAAAATTGATGCGGCGGCCAAAATCGATGCGCGCGAGGACGAGAAACTGGTTTCTTTTTTTACTTGGCCTTACATGTTCTTTCAAGAATAGGTTCTTGCTCCTATCATCTAGTTTCCTGTGGGATAAAGCATTGCATCATACTACAGTATTAGTATTTCTATTCCACATTTGGTCTTTCCTAGTTTTCTGGTGAAACCGTCAAGAAACAACATGTCCTTTTTCAAAGTTTCAAGTTTAAATTAAGTCTCCCATGGATGTATGACTAAACTTTACTTATGACAATATAAGCACAACAGTAAAGCAGAATCGTTAGTATTTGCTAAAACTATTAAAAAATTGTTTGGATAAACATACCTTTTGTAGAACAAACACAAAGAAAGCATTTTTTTTAAACTGTTTATCTCTGATACAACGGATCCGAGTTGTGAAGGGGAAGGGGACAGCAGGCATGGAAATTGCATGAGCATCACTCTTACTAGCTACCAGACCATTGACAGAACTCACTGGTTTGATGTGTATTTTGCACATATTTTGACAAGATACTATAGCACAAACTGACACAATTTTGCATGAACGGGTATCCACTTCACATTAACGGATAGTTTTCAAACTCTGCTTTACCTTGGCACTGAAAGCAGTTCCAATACGGCTGGAGAGCCTTGATTACATTCAGCATGGTCTCACTAGCACTATGACACACACAAAAAATAAACAAACAAAAAAAAAGAGGGAAAGAAGACTCGTTAATGCATCTTTGCAGCATTAATGTAATGCTGTTCCAAAGCACTTCTGATTTAAAAATATGGAGTAATGATGACCAGTTTGATCACTGAAACCCTTTCTGTGCTTTGAGTGCTGATTGGCACAGACAACACATAGCATAGCACACACTGTCCAAAGTCCCTGCCTATTAAGATTAGATTGTTCAAATTCATCTCGGCAAGTGCCAGTGGCTGCCACACAGTTGCACACTATTTTGAGTACCAAGCAGGACAAGTTTACTCAAGATGCTTCCAACTCCGAAAGTGTATGATAGTCCCTTTTGTTCAGAAAGCTCAAAAATTATTGCAACCTGGGAAAATGCATGTAATGACTCTCCTTGACTGGTGTCTTGATAACAAATGAAAAATAGGCAGGGATATAAGGTGCAGGACTGGAAGCCTTCAACATCCCAATATTCATCCTACTCCTATTATCACCATCATAATCACCACCAGCTATCATTTTCACAATTCACCTGTGGTGTGAATGGCACAGAACTGCCCATGATGCTAATGCATATACATTACTGTATGCAGGGCTAGACACTAACTTTTTTCTATCTTTTTTTCTGGGGGCCCCCAAAAAATATGTATTGGCCCCCCCCAAAAAAAAAAAACAACAAACAAACAAACAAACAAAAGTAACAATCCATTTTGAATCGTAGATGCCAAATCAGGCAACCAAAAGATAAATTTGGTGGCCCGAAATAAATTTTCAGTGGTCCCCGGGCCACCAGGCCACCGCTACTGTCGAGCTCTGATATATGTTTGGGACACAAAATCTGCTCCTGCGACAATTAGTCTGGTCTCATTTTTTCAAAGGACTTGGGTTTAGAGTTGTGATTGGGTTTTAGGTTTAGTTTGACATGAGGATTAGGATTACGGAATAGGGTTATGTTTTGTTTGTGGGTAGAATTTATGCTGGGCTTCGCTTCCAGATATTTCATGGGAGCAACTGTCGCAGGAGCACGTCATCGAACCATGCGTATGAGTCCTACAAAAATCTGCAAAAAACACAGGTCAGTCTATCTTTTTTGTACTTTCTGTTTTGGTTTCTATGTTCTTGTATTTGCAGAGCTTTTTTTGTGATGCATATCCATTAAACAATGAACAAGGATGTAATATTACAGGAGGCAGACCATCATAAACATCTCAGAAATCATATTTCTTCCATTATCATGCCAAAATGACAAAAGAAGACTGAACTGAAATTACAAACTAAAGAAGAATTGACTGTTGTATGCGAGGAAAGCGGAGGGAGAACTCTCTGGGTCACTCCTGCTCTCACCTATCACAGACACCCTTCAGTGGGGGCAAAGCTGGGCATTCATCCCCCAGCAGGGCCTCCACACACCAGGCCATAGATTCCCCCAGGGAGTCGAGACAGTAGCCACCCTCCTGGCCGAGCACCACACGCCCCTCGGCTAGACTCATCAGTTCGCGGGTCAGGTGGGCGAAGCAGGCCGGACTGACTGCCATCTCACCCTGTGTGGTCACCAGTAATTGAAAGAAGACTTTGATAATCAAATATCACACTACAGTGCATGCAAATGAAAACAAGAGATTAACCTAGCAAATTCTGCATGAACCCCTATATTTCCTCTGCATCTAAACTGTGATCTACTCTTGCTACATGGTTGAAATACGAAAGTACAGATAAATTCTTATAGACTCTAATACACGGTGACCTACAAAAAGTATAAGCTTACAGCTGATAAAGCTATTGTACAACATGAAGACCAACTTCTATAGGGCAGGCATTCTTTGAAATGAAAAATTATTACACTTTCAATTTGTATGATACATACATTTGATAGTTTTCTTCTCTTTTAGGATTTCTCTGCATCTCCAATACAAATACATCCTGGTCTGTAACTTACCTCGTTGTATTTACCAGGTCAACAGCAAATATGTTGTTTCGCACAAAAGGATTTAGGAATGCATGGCTAGTTACAGAATTTGTTAGGATACCACAAACAAAACATTCCCAAAGCGCAATGAAATATAACCTTGCCTGCAGTTTTACTGCTAGCAAAGAAACTATGAACATCAGCTGCAATTATATTTTTCACAACACTAACACACAGTGAAGCTAGAATGGGGATGATTACAATGTAAACACTTGACAGAATCTGGAACATAGAAAATTTGGGGACTTTTACAGGATCACAACATCCCATCTTGATTGCTTAGCTTTTCATTAATCTGTGCTGTGATATTTGCCACATCTACACACTAATCAAATATCAGGAAAGCTTGGGATTTTTTGAATGTGCACGTGCTATTACACAGAAAATATATAACCAAATAACCTGAATGATTTAAGACAAAAAAGAAAGAAATATACAGACAAAAAAAAAATCAGTCTTCATCATACCTTGGGATCATTGATGGCACTATCAAAACCAGCACTGACCAGAATGAGCTGAGGGTTGAACTGTACAGGGCAAAGTAACAGAAGCATCACATATCACCTAGTGTATATGAACTTCTAAACACCAGTTGAACAAGATATTTGTGATTGACCCATTTTGTCCTGCGTTGTAAGGTTGCCAACATTCTTACATCAAAACCACGGAGGTTCTATAAGCCAGCTTGGGGGAAGCACTGTTAGGTTACATGCATCTCCATAGGCAGCAGTATCTAAAATCAAGGAGGCTCTCATATTTTCCTAGGATGTAATGAAATTGCTAAGTTTTTAGGCAGCCTCCTGAAAAATCACGCAGACTTAGAAACTCCAATGTTAGTTGTTTTTTTTTTCTCTCTCTCTCTTTATTTCTGTCTAATCCATAGTTCTTTTTCATAGCATGGGGGTGATAATCTGAGAACAAAATTGTTTTTCATCTGTCTTTACCCTCACAAATTATGGACAACTTTAACTAGTATCCACATGCACATTTAATGTCTGGACTACAATGTTTGCCAAACTACATATGGACAGTTTGAATTTGCATCACAACAAGCTACCAACACTTTTTTTTTTTCTCTCCTGGCTACGAACCATCTTGATTTCACATATACCTAATAATTATCATACTTCTTCTGTCATTGGAACATATTGATAGAACAGGGATAAAGACATGACAACAACAATCAATAACTTTATCCTGGATAGAAACACTGTATAGAGATCTTGAAAACTACAGTAATTGAAAAGAGAACTTTTTTTTCAAATCAACATGATCATGAAAAAAAAAAAGACATCAAAGTGAAGACAAAAATAAAACATCACAGTGAAATATTGAATGACACACATTCTGGATAATAGAAAGTCTTAAACATCCATTGTTCTGTTGCTCTGCTTGACAGTCTGATTTTCAAAATATCTCTGAATTGCTCATAGCATGCTTGGAGATATCATCAACCAACAGATAAATAGGTAATACACAGCATTTGACCAAGATATTTGGGCTACGCTGTCCCCAAATCTGAATACTGTAAAGCAAGAAATTTTTCATGGTATGAAATTTTCAGGGAATAAAACCAACAGTCTTTTTTGTTAGATGAAAACTTCGCAACTTGCTACTGGCATTGAATGCATACAGATTGGACAAGAACTTCATTGTGCATGTCGATTTCAATTTCTGGTTTTACGATAGCTTGTGTCAAGGCAGTGACACCAGTATACTACAACAGCTTGATAACCCTCACCAAGAAGCTGTCATGATACAAAAGAGTTTCATTCAAAGGTAATATTGCATATATGAGAGGGAAGCAAAATGTGGGCAGATCTCTCACCTCATGAGCAAGAGGCAGCAGCAGGTTGTGGAAGACGGCCAGAAACTCGGCATCACCCATCCCCGTCTGTGTGGGAAGAAAAAGTACTAGGTAAAAACTATTAAAAGCTTTCAGCAACTATCATAAAACAGCACCCCGCAACTGCTTGGTCTATGGGTCTTTAACATACACAAGCTCTAGAGGGAAAAGAAAAAAAAAGTTGGTCTTTATAGACAGGTGGCTGTTAAAGCAGGTTTGACTGTTCATAGAACAGGGCACCATTTCATGAAAGTTGCCAGCCCTGACAAGTTCTCAGTTACTGACAATCACCATGGCAACAGTCAGACACCAGAGCTTCGCAGCCAGTCAAAACAGAGGATTTTACTGAAGTTGTCAGAGATTGACAACCTGTCAGGGCTGACAACTTTCATGAAAAGGTGCCCAGAGCTAACCTTGTTCCAGGGAACATTAACGTTGTACCCCTTCCCAGCTCCCAGGCCGATGTGATCATAGTTGGACTCTTCCAGGTGCGGCCAAAAGTCCATGTTCTCATAGCGATGCATGGAGAAATAGACCACGCTGGGAAATCAGGTTGAACCATGTACATGTAAGTTGGAATACACTGTTGGCAGCTATCAATGGTTAATCCATTTGGATGGTACAATTGCATATGCAGATTGGAACACAATCTTTTCAATTTTTAAGTTTAGCAAATAATGTCCAGCACATCTGAAAAAATTCAGAAAAAACACAATGAAGGTACATCAATAGACAAAACTTTTGCACACAGGTATTAATTCTTCCCACTAGGCATTTTAGTGCATTTCACTCGTTTACATTCTAACAAATGAATAGTGTTTCTGAAACATATTAGAATAAGATCTGTCAAAAATATTCATATGGGCAATTCCGCGGTTAGTAACGTTACATTTTAGGGACATTGTCATGATTTAGATTAGACTCATTTCTCTATCTGTGGATGTGAAGTCTCATTAATGTCACCAGAGATCATTCTAGTGTAGACCTAGAACAGAGCAAAGAATGAAATCATTTCATGAATTATTTTAGAAGAAAGGTCTGCTTTTAATGCCGGTTAGTAACGTTACAAAAAAAGGACATTAAAAAATGATGAGCATCTTTGAACAAAAAGTTTGCTAAAACTGGTATAGCTTGAAATATATCAACACTTATTTTTCATTTCTAGCTTTAAGGGCAATATCTACCCCAAATATCCTTTCTCATTATAACTTTGTTTGAAAATTATGTACAAAAATCATGGTTAGTAACGTTACGGTTAGTAACGTTACGGTTTGTCCAGTGATTACAGAATTGTGTGTTAACTCAAATCATTACATGTTTCCCCATGAGAATGCAAAGTTAAAGCTAAGAAACATCAGATAAGACATTAAACTCTTATTTCAATCATCAAACTCATGCAGTAGAGTACCATTGTACTTGTACATGTTCAAAAAGACTAGAAAAAAAGTTTGCATAAATTACAAACTAAAAAAAAGTACCACTTTTAAAGACTGGGTCAAGTGATATCCACAGTTTTATAACTTTGCCAATCACTGTTCATCATGACTCACAGTAATTCACAAAAGTAGCCTGTTTTATTGAGCAAAACAGTTAATGTGTTCCTTATCAAGAGTACCTTTAATAAAGGGGAAAGAAATCAAAGAGCAAAAACTAATGTACCGGTATAAAAATTGTAGTATGTACAGTGTATGGCCAATTGTGGTGTGCGTAGTCATTGCATAATAGGAATCCAGCATAATGCAATGTTTTATATTATTGTGAAAGTAGTTTGTAAGTCATATGACATTAACTCAAATAATACAGTGTATTAGTTGAATTCATGTTTATTCAAGTCTAGAGACTTGTATTTTTTTATCTTTTAGACCAGTGGGAATGTCTAATCTCTGCATTGTTCTGAAAACAAAAGTCTGTTCGCTGTACCTGAAGCGTAATTAACCCCGACAAACCATTCTATGATAATTTCAAATTTGGACAGAAAATTTGAAGTGATGGCCTCAATTGTTTTTAACACTACTTTCCACACAAAATACTCTGCTGGCCCACAGATTCCATCAATTGCCCCTTCGAAGTGGCAAAAAAAAAAATAACTCAATGTGCACCTTGTGAGCCTTCTGTAGTGATGCGAATGCTGTAGACCCCCCCCCCCCCCAACATTTCCCACCACGATTTCGCAACGCGCAAAGATTTTGCCGCATCGTCTCATGACTTTTTTCATTGAAGTCTCCCGCATATTTTGAGACCAAATTTGCGACGTCCGGGTACACCGTTCTGCAGTTATGTAATGTTTTACATAAATGCATGTCGACCTGAAAACAGCTCAAATTCATGATATCGTGTGCAAATCCAATGCAAATTGTGTTTTTTCGTTAATTTGATATTAATTACATTGTTTCAACCTTTGACCAGTGAAATTAATCAATTGTAATGTAGAGAAGCTTGAAAAAGTGCCTGCAACAAATTTTGGCAAAAAAACCAATAGAAAACAAAAGGTAAAAAAACACTAAAATACATAAGAAATTAACAAAACAATAAAAAACAAAAGAAACTGATTTTGATTTTGCTATTTTTTTTTGCAAGAAAATTGTTTGATGTGTCTTGAGGAACTCTTACACTAAAATTTAGCAATCCTTCAGTCTTTTTTATGGAGTTAGAGGTGAAAATATGATTTCATGCGTAAATTTGCATAATTAATTTACTATAAAAAAAAAGCCAATATCTTTTTACTGCATGACACGTAATCTTGTAGTTGACATCTGGCTCTATCATCAGGCAAAATTTTGCCAGACCAGGACCTGTCCATTGGAGTCTTATTCACTTATTTCATGGTTAGTAACGTTACAATACACACAGGCTGTGGTTAGTAACGTTACGTGGTTAGTAACGTTACACATTTTGACTGCTGTTATTTCTAACTTCTATAATGATTAATAATACTTATTTTTATATTTCAGTTAGTCATTGGACACAGCAGGAAAAATTGAAATATTATCATTCATAGACACCTTATACTCTCTGGAGGTAAATAATTTCACTTTTTGGTTAGTAACGTTACATGACTGTCCGATGGTTGGGGAAATGCACACATGTTTGCATTTTGAAGACATGTAAGTTGATTTTACTTAATCTATCCATGAAAGCACTGCATTGCCTCTATGAATTCAATATTTGTGGCTAGAAAATGGCATTTAACTTGACTAGCTATCTTCTTTGCCATTATGGAGATTTTGCTGATGAAATTCAATCTGAAAGATTACTTGTTCAAAATTGGTGAATTCAATACCTAAAACTATCAAGATACCCTGAAAAATAGTTTTTCCTGAGTTATCAATGTGTTCTTTCTGAAGTCAAACACAAAAATCAAGGAAAAAACCAAATTGAAATTTTATGGTCATGTCCCTCTAACTGCGGAATTGCCCATATTCTTTTTTCTAGGTCAGTTTGGTGAAGCATACAATTCATAAAAAGTTTTTAAAGGGACAAATATTCCACATAAATACTATCAGGGGCATGACACAGAGTCAGACATGGTGACTTTTCCTGCATTAATGTCAGCAATCTTTGCATCAGGGTAAGCAGAAGACTCATTAATGTCTCTTAACAGATGAACGAGTGCAACCAGTGAATGTCTTTCTTGAGCTGGTGTTACAGCATATTAAAAAATTGTCTCCCTAACCTGGGGTCATCTTCAAAGAAGTACTGGGTTCCCTGGCCATGATGTACATCCCAGTCAACAATCAGAACCCTGGAAAAAGGATATGAAAAATGATGTGTCACTCAAATTCATGAAATTCTTGCCTCGAGATGCTTTCATTGCAATTGATTGACAAATTGCCCTGCATCAACATAAATAAGCACTGAATTGATCAGTGTTTTAGTAGTAGCCATGATAAATAATCATGGGCGTACATACTTGAGCAGGACTCGAACCCATGACCTCCTGATCACCAGACAGCCGTCATCTCCACTCTGACTAGTGGAGATGATTCATTCAAATCTTTTTTCATACGACACAAATAACTACAATACTTGTCTTGTCGTCACTATCACTTCCTTTATCACTTGCCTATAAAGTTTTACTGTTATCCCTGCTGAGCATGAAAAGTGGAGAAGACACTCAATGTCCTACCAATTAGTTTTGGAAATTGCAGTAAAATTAAACATACAGAATGGGAGAAGTTTCACCTAAGTCAGACGTAAAAGATATTCAACAAATACAAGAGGGAGTCATATCATCTCCACACAATTCACCCCCTGAATTTTCAAGTTTGATCAATTTGTACATGTCTTATTCTAATACACCTGCTCCCAAGTCTATCCATTTCCTTTTTTCTATGAACAAATAACTAGAACATTGGATGACATTTTATTTCAAAGCCTGCAAGGCACAACAAAATGAAAAGGAAAAGAAAAACGGATTGGGCTCACCTATCAACTCCCCACTTTGTTCTGGCTTGCTTTGCTGCAAGGGACACACTGTTCAGGATCGAGTACCCATTTGCTCGGTCACGTTGTGCGTGATGGCCAGATAATCTGCAACATACAGAGTTGTACAGAAGAAACAAATAAACACAAAACAGCCAACGGAATAAGTCTATAGATCGTGTTCTAATGGTTAACCAAACAACTTGCTTGTACACATAATTGGCAAGTGACTCTGCTTAAAGGATGTGTACAGTTCTGGTCGAGGTGAAGATTTAGCTTTTAACGTTTTGTGAGATATTCAGAAACCACTCTATGAGATGTCAAAGAGCATGCAGTTCTAAGGGGTATCAAAAGTTTATTCCATGAAAATCGGTTTTGAAATGGCTGAGATATCCAAAAACAAGGTGAAACAAAGAGATACTAATAAAGTTGGGGCATGTCGCCTTTTATTATTAGCACTTTTTTGGATTTCTCAGCCATTTGAAAACCAATTTTCATCACATAAATGTTGAATCCTTCTTAAAATTAAATGCTCTTTCATATTTCATAAGAGGCTTTTCATTATCTCACTTAGGAATGTTCAAAACATGAATCCCTACCTCAACCAGTACTGTACAGTCCCTTTAAAGATGTAACATTTCACTGGAATGGAGTATTTCTGACTAAAAAGAACAACAACCCAAACATATCATAGTAATTTCATCCTCTGTTTACCTACATTATGTACACAGTGGACTTTGTACTTCTCAATGAAAGAAGAGTTCTGTTCATCTTGTTCACCACAATCAAAGGGGTCCTTGATCAGATTTGATAGTTCAGCTGACTCCAACAAAGGCTATCACAACCAAAAGGATTTGTTTTGTTTTTCTTTTTTGACTGAACAACAACAAAGTACGAGAATAATGTAAGCCACTGGGATGTCAATTGAAAATTACTACATGTCTTCAGACCAAAAAACTGACAATGAAAGTAAAAATTTCATCCCAATATTGTGCTTGTTTTATTCTCCCATGAGGTATCATCAAATAAATTTCTCATTCACAATCAGAGATAATTCAAAAAAATCATCTGAGTTTATTCTGGACTATCCTGCCACCTAATTGCCAGAGCAAAGAAAAAGGACAAGACAAGACATGACAATAAATGTGAAGTATAATGGCCAGTAATATCAATTACAGTATTGCACTTGGTACCACTACTTGCTCTGGTTTTTATAACATACAAGGTTTTCCTTTACCTGACAACTGCACATCCATTTCTGAGCTGTGAGTAAATAAAGCAATGGAGTAATTGAATCATCGAATTGTCAATTGACACCATCTCAAAGTATGACAGCATGGAGATTATTGTATTGTCTGTTATAGTCAAAGAAACATATTTGACTTATCAAAAGCTCAATGCAATTACAGAAAATTATATTTCTTTAGTGACATTTCTACAGGGATCTGCAAAAGAAAACAGTAAAATACTGCACTGAGAATACCAACCCAAAGCAAAAGGTTGATTTGTCCCCCCCCCCCCCCCGTGCAGCCACTGTTAACATTGTGTAATCAAGTGATATAAGGGCCTCGATAGATCATGTGAATCCTGTGCACACACTGTACTAGATTAGTTCAAGATAAGCTTGCATTTTATATTAATTTGTAAGCTTGTTGAATTTTACAAATTGTCCAGCTAAGAACACAAGTTTAATTTGAAAATGTGTTTGCTTTCACAAGCAATTCAAAGGTACGTACGGTACATGTAAATTTCATACTATTACTGTCATACAAGAGTTCTACAACATACATTGTAGTTTCTACTGCATGCATAACAAAATTAAACCTGCATAAATTACAAAGGCTGTACAGACCTATTAGGTTCGGGCACCGTTGTTTATGTTGATTTCTATATTTTTTTATAGGGGGGGGGGGGTGGCGGGTGGGGGCTTCAGAGTGTCTAACAATAGTTATGCAATGCAACGGACTTATTACTTTAACCACTGAATCATCATTTCTTCTTATTTTGGAAGCTTCCCAGTTATGGTTGACATAAGCTACAGTGTTTTGAAATCCAGCTGGTCCATATTATTCCCCCAGACAACTAAGTGCATACCAAAACAGGCCCAAGCCAATAAATTTTGGATTCTAAATGGTCAACAGCCAAACACATTTCCTTTTTTCCACTTCTACCAAGATCAAGATGTGTTGTGTGTAAAATCCAGACGTGTTGTGTTTAAAGTGTACAAGACAAGGACTCATGTATTGAAAAGCAACAGTGCAATTTGTACATACTTCTCCTTTCACAACTTTCTCTGTAAGATTCAAGAGTCCTCCAGCGACCAAACGGACCACTTCAAAACTTTCCTAAAAAAGAAATAGTGGGAGCACAAAACATGGTATATATAAAAAGTACAGTTCTGGCTCTTTGCACATGCAATGAAACAACCTACAGAACTCCTAAAGTGTTGTTACTGTTCCTGCTACTACTCTATAAGCCAGTTCCAAATTAGCTCATGTGCACATGGGTACAAATGACCTTTCTTAATTCTCAGTTGATTGGGCACTTAACTAGTTTTCAAAGTGACAAAATGCATAAACTTTGATACCCGACCTAACAATTTATGGAATTCATTAATCTTGTTCAAACAATGGATGAACTTTTGTATCTAGACCAGGTGACCAAAATGGTTCATCAATTAACACTGGGGAAAGCATCCATTTCATTATTTTGCACTAAATGTACTAACAATCTTTTTCTATTGATATTGCCAAACACCATTTTTGCTGTCAGGTGGTTGTGCTGACAAGCACCATTTATACGGGTTACTTGAACAATCATTACATCCTAAATGCTTATCTTGGTTAATTTAAAAACAAACATGCCCTGTTGGTACACATGACTTTTTTCTGCTATGTGCAAAGTGGAACCTCAAATTGGCTTACAGGAAAAACCTACTTAATTCCAAATTCCTTTCATAATACCATAAAAGTCAATTTATGTGTTTGAATATGGAAGCTTGTAACTTGTTTGCGATTCTTGAAGATACAGTTCTGCAAACCTTAACATTGTATCTCACTCACAAGTCAAACAAACAATTTAGATGTTGACTTAGTTTTCAAAATATCAAAGCATAACCAGTTTATGATACTGCAAGTCAGATTTCATATCTCTAAGGGTCACCATCTGCAAACACCACTAGCATTCTGCAAACACTATTGAGATTGTACACAAACAAGTTGCCAATAAGAAAGTTTGCTATGCACACACAAAGACAAGCAAACCTGCAAAAACTTAATGTGTGAATGTACAATGTAAATGAATCTTCCTGTATACCTGCACAGTATCTAAGGCAATCAGATTTGCACATAAAGCATAAAACAATAAACCTCATATGTTATTCTATTTTCTTACATGCTTTTGAATAATTTTTTTCTTTTCCCAACTAATAAAATCAAACCTCATCAAATTCATCCTATGCCTAACCTAAAAAGAAATCAGCAAATCAGTCCAGCTCTACTTATAACAGGTTAGCCAGCAGCTTTAAATGTACAATATGTATCTTGCCCTTCACAGTCAGCATGGTTGATTGTTCTAAATCACAATATTTAACCCTTTGCCACAAAGGAATAATTGTAGAATGCAGATCTCCTTTGACACACACATGAAGATCACTGAAGCAAGGCATTTGGTATGAAGACTTCCCCCATTCATACAATGTACCAAGGAATGCAAACATTTCATCTGCTTGCGTCACGTTCAACTTACATTGCACAAAAACACAGAATCGTAGCTCTCTGCAAGTGTCTGGAGTTCATCTGCTGGAAGGGAACTGATCGTCTTCAGTGTTTGCAGATACTCCTCGCTGAAATCACACGGTAAGTGGGGAAAAACAAACAAACAAAAGAGATATGTGGGTGCGATACACTGTGAATATATTTTTGACTTTGCCTGAGTGAGATTTGACAAAAGAAAGCATGTGACAGCCACCCAGATCAGACCAGTCTTTAAGGACCAGGTACAATGTACATTATTATACAAATAATGCAGAGGGGAGAATGCATCAGTGAAGATGCAATGCACTCTAGGCATATTCAGTGTGGTGCAACAGGCACAACATATTGTGAATACCTCAGAGTCCACTGCATCTCCACTGTTATAACAAACTTAAACGTGTGCATTATTTGGTTTATAAAATGGGTCTATGTTACTATCTTTGGTATGATATCAGCTGATAAAACTTTGTTTTTCAATACAATTGTGCCGCTCTTCGATCAGTCGTACCATTGGCCAGACTTTCTATACATCTTTCTGTCACAACCATTTCAAATCTTACAATGTAAAATACACAGAGCATTTACAGCATCTTAGACAGATATCTGTCACTTTTGTTTGCTAGTTTGTTGTTTCTGCTAGATATTCATCCTTAAAGGGTTCTAAACTAAAAGTGGATTCAATGAAAGTTTCAGAGCTTGATAGTAGCTCTGGATTTACCTGTGAAGACTTAAAATTTCCTCATCTGTGATTGGCCTGGTCTGCGGGAAGAGAAGCAAAAATCATAGGTGACAAAAGCTTGAAAAATCTGATCTTGAAGTTTTACAACAGTTGATGGCATGAAGCTAAAGAGTGTGTTGCAAAATACCATGCTGCTTAGATCCAGGTACTTCTGGCTTTGAATATCATATTGACCCAAAATACAGTGGCAAAAGAAAATTTTCCCATTATATCAATTTACCATCAGTGTTATTTACCGTCAGTGTTGACAAAACTGCTGCAAAGACATGCACTTCTAGATTTTATAACCAAAATCAAGATTTTTTTAAAATTTTAACCCCCAAACTTTCACTTGTGATCATCTACCTGCCCCCCCTTTTTTTTAGACTGAACACTTGATGTGTGTAAAATGCTAGATATATAAACTTTCAACTTGTTGTATCTTCATTAACAGACAGTAGAAACTACTTTGACATTAAGTGGTCACACGCATATCAAGAGGATATAGAGATATTGTCTACTATGTGTGAACTAAAGGGACGGGAGGACCCTAATCTTACTGGCACTTGGATGCATCTTTCCACAAGTCCTCTCGCCTCCAGCCTCTCCATACAGACTGTCAGTCTTTCTGGGCATTCTGACTCCCCATGCTTGCTACAGTAGCAGACACAAAACAGAACAAATATGGACAAAAATATTTACACTGTAAACGAGCTATTGAAAAATTGTTATACTGTAAAAGTGGATATTTCTGTGGTGAGGAAATTTTTGCACATTATGAAACTAGCATTTAAACATAAAAGCCAAATATTTTGGCTTGTTATGTAATACTCCTTCATATTTTTTTTTTTAACGAAAAGAAACAACAAGTGAAATTCATCTTGACTGGAGCAAGCGCAAAATTTTAACATGCATGGAAATATCCCCTTTTGCAGGATTTGTGTTTGACTTCAAAGCCACTTGAACTTTGAGTGAATATGTGAAACCAGGACACATGGCCTCATTGAGCTGATTCATACGTGACACACTACACGTTTGTACATGACAAGGCTTTGGGTTGATCACAGTACACGTATGTTTAAACCCATTGTATGCAAATAGAGGAACATGCACTGTAATGACACACTTTCATAGACATATAGTTTATTTGGTAAAAATTGATTTTGAAATAGCTGAGATATCCAAAAACAAAGTGATCCAAATAAACGGTGGGTCCCACCTTCCACCTTCCACTTTTTTTTAAATTTATTTTGAGATAACTCAGCCACTTAGGAACCAATTTTCATCAAATAATCTTTTAATTCCTCTTATGTAATTGGATGCTATACAAAAGAGATATCTAATTATCTCGCAAAAAGTTGAAATCTGATTCCCAATCTCAACCAAAGCTACATCGTATACAATCCCTTTAAAGGAGCACATCATATACAATCCCTTTAAAGGGAATGTACAGTACTGGTTGAGGTGGGGATTCATGTTTTGAACATTCCTATTAAGTGAGGTAATGAAAAGCCTCTTATGAAATATGAAAGAGCATGTAATTTTAAGAAGGATTCAACATTTATTTGATGAAAATTGGTTTTCAAATGGCTGAGATATCCAAGAGTGCTAATAATAAAAGGCGACATGCCACAACTTTATTAGGATCTCTTTGTTTCACCTTGTTTTTGGATATCTCAGCCATTTCAAAACTGATTTTCATCAAATAAACTTTTGATACCCCTTAGAACTGCATGCTCTTTGACATCTTATATCTAGAGTGGTTTCTGAATATCTCACAAAACGTTAAAAGCTAAATCCTCACCTCGACCAGAACTGCACACATCCTTTAAAGTGAAAACCATAATATGTCAGGAAAAGGGGAAGGTCACAGAGCTCTTCAGTTTATAGCACTGTGCATTCATAACTTCCTTCCTAGCTAACAGAGTGCAACAGCATGATATATGAAAGATGACTCTTAGAAAAAGCAACTGAACCTAAATGTAGCATGGTGATCAGTAAGCAAGTTGTCATCTGAACACCTGCTGAATGGAAATGAGGGTTCATTTCTCGCAACAAGCAACTGACCTTCCAATGGGACAGCGATGGCGCTTAATGCTCTCATCATATACCAGACCTGTCCTGCAAAGGTTAATGAAATTGTTTGATGATTAGGACCCTGGTAGACTAGTACTGTACAAGCTGAAATTTTCATGGTAGTTTTATTTTCGCGAATCGCTTTTGAGCTGCGAAAATAACAACATGAGAAAATAACAACGCGCGAATAAGTACACTTTGTAAGTTCAGTTAGACCCTCACAACCGTGAAATTAACAACACACGAAAATGCCCTCCAAGTAGCAATTCGCGAAAATATCTGTACGCGAAGATTTCAGCTCGTACAGTATTTCAAACACACTTGAATAGAATAGATACCTACAGTAGAAACACAAAAGTTGCCCTGACAACCACAGACCAGCTTGCTCCTGACAGTCACCAGATTTAGCAAAAACTGATGCATGTGCATACATTACAAGTCAAATCCCCACTACTGAGGCAGAATTAGAGCAAACAAGTTGTGAAAGTTGACTGCGTTATCAGACCCTGGAATTGATCAGGTACCTCGTATGGCCTACCACAGTAGTCAAAAAGTCTGTATTTACAGGAAGATGCATTCATGCAAAAAACACAAAAACAAAATCAAAACAAAACAAAAAAACAAAAACAAAGACTACAATAGTACATAATACAAGTGATATACTGGCTGGGAATGGTAGTAAAGCAGGTATCAAAACTAGTGTACAGTACTGAAAGCACACAGTACTTGCTACATTGGCTTTGAAAACCTACAATGCGGTACAAATGCTAAAATTGTGTGAAGACAAAATGAGCTAATTGTGCACATTGGAAGGTCCTTTGAATCCAAGTGGTTATTTCTGAGGGCAGTAGGGAAGGCTGGATCCTGCCTCTTTTTGCTATTTAAATTGTTGCACTGTATTTTTGGCAACATTGTCTTGCAACTGAGGAAATAATGTGGTATACGTGAAGCCAAGAAAGAACAATTACTGGTACACTTGTGGAGTACATGATGTACAGATTTCATGGTATACTATTGTGATTAACTTTCTTACCCTTTCGGTAGCTCTGCTGGAGTCTGATCAAGTATCTGGATAAAATATAATAATGAAGAGAGGAGTACCATTCAATTAATGTACTATTAAGTATGTACAGTGTTTTTAGTGCAGAGAACATCACTTGCACTGCACAATTTACATGTAGAAGCATGGGCTTATCGTTGTTAGTGGTACAGGTACACGTATACTGAGACACAATTACACCTGGGGGGCGTTTCATCAACGAGTTCGTCGGAGGTTTTCACCGACAAACTTGCTATCATCCAATCAGACGCAAGGATTTCAGTAGCTTTTAACAGTTGTCGGTGTAAATCACCGACAAAAAGTTTCATGAAACACCCCCCAGGGCTGCACTCTCACCGTTTTTTTTTTACTGGTCGGACCTGTCTGTCGGACCAGTACATGTACACTGTAGGTACCCAGTTTTTTCCATATTTTACTGGTCTGTTCCTGGAAAGGTTACTGGTCTGACAGTCATTTTTACTGGTCAGGGACTGTCGGACCAGTGCTAGTATGCAACATTGATAACACCATCAAAAACATCTAAATCATGTACACTGTAAATTACACAACATTTTCACAAGATAGACCATGAACGAGGAGAAAATGACGATGCTCAATAAAGAAGAGGCTTATTTCGAATGTTTAAATCATGAGTTATCATGATTACTAAATTGATTCACTCATGAAACTTCATGTCATTTAGATCTATTAAATGCAAGATGCATCCTGAATACCATAGAATATTCACTTTGCAAAACTTTTTGCAACAGTTGAAGGGAAAGACTTCTGTCTGTCACACATTCCCTGCATTCTGACTTATATGCAAATTCATGTTTTCATGAGTTTAATCAGGGAAACCCACGTAGATGGAAAATTTGTGGGGAGTATGAGATCACTCACACAGAAATAAAGTTAATTCTTTTAACCTGAACTGATGCAGCCTTATTATTGTTTGGGCTGTTACAGAAAACATGTGCTTTTGGTTAAAATTACCAAACATTATAGTATTTTATGCATACATGTTCCTTGGATAATTGCTATAAATTTGTATTACAAAAGCTTACAAGTGGAGAGCATACTTCCAGTTTTATTTGTGAACAATAGTTTAGTCAATTCAATTCAGTTCTTTGACAAAACAACACTTTTGCAATATCACTCTGACAACATAGGGGAATAAGAATTGATATTGTAGCAATTCATCATCAGAACATAAAGATACATGGCAAAACTTGATGTATAACCCCATGGTAAATGTGGGCATGACACTAAACAATTAGATGTCAGGCAATGTTCATGCGAGGCTCATCACTAGGAAGGTGAAGGAGACGGAAGGGGGAAGATTTATTATAGGAAAGCTATTGTGGAAACAGTATTAGATCAAACTTTTTGTGTGTTTAAAATAGTAGTTACCCGATCTAATGCCTATCATGGGCACAAGCTTGGTGATCCAATCATTCAATTAAATCACATTCCACACCCACAGCAGTATGTCTGACTTTCTCGTTTCAGCTTAAAAGTACTGTTTACATCTTTGGGAGCAGTCACTTAAAAAATGTTAGAGTTATCACATGTGATGCATTTGTGTACGAGTAGGTCAGTTGCATCACAAAACATCCTACAATGTAAAAATATTGCAATAAGGCCTAAAATAAAAGGAGATATCACTATTTTTCTCACTCAACCGCAACGGCAGACCGTTCAGTCTGGAGACAATTCTATAACAAAGTTCCTATTGTCCACATTTTGTATATTCAACAATACTTAACATTGGTTTACACTTTTAATGCTGGTTTTTTCCATCCCATTGTAGAATTATTTTGAAGCACTAAAGCTGGGTTTTTGTTTCATCTGCAAATGGTAAATAATGCATTTGAGAGTGTCCAAGCTACAGGTGTACACAGTAATGAATACATGCAATGTAGCAAGAAAATTTGAATGTGACCTCTTACCCCTTCTCTCGAAGGAAAGTAGTAAACATTCCAAAATATGCCAGTCAAGTCTGTAATTTCCATCTTGAAGGAAGTGACTACCTCACACAACTCTGCAGCAAATTTTCTGTACAATGTGCACATCTCAGTGCAGAGATAAGGATTTTATACTTCATTTCTGTACACAATGAACTTGCACTTTGTCCCCCTGCACGGCTCATCATTATTAACTGATCCAAAGAACTAGCCCTGGGGGTGAAATGTCTACAATATCCAGGCACGCCACTTTTCAAAAAGGTGAACTATTGGGATCATATATCTGATAAGATAGAGAAACATTTACTGCAACAGTGGAAAGGCTCTGGATCATACACAAATCAGACTATTAAAGGATCAGTGTCTGAACATTCAGTGGCTGAAAGGTACACTGCAGTGTGACCCATCCTAAATGTAAGGTCCATTTAAGTCTATACAACCTAGCTAAAAATCATACAGGTGACTCCCAACAAAGTCCTTGGGACCAGCAGTTACATGTAATTAGCATTAATCTACACTAGGATGATCATGTTTTCTGTAATATCATAAAAACATTACTCATTCATTTAACAATTTCTTACATTAGATATAATTCCAAGACAGCTCATAAAATGTCAGGGGAATTCACACACATGCTTGGACCTCTGAGCAGAGCAGTATTCACTAGAAAATAATTCAAAAGTGGGTGCCACAGATAGATACCGGTAGTACAACCCTCAAATCTTAAATGCTTGTAATATTGTCACCCCTGGCTATCTAAATTCTCTAGATTTAAACAGAGATACCAGTGCTTACAGATGAAACAAAGGCTCAGACAGTTAGTTGTGGATGATTTGACTCTTACCTGGGAATTTGCACGTGGAATGAAGGAGTAATACAGACATGGCACTTTGGCATCTGGATCCATTCTAATTATCCTTTCCATATCTTTTGATCAGGTCTTCCAAATTGCAATTTCACAACTTTATTAAAAGCGTACTGCAAGGTACAGCTGCTGTGCTGATTCAGCCTGTCACACAAGACGACTCTGATAACATGTATGTTATCAGAGTTTGATGATAGTACAACGTTTAGAGTGCCTGCTAACTACCCCTGCTAACTTGCCCTTGTCACACAACATTTCCTGTGAACTTTATAAATAGATCTATCTAGTATATATGGCAAGAGAGCTAAAAAAAGAAAAAACACCAGTTGTTTTGTTTTTGTGGTTTGTTCTTTTTACGCCCTCTTGGCTCTTGGTATGCTGGTGTTGAAACTTGTTTACTATCTATTCTTACGTACGAATTTTGCCATCGATCTGTATTTGCAAATCCTATAAATTCATGGAAATGAAACAGCTAGCACAGGACTATGATATCTGTGAAACAAGATAGAATGTTTGATCAATGGGAAGGTATTTATAGGTCTTATGTGGATTCTACGCACAATTTTCATCTGTTCAAAGAGCATTCTAATGATATGGTGTACAAAAATGAATGTTCCATGCTGATCATTATTATATTGTGTAAATTAACAGGTTCACTGCATGACCAATAATCAAGCATTTGCCATATGCTCACAAGTACTGTAGCTCAGATGAGCTACAAACCCAGACAAATGAAGGCCGCCTTTAATACTAGAGCGTGATGCCTCTGACATCCTCTGCATAAAACATAAAAAGCATAAAACATGGTTCTTCCCCCTTTCCTTTAAAACATCTTGAATTTGTTAGGCAGATGACAAATTAATAATGGATTTCTATGAAGGACTACAGGGGAAAAAATCCCGCCCCTATACTTCTGCACTCTTTGGACAGTATCTGGTGTACACACAGTGCCCAACGATGTTGAAACATAATGCCTCTGGCACCACTTTGTGGCGGAGGCATAAAAAACAAAACACAAAAAAACAAAAAACGCTTTCCTCAAATAGGGTTTGCTAACTGCACCAGAAGGAATGTGAACATCTTCATCCCTCACATCTAGATTCCTGTATTATCATGATTATTTTAAAAAATAATCATATTTGGAAAGATGATCAGGTCTGAAAAGTTAAGTACCAGAAGCTTCACTCCATGAACACCATATACAGGTATTTTTCCAAAATTGTAAATGTACTTCTTTTTGTTTCTGACTTGACAAGACATACAGCGCCTACCACTAATACAAATAACTAATACAAATAGGTAGAGTGAAATTTGCGTTGTGATTGGTTGGATAGCATCACGTGATTGTGGGAAAATTTTGGTCTAGTGGCACAACTTTGCCACTATACTGAACGTTTACAGCGCATGCCTACGCTTTGTATGTACGCAGAGATTCGCGCAGGGAGGGACGTTGTAGGACAAGGTCAAGCATTTCAACGTATGCGCGCGTAGAGCACTGGACGCAGAATGTAGGAGATTATACACGAGTCTGCTCTGTGATGTGCAATACGCATATGCGGCTGTACTAGCATCACATGCTGTGTACGTAAACTAGCTACAGTAGGTTGCGGTTAACTCTAGCTGCATGCAAGAAATCAGTGCCGCCGGTACGGCGAGTCTTATGTTAGATCTAAATTAGGGCCTAGACCTACAGAAAATACATGTAGATCGATGGACCTATTTACTATTACAATTAGTGCATGTTCTATTGATGCACCAGTACTGGACTATAGAACTCCAAATACTAAATTATCCCTCGTGCAAGTCTATTCATCTCGGCCTGCGGCCTCGGTGAAACAAAACAGCGCTCGGGATAATTTAGTATTTCTCGTTCTCTAATCCAGTATAGTGCATGATAGAGCATGCACTATTTGTATAATGTACGTATCAAGTTTTTGGAGTTTCCTGTATCCAGCAAAATAAATCATCTTCTCCTTGTACTTTTTACATTATACTTGTTATATTTCTCGGATGGATGGTGCAGTAAATGATTGTGCATTGCATTACCATTGCCATTACAGTAGATAACTACCACAATCATTTGGTGCATTCAAGAAGTCTAGTCTTTTTATGTCATCACAAAAAGATGCAACCTCTCATTGAAGTCAAACTGCTGTGACCCACATACAGGCACATATATTTTTCTAATCTTCTTCTTCACTTTTCATTTTAAAGTTGAGCAAGTTCATTCAAAGTTGTCATTCTTGTTTTCAGTCTTCACTGCAGTGCTTTGTAGTACACCAAAACCCTTCATACCCTTCAACTAAAAGTACCTACATGTAACACTCAAAAGAGATGAAATTCTGCACATCTTATCCAGAACTTAAACTGCGCCCTCTACTGTTTGTACATGACTTTGAACTACAGTGTACAAACGCTGGTGTGTCAAACAAGTGTCAAAATGCATACAATGTGTATCTGCCTTGCTGACTCTGGTTCAAAGTTGAATGAGACACATTTGCTACTGAAGTAAATATGGCATTATGGACAATATACACATGTACAACTGTATCACACATATCAAGCAACATGATACAATAATTATCGATAAAGCAGAAAGTGTAGTGTTATTATTATCCTATTTGTTTGTATTTCCTTTTCCAGGTGCAGAGCCAATTTAGCGAACTTCAATTGCTAATTTTGCAGATGGGAATATTTCTGTACATGTTTTAGTATCTTTCCAAATATTTTGAATGTTCAATCTTTGAACAAGTTTAAAAGAGCTTTACAAAGGAAAATTTCTGCAATGGCTAATTCCACTTCTGAATTAAAATTTCATGAAAAAGAATAAAATTTCATGACAAAGATAAAAATTTAAAACCATGTATGCCTCGCTCACCATGCCAGCCATCTTGACTGTGATTTCACCATCCTGCTTAGCAACTTTCTCCCTGCCTTTCCTTTTGGCTGCTTGCAGTGCAGCCCGTTGCTCACTGCGAGAGGATTTCTTAGCTTTCCTACCACCACTGCTACTACCGCCACTCCTCTGGAATATAAAAACAAAAAAACCAAAACAGTGCACAAAAACAGCAAACCACTGTTACTTGTTTCCATAGGATGAAGAAAAATTACAAATTCAGACAAAATAATGAGTTTTGGTTCTGAAACAGTTTCTATACATTTTGCTCTTGATGATGACTCCTACACGTACACTTAAGCACTACGAAACATCAAGCTTCACTGTTCAACTTTTAAGTTTCACTCCATGGGTCATAGACAATTTCACAGTGCTCATACAAGACAAAATAAACAAAATCAAAACAAAACACAGGAAAAATCACACAAGCTGAATAAAATTACAGCCAAAACATAGTTCTCAGAAGGGCTCAAAATTCACCTTCAATCACTTGGACTTTCCTTCCAATACATCAAAGGGGTCTATCATTTATCACCAAGAAATCTACCTCGCTGACGCGATTTGCCAGGATGTGGAGTTGTTTTGGAGTGTTTCGAGATCAAAAGTGTAGAATAATTTCAACATAGTACAAAACTTTTTATTCCAGAAGAGCCCTCCCTTAATTGTATTACCAGGTAACCCCATGTTAAGCATTATGAGCATTATGGGAAGGTACAGTGTAGAGAGTTATGTGATAATCAATCGTGCCCTTGTATGGCATTTTCCAAAAAAAAAAAAAAATGCACACAATTTTAAACTCGAGTGCAGAAAATTGATTGATGTCTCTGCAGCCTGGTTTGTCGATTAATTGTTAAAATAAACAAACAAATTACCTGACAACCAAGATGGGGTAAGCTCTGAGATTGTTGACTTTCAGTGAACATTTTATTTCGGAAGTCTCGAAAGAGACTACGATGCATAAAGAGTAATAATAGGAGAGCCCGCACGCGCGTCCAGCAATACGTTCGCGTTCGTTCCAGCCGACAGGAGGTTCTCCTGCATAGCTCCGCGGTTTGAAATTTTTCCATAAATTAATCGCCGGAATTTTCCTTCTCGCGAGAAAATTTTGCTTCGCCGGTCATCCGGAACCTACTGAGAAGTGTTTTGACGCATCTTTCGAGCCTAAACGTTACGTTGGTTCGATAAATATGAGCTCGAAAGAGCAGCACGATCCATCCTTCGCTTTACGTGCTACACGTGGACAGGAGGTCTGTGCCACGAAGTCAGAGTTACCACCACCAGCGCCTCCCTCCGGCGATGCCGGTACGGCGCACGTACAGAAGAATGTGAGCATCGGAAAGGCTCAAGATTCAGGGAAGAAGACGATGAAGAAAATTCCCAAAAAAGCTCCTCATACGGTATCGAAAGCCCCTTCCGAGGATCGGGCGTCTACCTCCGGGGACGTTAGTTCTCGTCTAGACAAACTTGAAAATCTCCTCGCCGAAGTGGTGAAACACCTTCCCCAATCGCATGATAAAACCACTAGCCGTGCCGCTGTGGTACATACAGGCGCGTCTACATCGAAATCTACAGCGGAGGAATTTTCCCGCTTGCCTACTAACGTCCGCCATTTTGTTGGGGACGATTTTGATACGTCTACGTCTGAAGACGCAGAGCGTGATGGACCGTTCGATTTTGACGAAGGGGTGGAAGAGGTTCCCCCTGCTGCACAGCTACCACAGTTGGCAGCCAAGTATGCTATCCCCCTCGGGATTGGGGAGGCAGTTGACGAGGAAATTGCAAAATCGGTGAACTACTTTATTGGCAACAAACTAGAAGATAAAGCCATCGAGGAAACGGTTGAAAAATACCCCCCACCGAGCAACTGCCCCCACCTCGATACACCTAAAGTGAACGCTCCCATTTGGGAACACTTGCAGTCCGTCACGCGTAATCGTGATTTGAAACTACAGCGAGTGCAGAAATGTCTGACTCGCGGTATTGGGGCTCTTCTTCGCTCTCTCGACGCGCGAGATATCTCCGAGTCTCAGCAAGACGCACTTGCTCTATTGAGTAATGCGCACTTTGAACTGAATTGCGTGCGGAAGGAGCTGATTAAGCCGCCGGACATCAACTCGGAGACGGCCCTTCAACAGCGGAGCTCGCCGGCAGGCTCGCGATGCGGGCTGGACGGGCTCGCGTAGCGCTGCAGCCTCACGCTTCGTGCATGGAACGGCAAATCGTCCTTTTTTAGACCAGCGCTACCAGGGGAAGTCGCGACCTCCCCCACAGCAACGGCCACAGAGCAGAGCTCATCCACTGGCCAGAAGCAAGACTCCCCACAACAAGTAACCCAACAGCCCGCCTCTGAAGAGGTAGGAGATATAGATTCAACATATTGCTCATTTGACATGTCAGTAACTGACCATGATGCATTTCTACCTTATCTAGAAGAACGGTATTCTAGATCTACTCCTCAATTTACTAGATCTATAGAATCTAGACCTACCACTTCATGTGTAAATGACCATCCAGTTGGAGGTCGACTGAGACTTCATGCATGTAATTGGGAGAAGTTAACTTCAGATCCCACAATACTACAAGCTGTGAATGGCTATAAACTTGAACTCAAGCCTGAATGTTTTCCACCTGAAAGGGTTAATCCTTTGGTTCAGTTCAAAGTAAAGAATGAAGATTTGGCCAATATCCAAGCTGAAATTGATTCACTGGCAGCCAAGAATGTTATTGAACCTTGTTCACATGAAGTGGGGGAGTTCATCTCGAACATTTTTACCCGCCCTAAGAAGAATGGCAGCCTTCGGGTCATTCTTGACCTCTCAGAGTTGAACAAAAGCCTAGTCTATCAGCATTTCAAAATGGATTCCATCCATACAGCAACGCAATTTATTACACCAGATTGCTTGCTAGCCTCAGTCGACCTTCAGGATGCTTACTATTCAGTACCAGTTGATCCGCAGGATAGGAAATACCTGCGATTTGTGTGGCAGGGCAAACTTTGGCAATATTGCGCACTGCCAAACGGGCTTAGTACAGCACCGCGTTTGTTCACAAAGCTTCTCAAACCGGTTTTTGCTCATCTGAGAAGAGCACGTCACATAGTAGTGGGATACCTTGATGATACTATCATTATTGGGAAGAGTGAGGCTAGCACTCAAAGAGCAGTCGATGCTACGACTGATCTCCTCGAAGACTTGGGGTTTCTTGTCCATCAGACTAAATCAGTGTTAAAACCCACTAAAGAAATCACCTTTTTGGGATTTGTCCTTAACTCTGTGAACATGACAGTTACTCTTCCTGAATCTAAGAAGGAAGATATCACTGCTGAGTGCACAAGTCTGTTGCATGCCACAGAATCCTCTATCCGAGAAGTGGCTAGAGTAATAGGGAAACTGATTGCTACCTTTCCTGCAGCCCAATATGGGCCCCTCTACTACAAAATCTTGGAAAAAGAGAAGATTTTGGCATTGAAGGCCAATAAAGGTCATTTTGATAGGAAAATGAGCTTGTCTAGTAGAGCCAAACAGGAACTTAAGTGGTGGATTGATCACATACAGTACACCTCTAATCCTATCGACAGACCCAGGCATACAATAGAATTGCGCACTGATGCGAGTGGGTCTGGTTGGGGAGCAACAGACATGTGCACAAACATAGGGGGACGATGGAATGAAGTGGAAAGAGAAAAGGCTGTTAACAATGAGATAAATTATCTAGAAACCCTTGCAGCAGGATTGGCATTGAAGTCCTTTTGCTCTAACCTGAGAAATGTTCATGTTCTCATTAGAATGGATAATACAACTGCAGTCTCATATATCAACAATATGGGGGGGCTTCAGATCCCAGGAATGCAACAATTTGGCACATGATATTTGGGAATGGTGTATTGAAAGACAGATTTGGATCACAGCCGCCTACTTGCCAGGACGGCTCAATACCACAGCAGACTTCATGTCAAGGAAGTTTAATGATCGAACAGAGTGGATGCTTAACAAAACCCAATTTACTGAAGTGGTAGAACATTTCGGCCTCCCTGAAATCGATCTTTTCGCTTCCAGACTTAATGCACAGCTACCCAGGTATATCACTTGGCAGCCTGATCCTTCGGCAGAGAATGTAGATGCATTTACAGTGGATTGGGGTCCATTATGGTTCTATGCTTTCCCTCCCTTCTGCCTTATCCCTAAATGTCTGCAAAAGATAAGGGCAGATAAAGCCACAGGGTGGTTAATAGTACCAAACTGGCCTACACAATCATGGTTCCCAGCACTTCAGGACATGCTGACTGAAAAACCACTTGTCCTATGTAGACATGCACAACTTCTTGTTCAACCTGTGTCTTTTATGCCCCACCCCTTACACAAACATTTGGATTTGCTCTGTTGCAGGCTTTCAGCCAACCCTTCAGGTCGCAGGGATTGAGTGCAGGGACCGTCAAGGTCATCGTAGCTTCTTGGAGGAAATCTACACGACAGCAATATCATAGCTTCATCAGCAAATGGAAAGTTTTCTGCACTGCCAACAACATTAACTATCTCCAGACCTCATCGGAATGGGCACTAGAATTTCTTTCAGACTTGTTCCATAAGGGAGCCAGCTACGGTACTATAAACTCTGCTAGAAGTGCACTGGCTTCTTTTCTGACACTCACAGACAGTTCGTTTTCCATAAGCACTCATCCTCTAATAACTAGATTTGTGAAGGGAGTCTTTCACTTACGACCCCCCAGACCACGCTACACGGAGGTGTGGGACGTTAGAACTGTCCTCAACTATCTGAGGAGGAAATCACCTGCAGGTGAATTGGGTTTGAAAGAGCTAACGTTGAAAGTGACAATGTTATTAGCGCTTCTCTCAGCACAGCGGGTGCAGACATTGAATGCTTTGAGAATAGACAAGATGACATTCAAAGACAACTCTGTCAATTTCGTCATTGATGACTTGTTAAAGCACCACAGACCTGGTAATACAGGCCAAGTCGTTAGCCTAAGAGCGTACCCTCCAGACAGACGAGTTTGCATTGTACGATACCTTCGAGAGTATCTGAGAAGGACTCAGATCATTAGGAAGGACCAAAAGTATCTGTTAATAAGTTTTTATAAACCGTATCACAGGGTTTCTACCCAAACTTTGTCACGATGGATTAAGACAGTTATGACAGAAGCTGGGATTGACACCAGCTTGTTCTCGGCACACTCCACGAGAGCAGCCTCAGCGTCTGCTGCCCAGAGGAAAGATCTGCCTGTACATGAGATTTTGGCACAGGCAGGCTGGAGTAACGAGAAGACATTTCAAACATATTACGCGAAACCCCTCAGGAATGAGAATAGGGGTTTCAGCCATGCAGTATTATCATAAAAGGTAAAGCCATACATTGTACCCCTTGTGGTAATTATGGTCATTGGCACAGTTCTGTGTGGCCAAAAAATGTGACTACCAGCTTCAAAGTCTCCTATTATTACTCTTTATGCATCGTAGTCTCTTTCGAGACTTCCGAAATAAAATAGAAAATTTAAATGAGAACTTACCTGTTTGAAATTTAAATTGTATTTTATGAGGAAGGCGAAGGAAGAGACTACAGTCCCTCCTCTCCCACCCTTCTTCTTAATCTCAGGTAGTTCTCAATAGCAGTAGGATGACTGCTGGTATTGGTATTCACATTTTTCAGAGCTACTAATATTGCTGGACGCGCGTGCGGGCTCTCCTATTATTACTCTTTATGCATCGTAGTCTCTTCCTTCGCCTTCCTCATAAAATACAATTTAAATTTCAAACAGGTAAGTTCTCATTTAAATTTTCTATTTTGGCTCATATCTCACATTTTCATCGTTAACCAACTGAAATCATTTTATTACAGTGTTATTTTACACATCTCTTATGCACATTGCATGTTTTAGAGCAAGAATAGACGGTTCTGCAAGCATTCGAAAAGTATGTTTCCGCTTTAAAGTGGGAGCAGCATGTAGATTTTAACTAACTACATAACAATAGAAGTTATAAGTGTGACATCCAAATACAAGCAAAATCTTTATGGTGAAGACCTATAGAAATTTTTGTACAGTCTCAGGTTTATCCACATTTTACTACCTGAGCAAAGTTGACTGTTTCCTCATAAGTTCTTATTTTGTGATGGGTACACTGCAAACTGATAAGTTTTTACCAGAAATATGGATACTGATTTGGGTAGAAGATATTTTCCTACACAAGTTAATGACATGCCCATCAAAACTGTATTTCAAGACAGGAACATGTCTTGAGCATACAGTACCTTAAAAACTTTCTAGAGGCCAGTCACTTTTTTACCTGTGAATTTTTGGGTTTCACTGACCCCTTGGGAGTCACAGAAGGGGACTTTCCCTCTTGCTTCTTTTGTGTTGCTGATCCACTCTCTATTGGAGGCACCCAGTCACCACTCTTCTTGGCTCTCTCAGCCATCTCTCATGTTCAGATCTGTTAGATAAAAAGAAGAGAACTTCTTCATCAGTCAGACTACTTTGTAGATTTTTTTCCTTTTTTTTTTGGGGGGGGGGTGGAGTAGGGATCCTCTAGATCAATGATTACAGACATTTTAATTCAAACTGTCTAAACAATCCATTGTAGCACACAGCATACTGAGATTCCTATCATATGTTAGATGGCCCACAGCATGGATCTATGCTCTAGCTACTCCAAATTTAAGCTTGTCAGCATGTTTATCCAGGGGAGTCTGGTTCCGCATTTCTGTTCATATACCTCTTCATGAGTATACTCTAAGCATTTGGGGCATGGAGCCAGTCTTGTCATAGCCTTTTGTTAAGGCCCTCTCTCGCTCCAAGGGCAAGCAAAGCAAGCCCAGGCTGGGCTCTCTTCACCATAAAGCGAGAGGGCCTTGACAAAAGGCTAGTCTTGTCAGAGACGTCAGAGACGTCTTGTCAGAGACGTCAGAGGCGTAAATATTCATAAATGAATGATACACGCCAAAAAATCAAAATAACAACAACAACAACAACAGAGTCTAATACCCTTACCAAGAAACAGGCTGAAGCTCTCAGACCAGAGATGGAGCACTGAAAGGCTACCTGTAGCCTAGAGAACTTGGCTTTAAGAATACATTTAATATTCAGTGGTTATTCTTGAAACAGACATAATAAATTGACATGGAAGCTTTTGCCATAGATTAATTCATTTTTAATTAGCTGATGATTGCTTGAATTTCATCAAATCAAAGGTACTAAAAAATGTAAGCTCTTATTAGTCTACAATTCCCATTCACACCCACAGTAAAAAGAGCAGATGAGTAGGGAAAAAGGAATTTAAATGGAAACAACATAGCAGTAGGACCATCTACATCCTCAAAACAAAAAGACTTCCTTGCTTTCGTATGTACAAATTATGTATGTCCCCCCCCCCCCCCCCCACTTATTTTACCAGGTAGGTCTACCACTCTACACTACCCTACCTAGCTATACATAGCCCAGGCGCTGTATTTAAAATAGCGCCATGCTTTGCACAGCATCTGGTCGGGCTAACCCTACCTCAAGTTCTAAGCTTACATATTATATGGATGCATGCTGCCCCCCCCCCCCCCCCCCCCTTGTGGAATATGCCTGCACGCGACATCTGCATGTTTAAAATCTAACAAGGGTAGGGTATATTGGGTATTGGTAGCAGTGATTTTAAAAATGTTTGAGTTATTACATGTGATGCATATGTGTAGGTCAGTTGTATACACAACATCCTAATCATTTCCTATTCCTACCATATAAAAATTTTGCAATACAGCCTAAAATATAAGGAGATATCACCATTATTCTCACTAAACCATAACTGAAGACAGGTCAGTCTAGAGTAGAGACAATTTTATCATGTAATTAACATTCACATTTTGTATATTTAACAATACTTAACATTAATTACACCAATTAACTCTTTTAACTTACACTGGTTGTTACTATCCCTAACTCACATTTTATAACTATTTTGAAGCACTAAATCTGGGTTTTTGTATTATCTGCAAATGGTAAATAATGCTTTAAAAGTGCATGACTGTCCACAAATGGTAAGTCTTTCCCTCTAAACAAGCATTAAGCAAGCATGCAGGTAGCTTGACCGAAAGAGTGGTCTGTATCTGGTCGTCGGGGATAATGATCCGCGGAGACTGCGTCTGGCTTCACGGATCTACAGAGTGATAACGTCAATAAAAATAAAAGACTCCTCCCGACAGATGGATCTTTCTGTCTAGCACGTAGCCTACAGTTCATCTTCGTGAAAAGCCAAAGGAGAACAGTTGTAGCAGTCTAGTCTACAGTGTATACATGTGCCACAGAAATCTCACAGCATATACATTAGACTAAGACTGATCAAGTTCTCTGTACAATACAAAGTCAATGATGGTCATGGTGATGGTTATGGACTCAACAACATGATCGAATCATGGGGAATACTGTGTATTGAACCATCCATCCATGATCTACATGTAACATATAACGAGGAAAACGACTCGGTCCCGACCATCTCGTTATATCGAGTTTCCACTGTAGTAATACAATTACAAACAATGTTTGAAACAATATTACTGAAATATCACTGATGAACATACAAAAGCCAAGGCAAAAGGATCATCAATGTGATCAAGGAAGCTGGAGGCGGTGGGACAGTCACTGCTGTCATCACTCATGTCACCTCCTCCGAGCTCCGGACCCATATTCACACCCATGCCTTAAGTTATATCATTAAATGAGGTTCAGAAGTCGTGTTCTACAGAGCTGAGACAGACATGCAGATGTACACTCTACGACTATAAATACCGGTACTAGACAGTGAAGGGGTAAAAGCCAGACGTAGTCAAGAGATGCAGATAAGACAAATGAACAGCCAGCCCAAGCGCGAATATACTAGGACTGTAGACAGAAAGATCCGTCTGTCCGGAGGACTCTTTTTATATTTTGCCATTAACGCTGTCCTCCGTATACGGAGGGGATCCGTGAAGCCAGACGCAGTCTCCGCGGAACATTCCCCGACGGACAGATACAGACCGATCTTTCGGTCAACTAGGACTGTAACTGAATGAATCAATGATGTGTATAGCCAGGTCAGTTCGGGAAACCCACTCACAAGGGGGGCCCCTCCTTATAAGTAACCCGTCCCCCTTATAAGTAACCCCGTCCCCCTTATAAGTAACCCCCGGGGCACCCCTTATAAGAAGTCTCCACGCTTTTTTGCAATGCAACGCGAAAATGAAAGGACTGCGGCAATTCGCTTGATTATGTCCATAAAGCTTCACAAGTTTCCTAGTTACTCACGAAATTTGAGCAAAATCGGTTTGAGGCATCATATCTAAAATCATGGATTTAAATGCGATGTCAAACGACCCATGCGAATGCTGAAATGCGAGCGATTACTGGCGTGAGTGTCGCCAGGCGCGGCGGCGCGGCAATGCTTGAGTGCAGACGTGGCGATGCTCAGCCGAACTGAGGTGCCCGCACCTCGTCAGGGGCCCGAATACCGTCACCCCGCTTAAAATCGTTTTGAGCGCACTAAACAAAGATGTATGCCCGGGACTGTGTTCTGTACGCTTGAAACTTGGCAGGACTACCAAAACCAAGCAAATTGTGGTGAAAACCGAACAGTTTTTCGCGAAAATCTGAAATTTTAATAGGGCTATAGGAATACGTGTTATATGTCACCCGCACGTATCTTTTACGTGTATGTCTATAATGGGCACATCACGGTCACCCGCACACGTCTTTTACGTGCTAAGTCTATGGGAGAGCGGGTGACGAGTTGTAGGCCCCTTCCTTATCGCGCAACTTTTTCGCATCGTTCGCCTTTGACGACGATAGCTGCAAATTTTCAATATCGATCAGTGAACTTGTAGTTGTGATTCCATTGGGATTTTCAGCATTTTTCCTGTATGTGAGTTAGATTTCAAAGAATTTCAGTGGCGAAATGTGATTCAATTATGGGCAAACATTAACTATGACGAGGTGCGGGTCACCCAAGTATACTACTACTAGAGCGCACCGAGGTTTAACTGCCACCAACCCCAACGCTTGGCTCCCCCGGCCCCGGGGTTTATCCATGACTACGAGCTCCATTATGGTACATCCATGTACAGTATACAGTACCGTGAAACGTTGAGACTGTACAACCAGTTACCACGGCATAAGAACTTCTGAATGATTGATTAATAAAATAATCAAGAACTCACCAACAACGAATGGGGTAAATTTGACTGCTTCCTTTGAGGGAAAGGAGCAAGAATCGGATCACTCGACCAACCTATGCTGTGACAAGTGTAAGTGACAAATGACGTTTCATTCGGTGTCGTGATACGGAAACAAATTTCGCGCCGCACAGTTCCACTGTACACAGCCAAATCGCCCTCGGCCTTGTGTGTGCATGCTACATTGTAGATGCTGAATGTAGCGATCACCACGGGATCACAAGACCTTACTGCACACGGTACGGACGGACGTACAAAATGTACGTGGACTACAGAGTTTGTGATCGATCACGTTCTTTGAGTGCGTGGTGCATGTGGATGCACGCACCATCACCAACATTAGTGGGGTGGCTTAGTGAAATTATCGTGACACGGCGGACAAAAGCATGATTTTTTCACCAAAGGTACTTCATGATGTACCTTCTCAAAAAATAGGGTGCTCCAAGAAAATTGATGCTGGGAAGGAGGTTAGAGGTCAAAGGTCAATGACCTTTATTTGTGAAATAGGTTTTTTGGCTATTTCTCAGGTCAGGAATATCCAATCTGGATAAAACTTGGCAGGAAGAATATTGAGAACAAGTAAAATATTTTGATTGAATTTGGGGTGAAATTTCCAAAGGTCAAAGGTCAAAGGTCAATGAACTTTTTCTAAAAATCATGTTTTTGTTTATTTCTCCAGGTAGGAAGATTCAATTTTCACAAAATTTGATATGAACGTTGTATAGAAGGTACCAAGAGTATAAACCAGGGGTCAAATATAATTGTTGATTTGTGCGTTGCCATGGCAACCCAAAACTAGGGTTTTTAATTGAAGTTAGTTACAGGAGGCTATTTTCCAGTTTGGAAGAGATTCCATTTGAATAGGTACAACTGATCAACGGGATGTATAGAGGTTTGAAATACTTTTCATTAGTGTTAAGTGGTATGTTGCCATGGCAACTACATATATAGATTTTGGTTAAACTTAAAGGAGACTTCAGAACTTATGAATTTGAAGAGATTTCCATCAGGGTTGGTATTATTGATCAACAAAAAAGTCGCCAGACAAAGATTTGTCACCTTTATAGCATGTGGGTTGAGTGAATGCAGCAACAATAGTAGAACACATCAGTGAGAGTTTGAGGAAAATTGGACAATCCGTTCTAAAGTTATGAATTTTTGAAGTTTCTGCTCATGCAGTCGAGGCTGGATGAGAAGACTACTATACCTTGTAATATCACATGTGTACAACGATATAAAGAATGAATAAAGAAAATTCAACATAAATTATTTTCGCTTACAAAAGGATACTCGACTTCTCTTTCAGAAGGCAGGGGGAATAATATTACCCTTGACATACGTCACTAGCAAGTCAAAGAAACTATGTGAACTTTATTCAAAAAGTATGGTTTTGTGAAATTCTCATTTCATTTTCCTTAGAATGTGCGCATGTGACATCATACACTGTGGTAGTCTTTTCATCCAGCCGCGACTGTGCAGATACCTTAAAAAATCATAACTTTTGAACGGATTGTACGATTTTTTCCAAGCTTTCTGTGATGTGTCCTACTAATATTGTTGTATTCACTGAATCCACGTGCGCATGAAGGTGGACTTGTCCTTTAAGGACAGATTCTGAAAGAGCAGACTGTAAGCTTTAAAATGATGTATCACACAATTCAAAGGGATTCCCCTAACCTATCTAAATAATAATACCGGTACTGGAAAGAAAGCACACACTCTGGATAAGTATGAACTGAGAAAAGAGGCTGCATTGTCTATTTTAGCGTTTAATCTTTACCAAGCTGTCTCATGTCATTATGTTCATCTTTTCTTCCCCCCTCCAATTTTCATTTGAGTTTGTCATTATTAATTTTTGATGATAAGAACGATGCCACAAGGCATTGTTTCTTAAAAATGCTTCAACTGCTCCTTCAGGTCCAAAATCTACATCAATATATATTATTTTCCTGATCTCCTCAACATTTTCCAAAAATAAAGCATACACCTTTTATGCATTGAGTCCTCCTTTTTGTGGATAATTAAAGGCAAAAACCCAAAATTAGTGCTTGAAAATTATTCTTAAGTGTGAGTTACGGATAGAAAGAACCTCTGTAAAAAAAAATGAATCTGTATAATCAATGTTAAGTATTGTTAATAACACAAAATGTGAACAATATTTCTATGATAACATGTTTCCAGACTAAACCGTCCGCATTTATGCTTTAATGAGAAAAATACTGATATCTCTTTATATGTTTGCTTTGATTGCAAAAACTGTATATGGTAGGATGTCTTGTGATACAACAGGGGGGCATTTCATGAAGCAGTTTGGTCAGATATTTTTCTGACAAACTGTTACAAACTACAGAAATCCTTGCATCTGATTGGCAGAGAGCAAATTTGTCCGACAACTTGTCGGACAAAATGCTTCATGAAATGCCCCCAGACCTACACATATTATGCATAAAATGTGATATCCTGAACATTTTTTTCAAGTCACTCTCCCAAAAGTGTATATATAGGACCTTTAAGTTTTTCTTGTGTTTGTTCCTGGCAGATTACTAGTACACAAATGCTCCAATCCATGATGACCTAACGGAAATTAAGGAAATTAAAATGAATATACTGAAAACCAAAACTACAGATACTAATAACTTACTTCATTCTTCTCTCCCCACCCCACCCCTTCTTTTTGGTTTCTTGATATACTAGTAGATCTACCTGACTTTGATAATTGTCATTATGTAACATCATCTTCAATTGACAAGGCGATAAAACTTAACAATCATTTCATTATGCTGCTGGACTAATGGGGTTAGTTGAACTATATTGTTTTTAATGTGCTATACTTTTTCCTCCTATCAATCACATGTATTTTTGGGTGGAATGTATTTTGACATAAAGCATCATAGAATCAACCGCCTTTGGGGTCGGGAATTTTGTCATATCATATTGTGATTTAGATTCTGCTCTATGCCGATTTTGTTTTATTTCTATCAACTTTTTAAACTTCCCCATAGACTTTGTTCACCAGCCAACTACATCCCACCCTCTTTGGATAATGTGAACCAATCAAACATTGCTTTTACTTTTTAATAACATGTCTATACATAGCTATCAGACCAAAAATATTCAAACCGCTTTAAGTCTTTATGAGTGAAATTACAAATATCAATATATCTTTAAAAATATTCAAATTGTCTAAATTCAACTTTATCTATGAAAGCAGACTTTTAACTTTTTTAAACATTTGAATAACCCCCATAAGAAATAAGAAACATATAAAGAGGGGAGGTGCGGACTATAAAAATTGCTTACGGGAACCAGGTAATCCCTGCGCTAAACCTATGGAATTCACACAATCTTGGAGGAAACGGGTTAAATTTGTTAGGAAATATGTAGGGCAATACCCAAAACCTTAAGTTCTCAATGGAATATGCAGCTCTTCTACTGGTAAACTAGTAGTTCTGGGAGAAAAAATGAACTGTGACATAGTCCTACACCTGGCTCAGTCATTGCCCAAGATTTAAAGTATCTGAGCCAGAGTCACATGTCACTCTTTGCCATTTCTCTACAGGAGGTAGACAGTACTAAAAAAATCCTTTACAAGAAATTATATGAAATTATTCAATGAAAAGGTGCTTAAGAAAACTGGACTATTCCAACACACCTCCCTCAGGTCTGCAACACAGACTAACCACCTGTTACCATAGGAAAACCAGTAAAAATGGTGTATTACTGTAAACATGCACATAATATGTCGTATTATGGGTCTGAATTTTAAGACTAGCAACCATGTACATTGCATTGCATTGTACAGAAACCTGGCGAATGCCCTGTGTATAGTCTTTGAATTCAGACATTATTGTTATGTACAAATTAAGGGCATTTTCTCATTTTTTCTGTTAGCGGATTTCTTGGAGCACCCCCTAATTTTGATCCTCATATATATACCAATGTCTGAGGAAAAAATGACACTTTTGTCCGGCGTGTCACGATTATCAGTATATTTGTCACTAAGCCACCCCACTACATTGAGTGCCCGAGAATCCAAAGTGGTGGTGGTGGGTGATGTGAGGTGGAGGTGGGCGGCAAAGACCCTGCGTGGTGGTGGTGATGGTAGTGGTGGTGGTGGTGGTGGTGGTCGTCGTCGTCATCGTACTCCAGACAGTGCTGGTGCAGCCGCTTTGTCGTTGTTTTTCTCCCTGATATGATGGACCAAACATGTGTACGCGCATACAATATACGCATGCATGATGAGGTGTGTGTGTGTGTGTGTGTGTCGGGGGAGGGGGGTGCGCGGTGCTGCAGTCAGACCACCCCACCCCCCTCTCCATTTTGCATCCCTAATACTTTTACTCTGGTAATTTACGGCAGACCAATACACTGTACTATAATATTCTTTCATCATTTATATAAACGCATGCATGTATTTCAATACAGGGAGCGCTGGAGGCCTGTGATTTCATCACCTCCACTGTTGAAATGAGAACATTTAGTGTATAGGCCTACAGTTACCCAGTAAAGACAAAGGTGACCATGTACCTCCTACTGCTTATAGATCAGCACGAACAATCTGTAAAAAAACTCGGACTGACACGAGGATCTTCTGAATTGTAGATACCAGATCTGGGTAGATGCCAATGCTCAAACAATCAGGTATTGATATCTTTGTTGCTGAATGTTTTAATCTTTGTTTCATATTGTTTCATATTTTTGCCAAATAAATGAAAATGAAATCTCTAGGCCCTCAGGCTAGTGTACATAAACTATCTATAAAAATACACACTACACCATTAGACCAACAGTATACTGTATAGGGCATATAGGCTGAGATCATCTGCATGATCAATAAAAACCTGAAAAAGGCCTTTACTAGATCATGACGATTATACATGTATGAGGCCCTCATATTCCTTATAGTGGCGAATCAGAGGGGGCGCACCAGGCGCGCGCCCCTCCCACTTTTGGGTTAAAACACAAGAAACAAAAAGAAAAAATGGGGGGTGCGTGCGCCCCCTTTAATAATTTTGCAAAGGCACCTCCCATTTACAGAATTGTAGTGGATCCGCCCCTGCTTTAACATGATTAGACGAGGCAAACTAAAGAAAAAGAAGTGCAATACGGTATACATTGTATCTTTAGTCGGAAGCAATAAATGTGACAGGCAAATACGTGACAAGAGTCACTGTCAAACTCGTAATGTCATAATATTAATGTACTAGTAGTCACGCTTACAACGGAATACAACGCAACACAGCGAAAATATTGCACATAATACAATAGTATGCTTTCGGAGAGTCGATCGGAGGTCTATTCGATCTTCCTATCCAGGGGGATGATAAATTAATCATAATAATAATAATAAGTACAGCATTTGTAATGCGCCTTCGATCTAGTATCCTATTCTGAGGCGCAGAGGGACGTAATTATGAAAAGAATAGCATACATCGTTTTAGTCATAATTTGTACCTAAGAAGGTTGAAAAAGAAGAAAGACATAGGTCTGCCGTTCAATTTGCAATTCTTCAGTCATTGTTGTCATCAATAATATTGTGAACATCGGGCATATTTTATAAATTAGAAGAGGTATGACTTTTTTGACATGAAAGTATTAAATTTCGATATCAATGCCGCACGTACACTGGTCATACTTCAGTCAGCAATTGTAAAACCACTGTAATACAATTCGCACAAATTGTTTTGAGTTTTAAGTTTGATCTTTATATTGAAGCATATGTTTTTGCCAACAATCGCAAGGGGAAAACAAAGTTTTAGCTACTTTTATGACATATTTCTGTTTCCATGCGTGGCCTTGAATGGTATACATAGACATAGGCTAGAGGGCAGTAGTAGCGCATGGTTCGGATGCTGCCTTCCTCTTTCCGAAACATGTGCCCACCTTCACAGTTGATCGAGCAAATTTGATCGATAAAAGTTTGTTTAATCGATTACAATAGGCGTACAATTTAGGCTCCTTAACAAAAGTCAAGTTGTAAAGAAATACTCATTGCTATTCAAATACTATCAAACGACTGTACGATTTTGCTGGCGCAGGCGTCCATCATCATACAGCGCTACTGTATTTGGTTCTCAGCACCAGCACAAATCTTCGGATTGAAATTTCGGTTTCTTGAAGAATTCACCATACCATTTCGCATGCAGGTGAGACTCTCACGTTCAGCTCACCTTTATACTGCTCTTACTCACTGTGCAGCCGCTTGAAATGCAACTGTTCTGACCTAGTGTACCTGCGGAGTGATCTCTGAAATACAAACAAGGTTCGTGCGGACCGTACCGGGTCTTGATTCATGCATGTTTACACTTTTCTTGCATTCACTTTCACAGATCATTTAATGTCTATTTATTTTCCTCTTTTCTGTTTCTTTGAGCTAGCTAAACAGCTAGTGAGCTACGAAACGTCGGCAACTGCCGGAGTCGTACCGTTAACATTATCAACGACATGTTAAGGGGAACTATGGAACTTAAATTAATGCTGTCAAAGACAGTAAAACGGGGGAAGCAGAGCAGAACTTCGCGACTTTGTTGATGACGTGGATATGATGCCTGCAACCAGTGTGAATGTGTGAAGGGGTACCACGGCCACGGGCGCCAGCGGCGCGATGCCTGCGCCTGTGCCGAGCTACATGTAGCTGAGCTCACTCGCCCTCGATCCCCGACGTCCGCCGCTCCGCGCCGCCTCCTAGCTCCTCGATCCTCCAGCTCCCCTGCCGTAAGCCCCGCTCACAACTTTGCGGTTTTAGCTTCGCATAGCTGCGTTTAAAGCAGCCTTATTTTAAAGACATGTGACAATTATTGTCAAGTACTCATACTTCAGCAAAAAAAGAAAAAAGAAAAAAACTAGAAAAGCACTCCGAGAGCGCAGACCTCCGCCAAGCAGTTACTTTCCATCGGCATCAATGATCTTGCTTTTCCATATGGAGATCAGTGATTTTCACCCACTGAAAAATTGCCCGAGATCCCCAATATAGAAGCCTTTGTTACGTGATAAACCTTCAGATGCACGGCGCGCCTCGCCCTACCAGAAACTAGAGCATGCACTTCAGTGCGCGCATGCAAACCTCAAATACGCCCAACCTGAACTCCTAAGTTCATTGACCCTATTATACCTGCCAAAATATCAAAAATCCTTCATAAATTCCCTAAAAATTCTTGCATCATTACCAAAAGTTAATCGCTTGGTACTTGTGTCATTCTCAACCTTTCCTGCAAGTTTCATCCCAATCCGTTCAATACTTTTTGAGTTATTTTACACACAGACAAATGAACGAACAAACCAACGATAACGAAAACATAACCTCATCCCTTGGCAGAGGTAAAAAAGGTGCTGAAACTTCTTGAATGATGGTCACCACAGCCAAACAAGACACAAATTAAGATTCACCTTTTTATATGGCTTGCAATATGTGAAAGGGGAAATCTTGACTGCACTTCAGATCTGTGTGACAAAAGTTGTGAATAGGACAGACATACAGCAAACTTTATCTCCTGTATAGAATCATAGTCAATAATTTCTTTCTTCCATGTCCAGCTCCTTTTGTGCTTTATTTAGTACCCAAGATTACTGCACGCTTTTAGTTTGTCCTTCCATGGGAGATATCATTATCTAAAACTGTTTCTAGGGACAAGAGTAGTTTTGTAAATTTTAAGCTGAAAATATTTTCGCAAGGGTTTAATTTTTGCGAATTTGACGAATCTCTGTTGGACCACGAATTTAATAACGTGGAAATGTTGCCCATGCGCTGGTGTGAAAGTGCACTATACAACAACTTCGTGCCAATTTGCAATTTAACAACATCTCGCCATATATATGTCCATGACCTCATTTGCGAAAATATCTGTACGCGAAAAATAACAGCTTATACAGTAATCATTCCTATTCGCAACGGGCGCCGATTAGCGGCAGGGGTCATTTTGAACATTTGTTGGCCAAGGCCCAACCAGGTGCAGTGCGAGAGTCCTCTCACTTCCCATATTAAACACTTTACAATACAAGTACAGTAACTCCTGCTTTTGTTCTAAAGTGGGACTATTTTTGATTACCAGAGCAAACTTGGCTTAGGAGTTCTTCAGCTATCTTACAATGTACGGTAATATGAATAAAACTGCCTCTGCAGCAAATAGGCACCCTGTCACAATATTTAAAAATTCCTGGCCGAAGTGTAGGATGTAAGACATACTGAAATGATCTTTGAGCAAATCACTTCAAATCAGAAGTTAAAAGTTACTAAATATAACATTTTTAGAAGCATGTATAGAGGGAATGTATGGTAGTATGATATGGTCAGATTAGTGGAAAAATGATACAAGTTCATATGAAACGAAAATAGTGAAATACCAAGGCCAAAAGTCACACACACACACACCCACTTGCACGTGCATGTTTATCTCTACTGTAAAAGTGGATATTTTTGCGCGACCAATTTTTCATGTTTGGCCTGGTAAGAAGAGTTTCGCGTGCTTTCAATTCTGCAGAATCAGGACAGTAAGTTCAGGAGCATACACTGGCGTGCTAAGATATTTTGCGTGCTTTTATTTTTACACTAGTTTCTGGTAGCAAGCACAAAATGCGCAAAAATTTCCATTTGTACAGTACTTCAGCTTGGAGTATCCATGAGAAATTTAGATATTTTTTTTAAGAAGAAAGAAATTAAGAAATTAATTAGAAGCTTGAAATGAGAGGATGGGGACTGATGAATCGAGGTCAAAGGTGAAAAAAGGGCCCAACGACAGGTACTGTACGAGCTGAAATTTTCGCGGTGGTTTTATTTTCGCGAATTTTGCGAATCGCGTTTGAATTGCAAAAATAACGCGCGAATAACTAAGTTCAGTTAGACCCTAGCACCCGCGAAATTAACAACACGCAAAAATGTCCTCCAAGTAGCAATGCGCGAAAATATCTAAGCAAAATTTTCAGCTCGTACAGGTACAGTAATCAGTGATAGAATTGCAAATCAACAAAAGGCATGCAAGTAGTGTTGGAAATAACAAACGTCTGCCATATACAGAACCTTAAAGTACAGTGTATAACTACATGTATGCGAGTAGAAGAATACAATGGAAAAAAAAATGCAATATCATGCATTCTTAGAGCTAGCTAGTCACACTAACAGAAAGATTCAATGTAAGTCTTTATCTTTATATGTGACTATGCATCACAAAACCAAAAAAAAGAGAAAAAAGTTGCATGCCAAAAGTTTACGTGAGGACTCAAAATAGATGAAATGGGTGAACCTAGTTAATTTGTAGTTTTTGTTATTTGGAGGAGCAATCTGTCTTTGACATAATTCCTATTATTCAGTTTGGGATCATAAAACATATGGAAAAGTTGTGGTTTTTATATTTAACACTTATTTGTTGAAGTGTAATTACAGTAGGTTGTCTCGGAGGCCCTGTTTCATTTCTTAGACTGCTTGGAAAGTGTGTAGTATTTATCATGAATAGATGTTAATAGAGTGCAAAATGTCTGTGTAATCTGATATTTCCTTCTTTGTGATTGTCCTAGATTTTACATCCCATTTTTCCCATTCCTTGCTAAAAGCACAGTTTGATAAGATTAATCACTTGAATACACCCCAAACTTCAAAGCCTCCTTTCTCAGTAAACACTTTTCCAGGGTGTGTAGGTTCTTTCCATTATTAACCCATTGAGGACGAGTCCCAAATATACTCAGGCAGGGGTCTATGGGAAACACATGTTGTAGCCAAATCAGCCTGTCCTCAACGGGTTGTAAGTTACTGTATATATTATGGGTAATTCCATTAAAAAGGGTCCCACTAGTTAAATGCCCCTTCTATTTGCTTCATATTGTCATTGCTTAAAACTTACATACCCTAAATCAATTTTACTTCTGAATACTCTTATTCAGGTACACTATTAAAGTATCTTCCTTTTCAAAGTAAAATATAGAAATTGCTTCTTCAAAGTTCCACATGAATTTTGACAAAAAGTACAAAATCACAACTGTTTGGGCAAAATTGTGTGACATTTTACTGTAACACCAGTTAGACAGATTTACAGCATGTTCGTGGATTAAACTCTATTTTAAGGGGTCAAAAATGATAAAAGACGAGCAAATTTTGAACACTTTAAATATAATTCACGCATCAATTGATACATATTTGTGCACGTAAATCCCAAGAAAGACGTTTCACGTGTAAGTTTTGGTGTCCCCATAATTGCTTACATGAGAAATCTTAATTTATGAGTGTGGAATCCATATTAAGGGCCAGTGTTGAACTGTTTGTTGTTATTTTGTTAGCAATCACATAGTTTAAAAGATTTCAAGAGAAAATTGGGGTAAAATAAATAAATATGAAAAAAAGACCAAATTATAATTTTCACACATGTGGCTTTGGTGTCCCCCTAAATATTACGTCAGGGCACAGTGATAGCTAATTTTTTGTGTCTTATCACAACAATAATTGCTCCTCATTGGCATATTTACAATGTAGCTGTGGTTTCTTTATAACAGGTATAAAAGATTGACCACTTTATCAATTTGAAGAAAAAAAAAATGCAAAAATGATATTTGGTGTCCCCCTTACACGAGAAACATTGAAGAATCTTTTTCCTGGCCAAAAATAGGGGTTGTGTCATTTTTTCAATAGTATAGCTAATTTCTTACTTCAAAATAATCACTTCTATTGAAACAAAAATAGAACTAGTTTGAAATATGTGGTAAGATGCCAAAATGGATGGTTCACCGTGTAAGGGGGACGCCAATGGTGACCCCTTTACATGGTGAACCAGTTTTTCCCCATACACTGCAATTTGGTATGCTGACTTCCTTGAATTTCAGTTTAGAATGTTAATTTTCAGTCAGTTTCAAGGGACTTACTCAATATGAATGCTCTTTAGTTATGTTTTTAAGTTATGTTGAACAAAAATCTGATTTTCTGATTTTATTGGCAAAATAGGTATGTCACAAAGTGGGTCCCTATTTTATGGAATTACCCATGTGCCAAATAATTTGTGATTTTTTTATTTTCGCGAATTTCACGAGTCGGGTGCTATTTGCAAAATTAAAGATACGGGTAATAAAAAGTTTTGGTACCTCAAAAGTTTCCCTGAATTTCCTTGTCTTAGTTTGTGTTTCAGGTTAAAGTACCTTTCATATAACTAACACTGTGAGACTTACTCGCCCCAAAGTGCTCTCATGTCTTAGTAATCATGCAATTAACTGCGACCAGCAGCCCCATACGCATAGCGTAATGGGGCTTCGCATTGTAGCATTCAGGATCATGACAGATTTAGTATCGCGGGTGAATATCAACTTAAAATCCAAAAATTTCTTCAATTTGAAGACTTACCAATTAAGTTGAAGTATTGAAAACAGGCTTTGGGCAACGTTTGGTTCTGCCAATAGTCCCTTTCTGTTCAAATTGATGACTGAATGTGACTCAGTCGAGAGGACCTTGGGAGAGCTACATACACTGAATACTACAGCCAGTGCATGCGAACACATCACATGTGCACAAATATCAAATCCATGAATGGATATGTTTGTGTGTGCATGCGCTCGCCGTAGTATTCAGTGTATGTAGCTCTCCCAAGGTCCTCTCGACCGAGTCACATTCAGTCATCAATTCGAACAGAAAGGGACTATTGGCAGAACCAATCGTTGTCCGAAGCCTGTTTTCAATACTTCAACTTAATTGGTAAGTCTTCAAATTGAAGAAATTTTTGGATTTTAAGTTGACATTTACCTGCGATACTAAATCTGTCATGATCCTGAATGCTACAATGCGAAGCCCCATTACGCTATGCGTATGGGGCTGCTGGTCGCAGTTAGCTATGCGTATGGGGCTGCACGCTGCTGGTCGCAGTTGTCAATGCAATAATGGTTTCGTACAATACTACCTCGCCGCCGTACGGTGCGGCGGCGGCTCTGGTACGAAACTATTATTGCATGATTACTAAGACATGAGAGCGCTTTGGGGCGAGTAAGTCTCACAGACAATGTACTTTAACCTGAAACACAAACTAAGACAAGGAAATTCAGGGAAACTTTTGAGGTACCGAAACTTTATATTATCTTTTAAAAGACATGCGAAAATATTGACTCGTTGTGAATGTTACATACGCGTGTACATTTCTCAGTTCAGTACAGGACCCCACGATCACGAATTTAACCACTCGTAAAATCGTCGGGAATTCCCGATTCACAAAAATTTAGACTCGCGAAATATATTTCATACAAAATATATAGTAGGTTAGGAGAGTCCATTTGTATTGAGTTACATCATTTTGAAGCTTGAAACCAGCTAATTTGCCATGTGTGTAACTCAAAATCCATGCAGGGATGCCAAGTTCAAAAAAATTGTATGAGTGAGATTTTCATGACTCGGCATCTCAGCATGCGAATGTGCGTGCGAGCGAGGGTGTGAGAGGGGTCTTTTTTCCCCCTGTGGCCCGAGTCCCACGGTAAGGAGCTTTTTCAATTTTTAGCTCTTAATGGTGCGATCAGGTGCATACTTGGGTGACTATAAGACAAAAGGGAAATATACCGTCATTTGCAACTATCACTTTAGCCTAATCTTTTGAGCTATGCTCATTATTATAGGCCCAAGTTGCAGACTTTGCCTGATGCGTGAGAAAAATGGGTGCCATGCGTGAGATCGTGAGATGGCCCCTAAATGCTTTAGTCTCACGCAGAATGCGTGAGACTTGGTAGCTCTGTCCATGTCTGGCGACTTTTTGGTGGTTTGTGATGTAGGGTTACGTTTGATCTTTATACAATGTAGTGTGTATGTACATGACTGTGTGAGATAATTATTGGTACATCATTTAGTATAAATCTTGATCTTTCAGTAATTTTCATTGTTTTAGAATACAACTGTATGAGTAGTCCATGAAACAGACCTGTGGTTCCCCTCCCCTCCCCCCCCCCCCCACACACATGTATACAAACTGATGTGGTAGGCCACTTGAGGATCAAAGTGCAAGCTGATATGTAGGACAAACTCCTTAAGGATGCATTTAATCATGGCTTCATTTTCATCCATCCACCTGAAATCATATTCATCACAGTCATAATGCATGATTGACTAATTTTTGTCGAGCCCACTGGAGGTGTGGGGAGAGTAAGGGATCGCCTGCGGCGTCTGTCCGTCCGTCGTCTGTCCGTAACGCTACAAAAACTTGAATAACTCTCTACTGAGGATTTCAATTTCAATCAAACTTGGAGGGAAGAGTGGTTATACACCCGGCGTTCAGACGATCCCCCTCTTCGTGGGGAGAGCGTAGAGAGATTGTATCTTTTTTACGATTGACCGTCCACACGTGTCTTGATATCCCCCGTTCACGGCTAGGCACCGTATGCGCGTACAAAATGGCATTTTGAGCATGCGCACTTAGGAGGAAAACAGCTGCATGAGCTGCGCGCTCTGTCCCCCACCAGAATTTGTTGCCGGGCTCGACAAGCTTTCCGGGGAACAGGGGAATGTCCCACCGAGCGTCCACACGATGGGATTGCCGGGGGATGTCCTGGCAAACGGGAGATTCCCCTTGCAGCGGGGGATCGTCTGAATGCAGGGACAAAGTTACACATTCTACCAAACATGAAGGGCACCTCAACGTCAAAGGTCACAGGCAGAGGTCAATGAACTTTAGGGCCCAATGTTAGGTTTTTAGGGCGCGTTTCGTTTATGGCTTGTAACTTTTGATGTATCTGTCTGTTTGTGACCAAACTTAGATGGTAGATGTCTCTTGGGAAGTTGAAGGTTACCACAAGGTCAAAGGTCACAGACAGGGGTCAACAAACTTTTAGGGCCCAATGTTAAGTTTTTATGGCATGTTTTGATTATGGCTCATAACTTTTGATCCCTTTGTCCATTTGTGACCAAACTTGGATGGTAGATGTCCCTTGGGGATCCGAGATGAAGGTCATCACAAAGTCAAAGGTCACAGACAGGGGTCAACGAACTTTTAGGGCCCAATGTTAAGTTTTTATGGCGCGTTTTGATTATGGCTCATAACTTTTGATCCCTTCGTCCATTTGTGACCAAACTTGGATGGTAGATGTCCCTTGGGGAGGTGAAGGTCATCACAAGGTCAAAAGTCACAGACAGGGGTCAACGAACTTTTAGGGCCCAATGTTAAGTTTTTGGGGCGCGTTCCGATTGTGGCTCATATCTTCTGATCCCTTTGTCCGTTTGTGACCAAACTTGGATGGTAGATGTCCCTTGGGGAGGTGAAGGTCATCACAAGGTCAAAGGTCACAAAAAGGGGTTAACAAACTTTTAGGGCCCAATGTTAAGTTTTTAGGGGGCGTTTCGATTGTGGCCCATAATTTTTTATCCCTAAGTCCGTTTGTGACCAAACTTGGATGGTAGATGTCCCTTGGGGAATTAAAGGTCATCACAAGGTCAAAGGTCACAGAAAAGGGTCAACAAATTTTTAGGGCCCATTAAGTTTTTATGGTGCGTTTCGATTATGGCTCATAACTTTTGATCCCTTTGTCCGTTTGTGACCAAACTTGGATGGTAAATGTCCCTTGGGGAGTTGAAGGTCACCACAAGGTCAAAAGTCATAGGCGGGTCAATGAACTTCTGGGAGTTAGAAAAATATTGATTTCTTGTACGCGAATGGGCGAGACACAATTTGGCACTTGCCTTGTTTTTTGTATTGATTACAGGTGTCAGGTGTATGATTTTTGTTCATCTTTTGAAGCCTGTGTCGATGTGATCTTGCAAATTGTAACTACTATGGGCATTTTGATCATACATGTAACACATACATTGTACATACCAGCATGTTTTACATCAAATCAGATATCATGTTACAGTTTTTTCCAATTAATGGTGAACTTGATATGTACCATCTCTCTCCGTCTCCTGTGAAAGCATCTGGTGTTCAATTAAAAATTGATGATCATTGACCTGGGAATGATTTGCTTATTGTAATCGTCTCCTCTTCCGGTGTTTGCCAGGCTTCGCTGAACTTTGGCCGGTCGATGCAAACAAATCAGCAGAAAGGTAGAATGGGCTCACTGCTGCGTCATGTGACCTTCAAGACAGCCGCCTTTGGATTCACCTCGCTGCTTATTGCTGCCGTCATTTTCTTCTTCTACCCCTCGGAGAAGTCGGACTCGCGTGCCCTGCTCAGCAGAGTCGCAGCCAAGGACCAGAGGCCTGGTGATAATAGTCTCCCTGCAGGAGTGAAAAGTGGAGTGGAGGTAAACTGACTATCTAGGTCACTCACTTACTGGTCATTCTGTTTCACCTACTGGTGTTTTAAAGGGACTCTACAGTACTGGTTGAGGTGAGGATTCAGCTTGTAAGGTTTTGCGAGATATTCAGAAACCACTGTATGATTCAAATGTTAAAGAGCGTGCAATTATAACAGGAATCAAAAGTTTATTTGATGAAAATCTGTTTTGAAATGACTGTGAGATATATATAAACAACAAGGTAAAACAAAGAGATCCTAATAAAAGTCGTGGCCTGCCAATTTATTAGGATTGCTTTTTTGGGTATGTCAGCCATTCCAAGACCAATTTTCATCAAATAAACGTTGAATTCTTCTTGAAATTGCATGCTCATTCATATCTGCATAGAGAGGTTTCTGATTATCTCACAAAAAAATATTATAAATTTGATGCTAGGTCTCGACCAAAACTATACGATCCCTTTAACTCACAATGAATAGCAGGCTAGACGCATTAGTAACTTTTTTAAAACCTAATACTTCAAGCAAGTTTGCTAACTCAGAAACAAGCTAAATGTAGTTAACATTGAATTCAGCTCTGAAATGTAACTTTTCGCTTTTAGATTGTTGAAACTATGATGAAAGCTGTAGTCTCTTAGGATTTCTCATTATAAATTTATTTTGGATTTGGGTATAATATTACAGTAATTTCCGATATCTAGACATTCTATTGTGGTGACAACCAGTGGGGTTTGGATCTGTTGTGGTCTTTTTGCAAATCACATTTAAGAAATAAAAGATAAAAAAGAATAAAAAAACTAAGAGAAATGTTAAAGTTTGGAAATGTAAGTTTATGTGATGAATAGTATGGTGTGCATGTGAGAATGCATCAACAGCATACTCATTGGAATACTACAAGCTTGTTACATTTTTCTGTAATATTTGTCAGACTCAAATACATTAACTGTTATTGGCATACTGTATGTGCTGTAAAAAGGGATTGCTACTGGTTATCTCTGTAAAACAGAGGTCACTTCATGAATTACATGTAGGGGAAAAATGATACAAGAAATTTTTCCAGATCTATGCATTCAACAATTAGCCGGTACATTGTATGCATATTGTATGCATCCTGCATTTGAACACACTGTGTATGATACACATTGTACAGTGATTATGAACTTTGACCTCCCACGTTTACACTGTATGGTCCAGGGTACTGTATTCTGTTCAAAGTCCAGACTCACTTGTGGGTGTGATACATGTACCAGTACAAGTTGTGCCTGGGAAAATTTTGTAAAGAGTACAACCTGTATTAAAGTGGGTGTACATGTACATTTAATAGAGAACCAGGCTACATGTTCAACACGGTAAGATTCATTCTGCCCAATTCAAAATGTTTTATGATCATTTTTGAGTGGTTTGAGAAACTTACTGCATTATCTTAGCCATAGATGTGCATGTAGCTTGATTACATGTACTGTATGTTGTACTTGTACGTGTACATTGGAACTAGTAACCAGCATGTTGGTGCCCATGCAGGGCACTGAATATTTTGAAGTGTGTGTATTTTACAGCTGGTAAAGAAGGAAATTATTGAAATGTATGTCATGTGCGTGACATGATATAATGCAAACAAATGGCTGGTACATGTATCTTGGGACTGTAATGTGTATGTGTGTTGGGGGGGGGGGGGGATGGGGAAAGTAAGATTAATATACAATTACTGGTATGTTTACTGTGTGCCACTGTGTGCCACTTGGCAATTTTATCTTCAGAAGCTGTTTTTCAAACATCGTTTGGACAATATACATAGATAAAACAGGTACTGGGTACTTTGTATATGTACTTGTCCATAGTGTATACGTGTAGAACTTGAATGAGTTGTACTCTTACTGTATATACTTACAATCAAATATGGCTTGGGTTGATTCTAGTCTTTTTGCAAGGAGTATAATTGGCATTGTTTCCTGACTTGAAAGACAACTGTTCTGTCATGATATGCAAGAGTATTTTATCATTTGCAAATCTGAGTTATTAGCAAATCTGTAGAAAGTTGTTCACACATTGAATGCATTACATTTTCCAAACATTACCTCTCTGCAGGAACAAGTGGAATCTACTCAGCAGTGCCAGCGCATAGACCTCAGTGGAACCATGACTTGGGAAGAAATCAAGGCGGAGGCTCTCCAGAACACCAAGCTGACCATGAAGAAGCAGGTCCTGCCAGAATTTGACCACGTCAATGTCCACTACAGAGAGGTATGGACATATGACCCCATGTAACTGCCTGAGAGATGCTAGCAAGTACAGATTTCTGATACACATTGTAGTATGTTTTCTCTTCAGAAAGTAAGTATGTGATCTACCATTGTATAGCTTTAATAGTAGAAATACATATAATTTTGAAGTTTTGCAACAAAACATAACTTTTCCCCAGAATTACTTAAATATATATGGAGGGCTTAAAAATGATTTGCAATCTCAAGAGGGTGGCAAACTTACTGTATCATTCCCACTTGAATAAGTTTGATTCTGTCAAAGGAAACCCTATGAGATGAAGTTTCCTTTATATTTCTGTGTTTGAGTACTTAATGACAAACTTTTACTTTCAAGACAATAATTTTAGGTATTGGGAGAACCTAGTATGTTTTCAGCAGTTTGCCGCATAGCTGCACATTTCCAAGATGGAATACAGACACAGTTATTACTGTGTAGTATACCATTCTGAGCTAGAATGTACATGTATTCATCTGCTTGTGATTGGAGTTGAAAGGCCACACACAAAATTTTACTGGCTAAAAAGAAACAATACAAATGTTTTGCATTGCATGTACCTTTGCTGAGCTGTGAAACTGCAAGATTTACTGTTAGATTAAGTTTCATCATTCTTATTATTTTTTTGTTTCTTTGTTGTTTTTTTTGCAGGTAACAATTTTAATATTTTGCAAGTTTAATATTTCCAGTGCTTTGTGATTGGTTGTGAGAGCAACTTCCAGACTCCCAATTTGGTGGATTGAGTGAGTGAGTGAGTGAGAGAGAGAAAAAAGAAGAAGGAGAAGAAGAAAGAATGAAAGAAAGAACAAAAGCGGGAGAAATTTAGTGGCATATGCATAGAGTTTTAGGGTATTTTAGGTTTAAGGTTTAAACACATAGCTTTGCTGAAATCACTGTGTTGTGTTGAAGCTATTCAACCTCAAAATTCTCAGTCATCTTACATCGGACGTGCATGGGATAACAAAAATTTAAATAAATCGGTCAAGATTGATCCATTTTATACCAGGGATTACTGGAACTTTATTTGCAGTAGGCAAATCTTGTAGGGTTCAAAAGAGGTTGAAGAATTATGCATTTGATTTTATTATGAATATGAATAAGTGTAACATCTATCAGCTAAGAATGTTCTCTGATGAATTGTGGAACACCTGGTAAAACTCTGTTGAGAGTGGTGTAGAATGATAAATGCTGACGGTGTGTGTCATGCAATTTGCTGTGTTCAGGTACTTCCGGCGTCAGAGCCCAAAGGGAGGTTGCTCTTCCTACATGGGATGAGGTTCAGCTCACTGACATGGCAAGATCTGGGTACTCTACACTACATGGCTTGCCACGGCTACCGGGCTGTCGCTATCGATCTTCCAGGTAAGCCCCACTGTGTGACCTCGCAGAAAAAGAGAATAAAAAATAGTGTCGCTGGAGGCATTATGTTTTTGTGTTGTCCATCTGTCCTTCGTCCATAATCTATTTATGGATAGTTATAATTAAAAAAACGTTTATGAGGTGTGCTAGTTGTACCAAAAAAAAAAGCTGCTGAAAACTGCTTATCCAATAGTGGCAAGCCAAGTGAGTAAAATGGAGTCAACAGGGACAGTCAGGGACAGGCTAGGGACACAGAACAAAGAAACAAAAGGACAGGGTAGGAGGTCATGGGCAAGGAGCCCAACAGGTCAAGGGAGGGGGATTAGAGTAGGAGGGTGGACAGACAAAAGCCAGAGGAGGGTCAGTAATGATCCTGAGGACCAGGGGGCAACCATTGAAGGAAAAGGATGAATAGTAGGCAACATCAAACAAGAAAAGGAACAACAAAGGAATAAAGAAAGGAAAAGAGTGAAAGAGCAACGGCAAGGGGGGGGGGGGGGGGGGGGGGGCTGAGAAAACAACAAGCCCTAATAAGGTATACCAAGAGGAGGCAACAAAATGAAGGTGAGAGTCAACCAACAAATACAAGTTATCAAACATATCAAAGTATATACTACACTCAATATTGATAATGAAAATAGCAATAATGATAATGAGGTAAGCTACTGAAACATGGCATGTATACAACTTGTATGTATGAATGGACTAAGATGTGCATATCAACATTTGAGAGGGCACATGCTCGATGTCAAAGGTCAAAGGTCAAGATCGATTGCTAAAAATTTCACTATTTCCCCAATATCTATGCAATGCCTATAGGTATTGTCTTCAAACTTATTGTATGGGACATGTATTACACTGTACCTGATAGAGATTCTCTCGAGAAAGTTTCTGGCCATGTGGTCAAAGGTCAAATGTCTTTTAAGTGAAAATGCCAAAATTTCACTTTTTTCTCCATATCTTGGAAATGGTTCAAGGTATCTTTATGGAACTTAGTACATATGCATGTACTGCCTGATATTGATTCCCTTGAGCATTTCAGGGTCAACGGTCAAGGGTCATGGGTCAAGATCATCTCCTCAAAATTTTACTCTTTCCCTCATATCTATGCAATGCCTGAAGGTATTTTCTTGAAACTTAGTGTATACATGTTTGACCCAATAGAGACTCTCTGGAAAAGTTTTTGGCCAAAAGGTCAAAGGTCGAAAGGTCAAAGGCCATTTGAAAATGTTAAATTTCACTTCCTCCAGACATGTACTGTAAAAGTGGTTTCTTTCGCGTACAGAAACTTTCGCGGTTTCCATCGGTGCAGACTTTTTCGCGTGTGTTTAAATTCGCGGTCGGTAATGATAGCGTTGTACAAGCGACGAGTTCAAAACATTTTCGCGTGATGTTTAATTCGCGGATCAACCTCAAAGCGCGAAAAGCGCGAAAATAAAACCACCGCGAAAAAAAACACTTTTACAGGATTTCGGAAGGGGCTCAAGGTATAAATTTAGTATGTATATTTATGCATGTACTGCTGGACAGTGATTTTCTTGGGAATTTGCTGTTGAAATTACACTTGTTTTCCTGTACCTTGGAGACTGCTCAGTGCATAAACTTATAAAAAGGTCAAAGGTCAAGTAAAAATCCTCAAATCCATAAATAACTGCCCTCTTAATGTAGTCATTCATCCAATTTAATCTAATTTAGTTCAAGGAAAGTGAGCACTCAACACATTTGTGACAAACGTGTCATTTTAGTGTTTTACCGATTATGTGAATCTGTTGTCACACATTGTCAAGATGTACTATAGACCCACTGGGAGAACCATGCATTATGACGGAGGCATACCATTCGCTCTCATGTCTAGTTTTTTTTTTTTTTTGAATTGCTTTTTCATTGTTAGTAGTATCTAGTTGAACATAAACTTCTTGTATTGTTTGTTTTTAGTTGAAAATTGCAGCATTAGATTATGCTTTTGTTCTGCTTTTGACAAAAGCTGTAAATTGACATGTCTCAGACTTACTGTACAGTGTTGTGCCAGACCAACACAAATACCTATCTTGGGGGGAGGGGTAAACAGTGGCACTTGGCAATCTTGAAGTAGTAGCACAGTACTAGTGTAACAAAACAAAATACCTGCTGAATGTAGCAGAGTGGCCTGCTCTCTCTTATTTTGCAGGAGGCTCAGGGGGTCTTGTCTTGTGAGATGCATATTGACAGATGCGGATGCTAGGACGACGCTTGCATGAACCGTTCTCCTCTCTCCCTGCGTTGTGTTGCAAAGTAGCTTTAGATTTCGTGAAGATGCAATAGCGCCTCCATACATGTATGCTGTTCATCATAATGACATCAAGAACATTTAGCTCTCTTGGTCATGAATTGGAGCTTACGGTAGGATGGCCCAGAACTGTTAGTAAAATCTGAGAAGATTCAAGATCAATTTTGATAGAAGCGGTCTTGTGCATGCGCAGAACAGTTTTGTTTTGTTTTTGTTGTTTTTTTTCTCTTAACATCTTCATTGCAAATCTAAAGCTCCTCAGTGGCTGCAATGGAAGAGGAGGATTGATTGTGAGTTTGTTTTTGCCTCCTCCCCAATCACACAGGCTACGGGGACACGCCCAAGGCAGACATAGCCTCTGTGCCCTTCATGAAGAAGGTGATGGAGGGGTTGGATATGGATGACGCAGTGATCTGTAGTCCTTCCATGAGCGGCACCTACTCCGTCCCGTTCCTCAAAGAGCACCCAACTCTCTTCAAGGGCTACGTCCCTGTGGCTCCAGTGGGCACCAACAAGCTGAGTGAAAAGGAGTATGCTGCCATCCCAGTGAGTGATTCTAGGATACCTTACCCTTTTTCAGAGTTTTCAAAATGAATGCTATCTAGAGGAAATGAAATCTTCACTGTTCATTGCACTTGTCAAATGAGAAACAAATGAGTGTACTGTAAAAGTGGAAATTTTCGCGGTGTTGAAATTTTCGCGCATTTTGCGCAACCAGAAACTACCGCGAAAATAAAAACATGCAAATATTTTTGCTAGCCACATGTTCCTGTGCGTGATGTCTTGATTCCGCAGAATTAAAAACACACGAAACTCTTCTTACCCGCCCAAGCGCGAAAAATTAGTCGCGCGAAAATATCCACTTTTACAGTATATGGGTTAGTCATGGAATCATACAGAGCTTTGAAAGGATATGAAACCTAGAAGAGAGATATTACAATTAAATCATGCATGTATGATTTCAAAGCACAGAGATGCATTTGTCCATATCCCCCAGATTTTGTCAACACTATGGAGAAAAGTTTAATAAATACAAATATAATTGAAACTTGGCTCACATGTGCTACATGAAGTATTGACATTGTTGAATGTTTGGCATTCCTCATGTGCAAAGGTCAAAGGTCACTGAACTTTTGCCAAAGAAATATGATTTTCCAATGTGATATTTGATTTAATTTGGTTGGGAGGATGTAAGTATACAATTTGAAATGGGAATTAAAGTGAAAGGTCAGAGGTTACTGACTTTAGTTTAACCCTTAAAAGACTGGGGGGGGGGGGGGGCTTTTTGGGCCCCCCTCGACATTTTTCATGATTGATCTGTAACCTATAAATCTCCCGCCGAGACATTTTAAGACTTTTTTTTTTTAAAGTCTTGCGCAACTTTTGAGACCAAATTTCGCGACGCCTGGATATGCAGTTCTAAAGTTACACAATATTTTATTTTGTAAGTGCATGTCAGACCCGAAATTGCTAAAAACGTGATTTCATGTACAAAGCCAATGCAAATTCTGTTTCTGACCAAAATACATAAATGTATCACTATTTTTGCTTTTACTGATCAAAATCAATTAATTTCATGTTGTTTATGATCAGAATAGTGTTGCCAATGATTTCCATTGAAAAATAAAAAACAAACATTAAAAAACAATGAAATACATAAGAAATTTCAAAAACAATAAAATACATTACAAAAAAAGTGATAACACTGTTTTTTTAATGTACATTCAATAAGAATCCTACAAAGAGTACCTAAGCCAAAAATTAGCAGTTTTGGACCTTTTTATTATAGATTTACATCCCATTTTTTTAATTTCATGTGTAAATTAACATACTTAATTCATTAAAAAAATAGATTTGAATAATTGTGAAGTGATTACCTATTCAGTTTTGTAGATTACCTTGTGGGCGGGTGGCGCACATGCCAATTTTCCTTGCGATCACGCAGTCAACGGCCAAGATCTTGGGGGGCCCAATGAGCCACCCCAGTCCTGTGAGGCATCAAAATAGCCCAATCTTTTTAGGATTAACCCTAATCAGGCTGGGCTTTTTTGGCTATGCTTAAACCGGAGGGGGCAGATTTCGTCCCCCTGATATATTGGCCATCAGTGATGCGATCCGGGCAAAATTTGTCATGTGTAACACCCTCATTGTAATCTACAAAATTGCGTCTTCAGATTTTATTAGAAATGATCAATTTCAAATTTTGTTTAATCAGTTATGCAAATTTAAGCCCAAGATGTAATATTTTAGCCTAATCAAAAGCATTGAGAGTCAAATTTTTTAGTTTGTATATGTTTTAAATATATTCAACAATTGTAGATCATAAAAACTTCCAAAAGTCATTTGAATTCTTATGCATTTTATTGTTTTCAGAATTTCTTATGTCAAGCAATGACTGTAGCTAAGGAGGTCAGATGAAAACATGATTTGTTTGATTGATAGAAATTTTATGAAATTTGGCAAGCACAACACCCATGTCATAATCTACAAGATTGTGTCTTGAAACTTTTTTGCAGTTATCAATTTCTAATTTTCGTTAATTGAATATGCAAATTGAGCCCAAGTCCTTATCTTTTAGCCAGTTAAATATTAATTAAAAGCATAGAGAGTCTAATATTTGGTTTGTATATGTTTTAACATAACAATTGTACATCATAAAAACTTCCAGAAGTAGTTTCAATTCTTGTGTCTTTTATCGTTTATTATGTGTATTTCTCTGTTTCTTCGACTTTTGTTTTTGTTTTTGTTTTTTTTGTTTTCATTGGAAATTGTCACTGTTCGTGTATCAACCATAATTAGTCTTGAATGAGTCAAACCCACCCTACTTGTAGGAGACTACTGGTTTGAGGCCAACTGTTACTAGCTAATCACTTTCTGCTTTTCCCGTTTGAAATTTGCAGGTCCAGACCCTCATCACATATGGCGAGACTGACGAAAGCCTTGGAGTTACTTCACTGAAGATGCTGAAACATCTTCCCAATAACCAGGTCCTGGAACTGAAGGGAGCTGGACATGCTGCCTACCTGGACAAGCCCCTGGAATTTCACCAAGCTCTCCTGGAGTTCTGTGACAAAGTTTACAGCTAGATATGATTTCGCCCACATGGCTGGGAGAACGAACAGCAATAGACAGATAAAGATTGTGACCTTGAACTATTTGAAATGCTCCTATTTTTGTAATTTTCTCCATGGTGGAGATCAGAACAGACCATCCTGTACTTGCCAAGATGGCTCTCAAGAAACATGAATTGCAGAGTGCTTCAGGTAGCTGTGGTAGTTTTTGTCCTGAATTCACAAAGGTAGTTTAAATCAAATCAACGGTCTAAATTTGGTGTTGGACTCTATACTCTGGTCCAAAAATAGGTGTACTTCGCACATGCGCGTGTTGCCATGCATTTAGTTTTGGGTGTCTGAGGGCATACATGAAATGTCAAGCACATACATGTGAATCCAAACTTACAACTGTACATATCTATGGCCAGTATGTACCTTACCTTTGTGAATTCTGGCCCAACGTGTATGATCATGGGGACTTGAAAAAGCTGCTTCTCTACAGGATGGAAGTTCTAGTTTTCTGTATTTCGTCTTGGCAGCAGTGGGGCATATCTACTCTGACACACAGTAGTAGGTAGCAGAGGGGTCAAAGATGCTATGAGCAACTGTGTCATCATTTGTGAAGGAGAGTTCCTCGAGACCTTGCTGTACATGTCGTCTGATCACTGCCATCCTTCCCATTCATGTTTAATAGATGCTTTGTGAACTACTTTTCCTTCTGTGCCCTGTCCATTTAGGCATAAGTTGACCCCACCAGGTTGCATGGGCAACACGGAAAGCAGTGCTATGAGTTAAATAGCAATACAGCCTAAGCCTATATACTGTCAAGATTTACATTTTATACCCAGTGTTGTGATAATCACAAGAGAAAGATCGAGCCGTGTGTTTCTTTTATGTAAGGTGTCGCCCTGTTCATATTGTAGGGTGTCTTTTTTTTAGTTTGATTTTTAAAATTTGATTGGGTGGTTAAAAAAACAAAACAAAACAAATCACCCACTTATACTTTTGAATCAAAACTAGATACTTAATATGTGAATATTGCTTCCTTTATTACAACACTTTGTGTAATGCATAAATGTTTTGTTATTGTTTTTAATCTGAAATTAACAGAGGATAATCTGCAAGGATTCTTCCTTTTTTCCATTTGTGACACATATAATGATTAAATGATAAGACACTAGCAATTATATACCCCCCATCATTTAATTTCTTTGAGGTTTGTGCAACAGACTTCCTCATATATACACGTATGATTTATAGTTTGCCACTATGGTGTCAGTCTCAACAGATGTCCTCGGGAAGTGTTAAATTTATCTGTGGTTAACATACATGTAAGTAAAAGCTTAGCCTTTTGGCAAGGCCTCGTGGCTGAAAAAGAGACTAACTGCGAGAGCACGGGTGAACGCGAGGCCTTTTGAAACCTGACATGAATTTCGTATTTTGAGCCTTGTTTCTCGCGGATTCTGCTACCAAAAAGGGTAGCGGCCAATCAGCGACCACATTGCTCACCACGCGGTCGCATCTAATGAATAGGCATAAGTATGCATGTCGGCGGTTCGCTCATCCATAGCTGCCTGCATTGCCAGCGCAGTGTTGACACGTCCTCATTAGCATACCAACTGTGATCTGACTCGTGAATATATGAATAATTCATATTCACCTTCATCGGGAGGCGGTAGGGAAAAAAACCCAGGTTTCAAAAGGCCTCGTGGCTCCGCCGCTCCGTCTCGTGTTCACCCATTTCTCGCAGTGCTCGATGTGACGAGTTAGTCTCAATCTTCAGCCACGAGGCCTTGTCAAAAGGCTAGTAAAAGCTAGGTACTGTGACAATGTTTTCAGTGTGTAATGATTGCCTACATGTATATGTATATATGTATGTTTGTTGTAGATTTTCCAAAAAAAAATAAATAAAAGGAATATACTTGAATGTATTTGATTCTACATTCGCTGGCACATATTGTACAGTCAACCTTGCTTTTAAAGTCGACCTCGCACGAGTCAAATAATCTCCCAAATGTTGAAGGTATTTTCAAGTGCTCTTCTCTTTATATTCGATTGATTTCAATCCCTCGTAAGTCGAAGCTATTTCTTCAGTCCAAATACAATGTAGATTGAACTTAGGCAAGGTCAACTGTACTTTCATAATGTTTTGAGAGTCCTGTCTTACATCTTTATTCAGTCAAATGGAGGCATGGACATCTAACATTCAGTGAAATCATTGTGTGCCAACTGCTGATCTACAGCATGTGGACTGTTGGATTTGTGGCACTTCAAATCAACCCAAGATTTCACTTTTTGACATGGATGCATATATGAGATTCACTCTAAGTGAGGTAAATGTTGGTTTAGAGTTGATGTAAATGGAGTGAAATGGGAAGACCAGAAGGTGTGTACACTGTCCCCATATGAAGAGCTGAATTGTCTCCCATCAAAGAGAGGTCTTTCAAGATCATTTTTATGTTGTATTCTTACTGTGAAATGTTTACTTACTGATGTAAATACTTTGTTCATGCCTGATATGGTAAAACCTGCATTCCCATTGAAGTTTTTCTTTAATATATCAGAAAGAAAAACTGTTGGCTATAGCACATGGGCAAGAGGAGTCCAGAGGAGTTTTTTTTAATCATTTTTTTTTACTTTTACACATCTCCTCTGAGGGGATTCCGAGAAGCCAGACATAGTATCCGCGGAACATATCCCCGACAACAAGATACAAGCCGATCTTTCGGTGAAATGGGCAAAGAGCCCAGAGAACATCATTGATATTCTCATTTTGTATTTTGTGAACAGTGTATTTTGTCAACATTATGATAAATCTTTTTGAAATCATGTAAACCTCGTAAATTTTTTTAATGTCTTTTAGTGAGTTATGTAGTTCCAATCTGTGTTTGTGCTTTGTGTTCTACAAAGCGAGCAATTACCAGCTGTAAATTGCCACTACTGTGTGTCCAGCATACTTAACGTGAAACTGGAGTATTGTGTAGGACTTTCCATGTCTGTTTAGTTTTACTCATGTTCATTCCTTTTTTGCCTTTTCGTATGTAACAGTAGTATATTGACCTGTGTAAATTGGCTCTATTCATGATAAAGCACATTGCGCATGATATTAGGATGATGTACAATGCATGATGCTGAAATTATATAGGGTGACTTGTTTTGTTCTAGATATGAGGACTTTCAGTATATACTTCATATTACTTTCTGATGTGTGGTATTTGGTTTTGTGATATCATATTACTTTCAATAATTGCTGGTTTGTGATATCATTGCATCATTGTAGTGCCCTGTACTTTTCATTTATTTATTTATTTTCAGGAGAAACCTGTAGTGTGACATCACACAATATTGATCCCAAAGACAAGCTCTGCAATTATCAAGTGTCAAATATTCACTTGCTTTTCTACAAAACTACTCAAAAAAAAAAATTTAAGAAATCCCTTTTTCTTTTCTTTTTGTCGCTGCCTGAGATAATTTGTGAAGAAACACAAAGAAAATAAGGTGACTTGGTGATATTTTTTTAATCCAGGAGATTTACTCTAGCAAGTGACTTCAGAGTTGCACCACTAAAACATTTTTTTTTAAACACAGTCTGCATATGTCCCCTAACATTCTATAGGCTTTGAACTTATGTCGGTCTTTAATACTTCATAGAAACTTCGTAAAAATTCTGCTGCTTTTGTTCACTTCTACTGATGCAAGATTTCATGTGGTATACATTCTCTATAAAATAGATACACGGAGAATTAATGATGTTATTGCAATAATGTATTCGCCATATTATGTCTGTTTACCTTACACTAATCCCAACAGAACCTGAAGTCATGCATATTACGTGTCAAAATGTGATATATACAGTTACACATATAGCATATAGGTTGTAGTGATGTTACACATTTCATGAGAAATTGTGTCGAGTTGACTTGTTTTGAATGTATATAAATGAGGATGTTCACCAGTTGTCGGAAGGAGCTAATAAGGTGCCAAAAGCAGCTAATGAAGAAAAAAAAAAAAAGATGTACACCACAGTTAATTCACCATTGTATTTTGTGACATTTGGTATTTTCCTCTGGACATGTAGTAACTAGCTGTTCAGTCTACCTGTATATCTGCATTTCAATACCAGAAATCCAGTTTGTGTTTGTGTTGCTATGGGGCAAGCCTTGAGCAAGGTTTCTGGGAATCAGGAACAACCCTTGTTGTGAAGGTTTGCATAAAACTGTAAATCTATTAGTTACATAGTCTCCAGGGCCCCGTTTTATCAAAAGATAAAATCGATTTTAAATTTCCTTACCACACAGGCTACCATAGACTTACATTTGAAATCAACTATATAATCAATTTTAACTCTTCATAAAACAGGGCCCTGGTCTGTCAGACTAGGACCTCATTTTCCAGGGCACTTTAGGAGAGCACTCCAGGGAGTGCTCCTTATTAAACCCCTCTAAGCTCTGTATGAACAGACAATTGCACCCTGCCAAGAGTGCTCTAAAGTTAATGCACCACCTGAGGCTAGGTTCAGGAGCACTCTTGAGACACTCTTAACACGGTATAAACAGACTACAACATTTAGACCGCTGCGGAAGTGACATGTGGTGAGCGAGTGCTGTGCATACTGTTTATGTGCAAGAAGTTTCTGCGCACTGGAAAGTCGCCACAACATTTATGCTCCTCTCAGCCACTTCGCGTGTGGTCACGGTGAGTGGGAAATTTCTGTATACAAACAGACTCAGAGGGGCATATTCAAGTCAAAGCACTTCAGGAGTGCTCCTGGGCCCAACTTTGTGTTTGGATCTGGTATGAGTGTTGTGAATACAGTATAGTTTGATTGTCAAAGATTGTGCAAGATCTTCTTTTTCAAGTCAATATTCTCACACGAGTATAATGTGAAATGTTTTTGGTCTCATAATGAAATAGAGGCATTCTTTAATTGTTTTGTTTTGTCAATGGTTTCTCGAACCATCAGGCTGCTCATGGTGGATGTTTTGTTACAATGATCAGATTTTTGTATATTTTGTTTGGAAATGTGGTTACAATATATTTTCATTCTATCTGTAGCGTAATGAGCTATTAGATACAGTGAAATGAAGGCAGAAAATTAACAGTGTGGCTATAAAGGTCATCTTGCAATGAAAGTGCAAAGAATGTCTCAAAGTGCTTTGACTCTTGTCAACTAATTATTCTCAATCTTATCTTTCATATACGGTGACACAACATTTGCTCCTGAGACAATTGCTCTTATTTTCTCCAAGGACGTGGGGTTTGAATTGGGGATGTGGTAGGGTTTTAGATTAGTTTGATGTGAGGATTAGGATAAGGGTTAGGGTTATGTTTGTGAGTAGAATTTATGTTTGGCCTAGTAGAGTGCAGATATTTCATGCGAGCAAAATTGTTGTAGGAGCAAATGTCATGGAACCTTATATACAACTTGTATTGCATATTATGCTCAGCTACCCTCATTCGAACCATACATGTACATCAATCAACTACAATAGCAGTGACAACGCCAACTACAATAGCAGTGACAACGCCAACAACAATGGCAGTAACTAACCAAAATTTTACAGATATATAATGAACGCCAGCAAGAAAACATGAATGGACATGCCGTTTGCTGTAATGACATGGCTTTCCATCCTTCAGTCATCCAGAATATTTATGAGCACTATATCATGTGGGCATGAAAGAAGTAGAATGATGATTCGATCAATAAATTTTGTCATGATTCCACTACGTGATTGGCAGCAAAGGTACAGGTATGTGGGCAATTTCTGGCCCTGCTGTAAAAAGTTTTTAAGAGTGTAGTGATATTTTTCAATTCAGTAAAGACATAATGGGAAGGAAAAGTAAAGGAGATTCTTTGCTACATGAGGACTGCTTTACCTGTTGAAGACAAGCTGACTTTGCTATAGGCCTAACACTCATTATCCATAAACACCTGCCCAAGCATACTCGGGACTAGTCTTATGGGTTAATACAGCACAAGTGACAAGACTAGAATACACTCTCCCTTGTGTGTACACTATTACAAATCAAGTTCCATGTACAACTCTTTGTAATGCTATTGATGCTATTATGATGGCCTTCAACCATTCCAATATTACAAATGAAGAGGTGACCCAGTCATTTTATGAATAAAAAGAAGCTTTTATTTCTACAATTCCATTCCATGGAGCTTTGTGAACAACATATGACATAAAAACACTGAAAGGATTGTACTGTAAGGATTTCCAACTTAACACGATACATGAATCTCTTCATCCAGTGCCCAAATCTCAGAGTATGTGTATAAAGAACAAAATATTCAGTAGGTACTTTGATAGAAACATTGAGCACTAAAATCTATGAGGTTTTATTCTTTTTTCATTTTCACAACATTATTATGCAAACATACCACACAAAAAAAAATGCTTCACTGCACCTACAGATACAGGCATACATAGATGTCAGATATTGCACATATATTGCCAAGGGGAAATTTATGATTTTTCAGCAGTTGAGCACGGAAGATGGTTGAATTAACACAGTATGTTTCTGTCCCACAATGGCCTGTGTTGTGCTCATCAAGTGCAAAATTGAAATCAGGAAGTAACTGAAGATATTTTGGCAGAATGCTTGGCATACTGCAGGCATGGTGCAGATGCCTACAGCAGGAATTCTAGGTAGAATTTTTTTTTTAAAAGTTTTAAAGGTGGTGATGGAGCTGTGCCTCCATTAACCCGTTGAATGAAGACACGCTAATTTTGCTACAACATGCACATCCCACAGACACATGGACAAGTATACTCGGACTAGTCTTGTGAGGGTATACTCTTGGCTCTAGGGAGTTTCTGATGTACTTCAGAATTACACACCAATTGTCCATCCCGGCGTGTTACTACAGTGGACTCCCCTTATAACGAAGTTCTCGGGACCGGCAGTTTTCTTTTCGTTATATTGAAATATTGTTATAACCGAACAAATAAACAATAAAAATACATAAAGTGAATAACGTTACGGCCCCAATTTTTACTTCGTTATAACTGTAATTTCGTTATAACCGTGTTCCTCATAACGGGAATGCACTGCACCATGGGTGTATGCAAGGGGGGGGGGGGCGTGAGGGCTCCCATTAAACTATAGTATACTCCTGCCTTTGTGGAGTTCATGATGTACCCAAGAAGCACATTATATTACATACCGAGTGCTTAAAGCTTCAGGGCAGATTAAATTCCAAATGCGATTGGTAAATTCCTGTCCTATGCAGACAATATACACCCCACCGATCACAATAACAAGATAGCAATATTACTGTAGGTTGTTAGGTCTCTTGAATTTATTTGATCACTCGCATGAAATTTACACACTGCAATACTTGGTATGCAGTGGTGGATCCAGGGGGAGCACACCGGGCGCTGCCCCCCCCCTTTATTTTTGTTCAAACAGAAGAAATAAATAGAAAAAAATGGGGGAGGGGTGCGTGTGCCCCCTTTAATCTTTACAGAATTACTGGATTTGCCCCTGGTATGTGAAAGTCCTTTCACTGATCTGTAGTTATCACTGCAGCCAAGAAGAGAAGAAATTTGCTTTTGTAACGTACATGTAGGTTGAAATACCTTTCATTTATATCAAATCAATTTCACGGCTTTTTTTTTGGGGGGGGGCATCCTTTCCATTTCAGACAGTAAAAGAAAAAAGAAAAATGAACAGCAAGTTGGCAATGAAGCAGTCACAGTCATATCTTCATATTTTACTTATCATACTTCCTTTTATTTTTTCTCGTGGAGTTGTGACTCCATGTGGATCAGAATGGATTGAAAGCCCTTTTCTTGTTGGTGTAAGCAGTCAATAAGCATTGTGGTCTTTCTGCTGTTAACAGTATTAATGTACTGTTGTGTGACATCTCAACAATTCGTCGCCATGTAAACTAGTTCTATACAACCTCATGCAGCCCCAATTATCTGTGAACACAATGGTTGCTAACCATGCTTTTACCCGGTTCTCACTCATTGCCCGAAGCATTGTAGAAGGATCTCATTTGGAACCAGTACAAAGCCACATGTACATCACATGTATGACAAAAGAGTGACATGATCACTTTGGTACTCTATGACCCATAAAATGCGTTGATGGACAGGAGACTACCGGAGCAAATGCCTCACCATCAGTTCCACCTGTATAATGCCACGAGTATATTCCACAAATTGATAAACATAGGGACACTTTTGCTCGTGGTTGAATATGTGATCAACAATCACACAGTTGGAATGAGACTAAATTATGATCCTTTTTCAAGAGTAACATTGTTGATCTCCCACCTTAGAGAAGATATTACATTTTTTTTAGGCAATACAGTCACAAGCTGCTAAGTTTGCAAACACCAAACACCCTGCAAACTTTGTACACATACAATGTACATGTGCATCAAATCATACCATGTATATAGTAAAAGAAACTCCCAAAAGGCCTCTGTCCTGTGAACACACCATTTCAACTTCTACAACCGTTGATGGTCACTATGGGAACCACTGATGTCATGACCGATAACTCCACTTTTTTGATTTACTGTTCCTACTTTCCAAATTTTAACTGAGCAGTTCAAATACTCGTTCATGATGTGATCTGCAACAAAACTTTCGCCACTTATAAACCAAGAAAAATGAGCATTTGGTGTCCTGCACAGATGAATCAATTACTAAGAGTTGAAGGAGAAACGAAAAAAAAACAACTGCTTGACAAAAATTTTGATCCCATCATTTGATTCGCTCAAAGTTAATCATAATTCATGATGCTCTGCAACACTATAAAGAGCTCAAGATAATGTGAATACATGGAGACTTACATCACTGTCCTATGGCAAATTTTGCTTCCGCCACAAATGGGGTGAGGCAGCATAAAATCTCTGTTCATGAGTTTTCATCACTGTTGGAATCTCTGAGGGATGTAGGCGTTGCTGAAAGCGTTATTTTTTAATATTGATACTTGGAAGTCACCCACTGAACATTCAGTTTCAGCGGGTCGTAGATGTATCGCTTGAAATCCAGGCTGATCCCGATTGGCTGATGCTCGACATGTGACTCCTTGGCCTGGCCTTGCCCTTCACTCTCTTCCTCTGGAGGGTGGGGTGAAGTCGGTCCATGGGTGGTACAAAGGGAAATGGTGCACAATTAGTGTTGACCTTTTTATAGTATATCAGGCTCAAACAAGAATAACAACTTAATGACAAAAATAACAACTTAATGCTGTATGTCAGTAATATAGATTTTCATGATCTTTTAAATCATAAAAATAAGAAATTAGCAAGGCTTTACATCTTGTTTCAAACAATTTCTTATCACTGCTAAACTAGCTTATTATTCAATTTTACACTGAGCTCTTAACTTAGATGTGCGCATTCTGACACCACACCATCAGGTTTATTCCTGTTGTGAATCTGCCTCTGAGAGGTGAATGATCACATGGATGAAATTCTACTGCAACAGTAATTACCAGTGCAAACCTGTATTTATGCGACAGATGGAATGGCCTGCACACAATGGAACTGAATAGAAATAATTTTGTTTATGCCTACAATGCACGATGACCTTGTCTTCACTTGTTCACCAACACTACCTTGAACTGGATGGACATGCTCTACTATTTGTGGCCGTACATCACAAAACAAAAAACAAAAAGTCACACCCCTTGATTTTACGCGAGGACTCAAAAAAAGGTGAAATGGGTCAACCAAGTCAATATGTGACCCTGCACCTCAAAACAAACAAAAAGTCGCCAGACATGAATTTTTAGTTAAGACCATATTCTGAAAGAGCAGACTTTAAGCTTTAAAATGATGTATAACTCAAATCAAATGGACTCTCCTAACCTGTGTAGATATTGGAAAGAAAGCACAAACTCAGGAAAAGTGTGAACTGAGAAAAGAGGCTCTGAAGTACAGTGTCTATTCAAGCGCATAATCTTTACCAAACGGTGCTGGCTGTGTGATGAATGGGACAAAAAACAGGAAGTAAACCACCAGAGTAACAACAATGAAGGGATTATCAGATTAAACTGAAATTAAGCATGCCTCATTGACACATTCTGTTCATAATTAATGCCAACTTACAAAGCAGTAGCAGTATCCTTTCAAAAGTTATTAGAGTTGAAAGTGAAGAGCGTGGACAAGGTTTTTCAGAAATGAAAAAGGGATTCTAAAGATACACCTAATCACACTATTCTACCAAAAATGTTCGAGATAAACTGCTAAAAAACACACTTTCCTGCCCGTTTTATGATACCAAATTTTAGCATAATGTAAAAGAAGACCCGCTCTTTCAGAAAATATGAACAAGGAAAAGTAGAAATTACGCGGTGCGTAAAATATGTCCCCGCCGGAAGTAGCATTTAGTAGCAAAATGTACAATATAGGTCAAAAATCAAGGTCAAAGGTCAAAGAAGTCAAAGGTCAAAAAATTGTGTAGAAGCTTTGAAGCCCTCACCTAGTGCCATCACAAAAAGCAAACGGAATCGAAATCGGGTTAGAAATGGCGAAGGAGTAGCATTTTGTAGCCAATGTACAATATAGGTCAAAAATTAAGGTCAAAGGTCAAAGAAGTCAAAGGTCAAAATTCTGTGTAGAAGTTTTGAAGCCCTCACCTATATAGTGCCATCACATAAAGCAAATGGAATCGAAATCGGGTTACAAATGGCGAAAGAGTAGCATTTTGTAGCAAAATGTACAATATAGGTCAAAAATCAAGGTCAAAGGTCAAAGAAGTCAAAGGTCAAAATTTTGTGTAGAAGTTTTGAAGCCCTCACCTAGTGCCATCACATAAAGCAAATGGAATCGAAATCGGGTTACAAATGGCGAAAGAGTAGCATTTTGTAGCAAAATGTACAATATAGGTCAAAAATCAAGGTCAAAGGTCAAAGAAGTCAAAGGTCAAAATTCTGTGTAGAAATTTTGAAGCCCTCATCTAGTGCCATCACATAAAGCAAACGGAAGTGAAATTGGGTTAGAAATGGCAAAGGAGTAGCATTTTGTAGCAAAATGTACAATGCAGGTCAGAAATCAAGGTCAAAGGTCAAAGAAGTCAAAGGTCAAAATTCTGTGTAGAAGTTTTGAAGCCCTCACCTAGTGCCATCACCAAAAGCAAACGGAATCGAAATCGGGTTAGAAATGGCGAAGGAGTAGCATTTTTTAGCAAAATGTACAATATAGGTCAAAAATCAAGGTCAAAGGTCAAAGAAGTCAAATTTCAAAATTCTGTGTAGAAGTTTTAAAGCCCTCACTTAGTGCCATCACATAAAGCAAACGGAATCGAAATCGGGTTAGAAATGGCGAAGGAGTAGCATTTTGTAGCCAATGTACAATATAGGTCAAAAATCAAGGTCAAAGGTCAAAGAAATCAAAGGTCAAAATTCTGTGTAGAAGTTTTGAAGCCCTCACCTAGTGCCAACACATAAAGCAAACGGAATCGAAATCAGGTTAGAAATGGCGAAGGAGTAGCATTTTTTAGCAAAATGTACAATATAGGTCAAAGGTCAAGGTCAAAGGTCACAACTGAAATTCTGTGCAGAAGTTTCAAAGCTCCTATGTAGTGCTATCATATAAAGCAAACAGAATCAAAATTGGCTCACAAATGACAGAGAAGAAGCAAATTGAACATTTTGATCACACACGGACGCACAGACAGACGGACGGACGGACGGACAGACGGACGGATGGACAGACGGACGGACGGACACACGGACACACACACGTACGGAGCCCGTTTCATAGTCCCCTGCTCGAACTCGTTCGGCGGGGACAGAAAGTCAAGTTAGGTTGGCTAGGTTGACCCATTTCACTTATTTTCAGTCCTTACGCAAAATCAGTGTGTGCGACTTTATGTTCGTTTTGAGGTGCACGGTCACATATTGAGTTTGTCATATTTTCTGAAAGAGTTATCCTTCTTCTACATTATACATTGATGGGAAAGTGTGTTTTCAGCAGTTTTTCTACAACATTTCTATGGGGAAGAATAGAATGATTGGGTATGTCTTACTTTAGAGTCCCCTTTTTATTTCTTGAAATCCTTCACACACTCATCATTTTCAAGTCTAATAACTTTTGAAAGGATAACACTACTGCTTTGAAAGTTGGCATTAATCATGGACAGAATATGTTAATAAAACATGCTCAACTTCAGCTTAATGTGATAATCCATTCATTGTTGTTGCTCTGGTGGTATGCATCCTGTCTTTTGTCCCTTTCATTGCACAGCTAGCATGGCTTGGTAAAGATTAGGCGCTTGAATAGACCACGTACTTCAGAGCTTCTTTTCTCAGTTCACACTTTTCCAGAGTGTGTGCTTTCTTTCTAGCATTTGGATAGGTTAGGGGAGTCCATTTGATTTGAGTTATTCATCATTTCAAAGCTTAGAGTCTGCTCTTTATAAATCTGCCCTTAATTAAAAATCCATATCTGACGACTTCTTGTTGGTTTTGTGATGCATGGTCACATTTGATACATACAGCAAGTACAGTCCTTTGAAGACAGAATGACTAGAATCATGAACTCACTTGCTTTTGCACCCTTCTTGCCTTTCTGCTTTCCTCCCATGGCTTTGAGTATCTGAACTGTGTCCTCCTTCAGTCCCTCTGTGCAGACAAACACATGGCAAAGATAGAACAGTGAGGGCAGTATCCACACACACTTACACTTTGACATGTACATATGTAATGTAATACAAAGTTTGTCAATAGTTACTCATAGAAACAGCCAATATAATGGGCTGTGACCTCAACAATTTCACAAAAATGTGCATAAAACAGGATCCCCAGCTTTCACTGCAGTTCAAAGTAAGGAAAGATGCTATTAATTGTAAAATGTAGTTAACCACAAAAGACCGTGTTCTTCATACATACATCCATATCATACACAAAAACATGCACATACATTTTCATGAGGCTTTCTAATAACAAACTACATGTACTTTGTATTGCACTAATTTTATTCCTTGACAATGAGCAACAAATGAAAGGGGGCAGAAAAATGTACATTTGTCCTGTGAAGTGTTGTATGTTTTTTTCTCTTGGCAACTTTTGCAGGAGTCCCTGTATACTCTACTATTTACAGATGGGAGTTAAACAAAATTAAGACACTCATGAATTGAATTAAACAATAGAAACAAACACCATTTATAGAAGTTGGTGTAAAGATGATGGACAAAATAAAACTGAATGCTAGCTATAATTCACAAAGGCAGTCTACATGATAAAATGTAGTCCATGGATTATGCAAACATTATCAGCGCAAATGACAGATTGCGTACACCAATAGACATCAAAATTTAATAATGAATGGGCACTGATATGTGCATGTGAAAGGAATGCCTACTGCACACTTGTTTCAGTCCTTGGATTATTTATATCTAAACCGCGGATGCGATTAAAACTATGTTTTCAATGTGAATTGGCTGATGTGTTTTCACAGAACTTCCAGCGTATGAAATATCCTTGTGGCTCACCTCTGATGTGGACACTAAACTTGCCGCTTTGTCCAAACCCCCTCTCGATGAAGCCGAGCTCCCCGGTAGAGAGGTAGACCACCAGCCCGATGAATCTCTCCAGGTTAGTCTCCTTCTTAAACATGGACCGCCCGATGATGTGATGCTCATCGGTCATCTGAATTGAGGACAGACCCTCATCATCATCATCATCACTCGTTAATAACAAATATGTTACAGCTACAGTTCCCCCACTTTCAAAGTTCCACATTTTTTTCAACTACAGATGTGTATGACTTCCTTATTTGCATTAAGTAATTTACTGAGACCTATAATCCAGTTATTTTCTCAATTCTTGAGAACATCAAGTACTCATTAGTCTTTCAAGGTGACAGATTTTGATAATTTTCAAATAATGTCAGTGCTGCAGAAGCAGAAATTTTCGGCTTAATAATCATTTGTGCTCCGCTGCGTTTGGTATATTTTGTGTGTTTTTAACTCTGCAGAAACAAAATATGAATTAGTAGTAGTACTAGGCCTACAAAGAGGAAGCAAAAATATTTGCATGCTTTTATTTTTGCGATAGATGCACATTGCGCGAACTGTGCAAAAATTTTCACACCGTGAAATTTTCACTTTTACAGTACCCTGAAAGGTGATGGCTGTGAACTTAAAACATGTGGTCAGGAACAAGTTGGCAACATTGTATTGAAACATATTACAACTTATATCTATATAACACAATCATATATGTGTATAAGAGCTTGATATTACACTGTAATTTTCATCTCAGTGTATTTGGTTGTTAAGTTGGGTGCTTGTCCACACATTCCTGCACTCACCCTGTCTACTACTCCTCCCTTGGACTTTAACTTGTAGATCTTCAGCTTTGGCAAGACTGTTTCTGCATAATTCTGGAAGAGAAAAATAAAGACTTTACAGCCAAATAGCACAAATTTACTTTTCAGTTGGATTGCAGCAACAGCTGTCGGCAGATTACAACGGAGATGATGTCAGATATTACTACACTGAACTCATTTCTACTGTGGAAGGGCATCATATAACTTGCAGTACAAGTCAGAGTAATTTTAGATTTGTTCAAGTGACTTTTCATGAACTGCTCAAAGACTAATAGCATAAGTGAGAAAAAAAATCGACCTATCTTATGAGTGAAAACTTAAATATTGCAAACTGGAATGTTGTTGAGAACGCAGCCTGCAGCTGACACATTCCTTTCTGAATAAAAAATGTTGAAGATTGATATAGTTGTAGAGAAAATGTGAAATACATGTATGAACATAAATTAAAAAAAAATAAGGAGCACTGCAATATAGTGATAAATGCCCACAGAGCTTGTCAGATTTCATCTTCTTTTTGAACAATTACATATCAATTATTTGTCCAGTCGTGAATGAAAACATAAGTTTAACATATTCAGTAACTCCATCAGTTCCTATCATCAGTTAATTGATTGATGGGCCTACTACATAAATGGAGAAAGGTCACTGCAACAAATGGCCTTGCAAAACACACATATTCAAATTTCTAATGTCAATTCCACCAGGGTTTTTTTTTAACTCAACATTCTCCATCATGTTTGGAACAATCTAGAAATATACCACATGTACACAAAGGCAGCTCTTTCTCACCGTCTGCAAAGGCTTTACTGCTTAACCCATTGAGGATGGGCTAATTTTGCTGCAATACACATTTCCCAAAGACACTTGCCCCCAGTATATTCCGGACTCCTCCTCAACGGGGGTTAATCTTCAAGAACCAGCCTCTACCCATCATGATCCATACTTCCAGTGGAGTAAAAATTATTTCCTTAATGATTGCAGAGCAGTGTAAACTAAGATTTCTATTTCTTCCTTTTGTTTTCTGTCATTGACAGCATTCTCCTAAAAAGATGTATTCATCAGTCACACACAGAAGAGGAGCAAGTATAATTTTACAGAAGTATAATTGCACTCATAACTGGTATAAAGCTATACTGTGTAGATATCGGCCTCTTACCTTGTCTGTCATGGCGTGCAGGAGTTTACCATGGAATGCTAGTCGGCAGCTGTTGGCATGTGAGGGCAGTGTTAAGAAACGTTGAGGCAAATACATGAACCTACTGTAAAAGCTGTTATTTTCAGGAGGGTTTCATTTTGTGTGAGTGCCCTCTTACTCTTGGAATAAATACATGTAGAACATGAAGCACAATAGTTTGAGAGACTGGTGTCATGAGAACACACATAAAAAAGTAGAACCATCTTTTCCTATCGTTCAAGTGTCTTTACTATCAATGAATCCCATTTTACCCCTCCTCTTTTACAAAACCAACTGAAAAAAAAAGTAATTCTGAAGCCTGCAAATGTTACATAATAATCTTCAAACTGCATGTCAACTCTTTACTGCTCACAAGCGTGAAGTTGGAAACATAAGCAAAGTCAAACTACATATGAACCACTTGCGATATTTGACTGAGGCAATCATATGTCTATCATTTATTCTTCCTTTCGTTCATTCATGTTTTTTTTTTCCTTTTGGTATAAAAGGAATTCTGGATAAATATGATGTCTGGTCAAACAAATGTCAAATCAGAGTCTGTTATTTTCAGACTAGAGGGAGGTTATCCCGTGTCATTGAGGATATGAATGTCAGTGTCCAGCTTGGAGCCAATGATGAGACAATTCCTGGGGCAGGCCACCGGCTTTTCCAGCTCCAGGAGAGCCCACTGCTGGTTAGGCAGCTCCGGCCTCTCTTCCCCATCCTTCTCCTCATCTGCCCGGCTGCCGCATGCCGCTCCCGGAACGTTCTCCTTGTTGGAACCCCGCTCACCTGGGTCTGACGCCAACAGCTCTTCCTGGTACGTGTACTCAACGTCGAAATCAATGCCTGAATGCAAATGAGAAGGAGAAAGACCCTGTAGCTTTTGCCAAAGGTTGTAGTGATTGCATGAGAAGCAAGCAGAGGGTACGTCACTCTGGACTAGCAAAGTCCTAGCAATAGAGCCTTTGGAGGTCTGTCCAAACTATGCCTTTGAATTATTGAATTGTGCCAACAGCGAGTGTTTGGCAGTATAATTTACAATCAACCAGCAGAGCTCTGATTTGCTCAAAGAAGCTAAAATAATGCATATATACATTTTGCACCAGTGGCCTAGAATGTGTTGGTCAAAGTGACTGACTGCATTATTCAACAGGAGTGGTGCATGGCCTTCATGCTGATCTCCATTTGTTGACAATCTTTACAGCATTTAATAGTGTCTTTGAAAAAGGCGAAGAGAAAGGTAGCAGAGATTGGACTTGAAAGTGAGGCAGATTAGCACTGGTAGCACGCGCACACACAAAGGTGGTGTACAAAAAAAAAATTGTCATAGAATTGCTTTTCATAAAGTATTATTTTGATATGAGTATATACCTACATGTACATGTACTTCTGTATTACATCAGTACTTAAGGCTAGACTGCATAAACTATATTGCAGAAAAATGTGCAGAATTCAGGTCTTATCATTTATAAGTAATCCTACAATGATTCATGTGCAGGGATATTGGGTTCATATGGGTTTAAAATGCACAATGCAGAAAAAAAAATCTAGACTCTACTATTTACCTGTTGCTTCATCATGTGACTTGTACTTGTGACCAGGGGCAGGACCAAAGAATGACACTTTGCCCATTACTGTCTCATGGCCCATGGTAACTGTGACAGATTTAATATGATGTCAAATATAACACTGTGACATTAAAAGTAGCTGAGTTCCATTGCCTAAACTATGCCAACTCTACAACAAATAGGCCTAATGGTAAATCTGCAATCAATCATAATATTTCTCCATGAAGAATACATAGAGCGTAACAAACTGAAATAGAATAAAATATATCTGTTTCGACATGTGATCATAGTGATATTCCTGATGTACTTAATTCAAGGTACATTGCTGGATGTCCCCACATCTCTGTGACATGTATATATTATAGGCCTACACTCTAGAAAAATACGTTCAACTTTGCACCTTTTATATACCAGTGTCACACTGGAGCACCCTCACCAGTGCACCAATGCAACTTTGTATTTTTCAGACCAGTGTCACAATAATGGGAGCCAACAAACCCAAGAAATGAGAAAAGGATTATCAATTATTTCAGAGTTACCATTAATTGTGAAGTTACCACAGTTTTATGTGACAGGGCCCAGGTTAGTGTCAACAACTCAGAAACAAACAAAAAACACCGCAATTATCAACTGCATGCAAATCCCACGCATGCCACATGGATTACATTTACATAACTATCTTCTGCAGAACAGATGATCTGTTATAATGTTGTACTATTTTGGAACATACAAGGCTTCAGTTGTCATATACAATTTTCTACAATGTTAGAATCACCACTTCCAAACATTTTTGAGAAGAACATTACAATGGATATCAGCAGATACTTATATTTAGTTACAATCAGAACTAACAATTATACACCATATCATGGTATATCAAATGTGAGAGAGGGAAAATGATGCAAACACTACTTCCACTACACATTTGCCATCATGATCTTAGCAATATCAAATACATTGCAGATGAATGATTAAGTCTAAAAAATTATAAATATATTCTAAAAATTCATATATATATACTGCCCTTTGTAAAGAAGTAAAAGCCAAGACAAAACAAACGAAAAAAACAAAAACACCACCTCACCATGAAATTTGGACTTGTTGAGACATGTGCCTTTGAAGTACTGAATCCTTTGAACAGAAACAATGGCAGCTGAAATAGGAACAACATGCAGAATGAAAATAACATGAAACGATTTCAGCATATCTGAAGACCTCTTTACTGTAAACAAATTGTATCCAATACAAGTGAGGAAAACTTCACCACCAGAACTTTTTGTAAACTGGTAATTGCTACATTGCATATGGACATCTTTCAGAGATGTGTACAAGGTATACCCATGTTTCTAAACTGGCTTCTATTATCAAAACACACACACACACACACACACACACACAAAAACAAAAAAAAAATTATTCTGGCCATGACTGTTTACTAATAATAATTTAACCTCTTCAATCTTGAAATCAATCATTCAATTAATCAATGTTTCAAATCAGGTTCATCCTCCATTTCAAATTTTCATGCACAATACGCACAATCTTCAATAGGTGCATTTTTCATGTGATTTTTCTACTTTTCCAAGTAGGCAGCCACAGTATAACATAACTGCTAATCTATCATAACTGCAATAACAGTGACCATTCTTGTTTGCAAAAGAGGAAGCTGACATAGAAAGCACACAGAAATCTGAAATGAATCCAAACCAAACCTGTTGTAGTGATCACACCTAAACATGGTCATCAGATTACACTCTACACTATTAATCTGTTTCACATCATCAAAAACAGTTTCACAACATAACCAAAGTGTCATATACTCTCAAGAGAACTTGTGTGGATTACATCCTTCATATTAAACTGCTTTCCCTGTATCTAGTATCATAAGCCACTCCCAAATGCTTGACACACACGCTCAAAAAGCAGTTTGATAGCAGGGGCAGATCCAGGAATTCTGTAAAGGGGAGGCGCTTTTACAAAATTAAAGTGGGGCAAATTTTTTTTAAACAAAAAATAAAGAGGGGACACACACCCAGTGCACCCCCGTCTGGATCTGCCACTGGATAGTACTTTCTGAAACACAATAGCATCAGTGCCGTATCATTAAAAAAAGAATGCAAGAAATGAGTCACAAGTAAATGACCTTTTGTCAATAAACAATTACCAGGTACCTACTGAAAAATACAACAACAACAAAAATTGTGACACCACATGTAGAGTACCAACACTTCACAGATTTCCCATGGAATTCCTGCCTTTTTTCCTATCTTTCAGCACACACACAGTGCATATACAAGTGTATGATGGGGGGGGGGGGAGGGGTGAGTTGTTAAATGGGACAGAACATAAAGTCCACATTTCTTGTTAAAACACTCATTCATACAGTCAAAACATGGCATGAGAAGTTTCTACTGACATTTTGTTCGTAGAGTGGTCTCAAGACCGATTCTGAGAGCGAGACTTAAAAATTTCACGAAATGCGAAAATAATCGAAATTGATGTCAATGACTGGATAACTGCTACAAGAGCTATTCCTATTCTCGGAGCAGCTTCATCTTACCATGGATGATGGGGAGAATCCCTGGGGTGCACACCAGCCCCCTCTCCAGCAGTTTGGGGTCAAACTGGGTCACACACAGGGCCACTCTGTCCCCCTGACTGGCAGTGCTGACGCTTTTGCGAAACATTTGCATAGACTTGACCTTTCTCGTAATCTGCAACGACGGAACCTCCACCGTCTGAGAGTTCAAACATTGAAGGAAAAAACAACAACCAAAAACCATGCATAACAATTACTCTGGTCAATTGACAAACTCCACTAGCACTTTAAAGGGATGGTATAGTATGGGTTGAGGTGAAGATTCAGCTTTGAACTTTTTTCAAAATATTTAGAAAACACTTTATGAAATGGTAAAGGGCATACACTACTGAGAAAAATTCATAGTTTACTTGATAAAAATCGGTTTTTGCAATGGCCGAGATCTTCAAAAACAAAACAAAGTGATCCTAATAAAAGAAGGGTCCCAGCTTTTATTGTGATTGCTTTCCTATACATATCTTAGCATTTCAAAACCAATTTTCTAAAAATAATCTTTATATTCCTATTTCAACTATAGTGTATGCTCTTTCATGTTTGATGGATGATCACATTGCTCAGCAGGTAGATGCTTTCTCAAAAAATGAAAGCAACATCAAAACATTCGAAATGATCTCAACTGCACTGCTGCCGACTTGGTTCATCCTAGTTGAAGAAAGCAAGCCCATAATTGATATCAATGCAATTAAAAATTCTTGTCGCATTCTTAACGAAGTTGAGGTGAGGTGTACAACAGCCAGACTCAAACTCACATTGTTAATGGCCACGGTCCCATTCAGAACGGTGCCGGTCATCACAGTCCCTTGACCCCTGATGGCAAAGCAGTGGTCAACAGCGCAGAGGAATGGACCGCTGGTGTCTCGCTGAGGAACATACGTCTGTCGTTTGATTTCCTGCAAGTTCCAATGAAATGGAAAATAATGTGATTTACATGTACTTTCACATGACTTTGGCATGTCATTAAGGGGGATAAACTGTGAAGTATAAAGTCCCTTATTTTTCCAGTCTGTAATAAGCTGAAAGTAAAATGACAGGGACATAAAAAAGCATAATATCCCGCTTTATTAATGGTAAGAATGCATCTTCACAGCATACAAAATTACCATTATCCACACACATAAAAAAGATGGAAAGGTTTCATCTTCAACCATGAATCCATTTGAAATGGAATAAGCACTTCAACTGCAATTGTTTCAAACAGTAAGTTTGTAATGCCCACATGCAAATGTAGTCACCTTAAAATTGTTTTTGATGTATATTCCAAAGAATGTTGGTTTGTGGTTTAGTGATCAACAACAGGAAACATTTTTGGTTCATGCAGTATACTGTGATTACCAGAATGAGTTATCAATCTCTTTCACATGTTAATCATTTATACTACCGGTACCTCCATTGAGGTTTTCAAAATACAATTAATTGTCAATGTCTGTTTATTTAGTGTCGTTATTTGTAAAGTGTGTTATAGAAACTTTATGTAATTGACGCTACGTAAGTTCTTCACATTATAACATTTATTATCATTATACCTGGCCACACAGCCACATGTATGCCTCTCGCATTATTAGCATTCCTACTGCTAAAACATCAATAAATTAATGCAAGGACTGAAATCTGAGGCATGATGCAAATACCATCAGATAGACTCTGCGATACTGTAAAACGAGAAATGTTCGCATGCATTTTAATTTCGCGAATTTCGCGAGCGCGAAGATTCGCGAAATTAAAATGCACGCGAAAGTTCTTGTCTACACTATATGCATTGAATACCAGTTCCAGTTCGCGAAAATTTCATGCCGCAAGAAAGGTCGTCGGCTCCAATTCGCGAAAAATTCATGCCGCGAATATATCATGTTTTACAGTATTGTAAGCTCTGGACTACTCTGTATGGTATCTTGGTACAAGTTTAAATCATAGACCGTCACAGGATGTACATTGTACAAAGTTGTATGAATATTGTATTATGCATCCTGCATTTGAACACACTGTGTACGATATGTACAGCATGTACATTGTACACTGTAAAGTGATTATGAACCTTGACCTCCCACGTTTACACTGTACCTGTATGCTCCAGGGTACTGTATTCTGTTCAAAGTCCAGACTCACTTGTGGGTGTGATACATGCACTGGTCAGTACAAGTTGTGCCTGGGAAAATTTTGTAAAGATTCTGAAACTTTGTACACAGTTTAATCATACTATAGAAGTTACATAATACTTGGACATTTATAACAAATACACTTGTATATTTAAAGAAAACCTGGAAGGATTTATTCCGTACAATATTCCCCAAGTACCATAGAGGATTTCAACACGAACCACTTCTTTGGTTGCCATATCCAAACTCTTTGGAAGAGCGGCTTAGAGCATGGACCATCAAAGCCATAGTGGAATGCCAAACATAGAGCACTTTACTCACATTTTCAAATTATGAATGTTTCCTGAGGTAATAGTGAACAAGCTATTATATCCTGTACCTTCCAAAGACTCTTCAATACTTTGGAAACCAGTTTGCATACATCAGTTGTTGCTATGTCAGGCAAATATCGGGCAAGCTTTCAGGTTATCAAGAAGAACCATTCTCAAAAAGGGATATATGCATAAAATTTGAATATGTATACACTCATAGTATATCATGAACTATTGGAACGTTGTAGATCCTATGCATTAATGTGCACAAACAGCGAAGAGATTCCACTCTTTCTATGACACCTCCTTGTTCATAAAATGTTACAACAAATTAACTTGGCCTTGCCGACGAAGAACATAAATAAAAGAAAGAAGTCAAAGGAACTAACTGACACTACAAGCAAAGTAACTGCTTAATCTACTACGATGGTGACCTCAAAACAAATGACAATATACCAAAAAACAAAGAAATCTGAAGATAGATAGAAAAGCTAAAAAGAGAGGGGAAAAATGAAGGGAAAGAAAATTTGCATACAGGTGGTATAGTCTGTAAGATTATGTATCGTGTCATGTGTGCGTGTGTGTGTGTGTGCTTGCGTGTCAAAAGTTCGCGAGCGCGCTCATGTATGTCATATGCACTACTCTAAAAGAAAGAGATATATATAGAAAAATCGCTACAGAACTTTCCAAAAATTAGATAAGAAATAAGGAAGATATGACTTTCTGAAATTTCATATTTCTTCGGAAAACATTTCTTGACCAGTCCTTATGAATATTCAAAAATGAGCGAGTTATAATGATACCATGCCCCTCATTGTTCATGTATGTTGTATTTGAAATTCGGGATAAAAATCTTATTTGTAGCCAATACAGGTAAAAGCATCATTCCAATACCAAAATACATCATTTGTTTGTTTGTTTGTTTGTTGTTTGTTTGTTTGTTTGTTTGTTTTGGTGGTTTTAAGTCAAGTTTTATATCCATACAGTTGAAATACAAGATTCTATTTCTGTGTATGAAATGAATATGACTGAACTGTGAGAGCATGGCATCATTAACTTGCTGACTGGCATAATGACTGGTCAGGAAGTATTCCCCCCCCCCCCCAAAAAAAAAAAAAAGAAAAAGAAAAAGAAAAAAAAAAAGAGGAAATTTCAGAATGTCATAACTTCCATATCACTTATCCGAATTTGATAATTCTTGCACTATTCTGCGGGGATTTTGTTTCTTTCTTATGAAATTGACAAAGTTTTGTTGGAGTGGATTTCTTCTTTTAACAAGCATTTCTGTTGCTGTGGTTACTAATGTTGTTGCTATAGATTTTACCTTCTCTTTCACTCTGTCCTACGCGTTCCTCGCTTGAAAACCATCTGATTCAACCTACATCACGAGCATGACACGTTCACAAAAGATTTCAAGGGATCATGCTGTGTTTTTACTAACCCCGGGACGCTCCGTATACACAGTTACACACTGTGGGAGCGTCCTGAGTCAATAGAGTGCTATATCGGTAAGCTTGAAAAACATACACAGTCTGTCACAGACTTTCGCACCTCCGTAGGTTTCGAATATCACGAGGAAAAAACGTACTTTTATAGTATACATAAGATTCTTATCTAATTAATACCCTTCGTTCACCTTGTTCTTGTTCACATTGGTCCAATGATCTTGAAAAAACGTTTTTTCACGGCCATATACGGGTCCGTAGTCCTAGCTCCCCATCCCATTCACCATTTTCGAAATCAGTATGCAGTACACTGCGCACGTAAATATTCATGTGCTGGCGGAGTCGCAATGCGTTTAGCCTTCTGACAAGGCGTGCGCGCGCGCACCCACCCAGAAAGCAACGCAATATACAGCGAGAGGGGTTTGCCAACAGTATGATAAGGCCTTGCCACAAAGCTACACGACTTGATGGCCAGCGCATGCGCACAAATCTCAAATCCATTTACTGTACAAGATGTAGTTCTCCCGAGTTCCTCTCGACCGAGTCGCATTTAACTCATCAAACCGAGCAGAAAGGGACTATTACCAGAACCAAAAGTTGAACGCAGTCAGTCTTCAACATTACATCTTCACCTGTAAGTCTTCATATTGCGGAATTTTTGCGATTTCATATTGATTTTTAGGCGCTATACTTCGCCTGTCATGATCATGTCTGCTACAATGCGCAGCCCCAACACTGCGTGTTGGGGCTGGTCGCAGTTATGTTTTTACCAAGTGCCTGTGCTATTTGACACTACCATAGAAAATAGCCTTGCGCGCTGGCATTGGTTTTGGTAACAGAAAGTTGAGTGTATGGGACTGAGGCGACTCTAGATACCAGTGTAACTGGTTGGTTGTGCAGCCCTTTCTGGAACGTATAGATCTGGACCGCCCTAAACCCTTCAGCAAAATTCTTAAGACATCAAAGATTAACTCAGCATGGGAGGCAGCAGTAGTACAACTGCAGGTAGAAGAATTAGCCTTGAGCAAGATGGTGAAGGAGGTGTCGTGAAGGTAAGTTGCATCAACAAGACGTCTTATAGCCAGGTCTGTACTAACCGCAGCAGCGACCCCATACGGACAAATACGTACCGTAAAGGGCTGTTACTGTGTTACAGCGCCCCGCGACGGGGTTAGTAACTAGCATGTTGGTGCCCATATGCAGGGCACTGAATATTTTGAAGTGTGTGTATTTTACAGCTGGTAAAGAAGGAAATTATTGAAATGTATGTCATGTGCGTGACATGATATAATGCAAACAAATGGCTGGTACATGTATCTTGGGACTGTAATGTGTATGTGTGTGTGTGTGGGGGGGGGGATGGGGAAAGTAAGATTAATATACAATTACTGGTATGTTTACTGTGTGCCACTGTGTGCCACTTGGCAATTTTATCTTCAGAAGCTGTTTTTCAAACATCGTTTGGACAACATACATTGATAAAACAGGTACTGGGTACACTTGTATACGGGCAAGTCCAAGATATCGCGCACCTTTATACGTATGGGACATTCAGAGATTTCAAACCTCTGAAAAGTAATGAAGGAGCACTTGGATTTTACTGTTTATCATCAGGAGGACTGGTATCCCTGAGAAGAACATTGTGTTTAAGTTTGATGTCATTTGACCTTGGGTTAATTATTTTATTAAGAAAAATATGGCAACTTACGTATGGGACCAGAGAAAAACTAGATTTTTCAAAAAAAAGTTTGACTTGAAAGTTCTCTGAAAGTACCTTATTGATCAAGTTCTGTTTAGAAGTGAAGAAAAGTACAAAACTGAAGTATCTTACAGCAAAGTTTCATTGCAAAAGAATAAAGCATTTTTTCATGAAGTTGGTTTAATTAACGAAAGTACACCTTACGTATGGGACATGGCTCAACTTACGTATGGGACATACGTCTTTAGTGCACAAGTGTATTCATGGGAATGACTTTGAATTTTCCCATAGTGTCATATTCAGCTCCACAAATCATACTACAACATTTAACAAATGAAATAGACTGCTAAGTAGGTGCTTTCCCAGTTCAGGTACCTAACAAAAGCTAAAATAAGACAAATAAAAGTAATTACCAATTTACAATCAAATATCTTAGTTTGGATTCCGTCATGCATTAACACTGTCCTCATGATGTCTATAAATACAGATACAGTATATACTGACACTCTATTTCTAGCCCATTTGTAATACTCTGGTCAATATTTTTATGAATTGAAAAAAAAAAATGTGCGAATTCTAGCTTGTGACCTTGATGTAGCATACATGCACATGTACCATGACTAATTTGTAGTCTTGATAATTTCAACTGTAAAATCAAATGTCATGTACAGTGTAATTTACAAATACAGTTTGAAGTGGGTACTTTCAGTAGTTCTAGGCTTACCTTGCAAGTTGTCAAAGTTTTTATAGAGCTTTATAATTGTTTGAAATGCAGCACAAAACACAACAACAACAGTAATTCATTTTGCTCTGTAATCATCATGTTTTGCCATGTAAATTTTAGCTTCTGCAAAATCAATCAAATTTTAATGAAACTTTTAGACTTTAAAAGCCGTGGTAGAACAAAGAGATAGAAGAATGTATGTACCTATGCTGGCTTTTTTTTCTCAAATTGCATGGCTTCAAGTCTATGAAACCAAAGACCACAAAATTTGTGTTGATACTTTGTACATACATAATGCTTGTGTAGTGAAACAGGAAAGATTATCGTTTGTATTCAAATCTGAAGAGAAAATGTAATTCTAGATTTGAAACACTTATGTAACTCACTGATCTGAAACTTACAATTTTGACAAATTCTAATAACCTCATTTGATCATACACTACCAGATTGCAATGTATGTTGATAATTCCAAAATTATGCAAGTAAATTATGAAGTATAATTAGAATTGTATTAGTAATGTTGAAATGCAAAGTCGAAGAGGGTAGCATATTTCTCGTGGTTAGGCAGCCTTCCACACAAAAGAAATTTCAAAGAAATTCCTTTCCTTGCATATGTGTATAAATAGAGTGAGGGGAAGGTGCGAGACCATCCATTTAAAGAAGTAGCTGTGTATCAGTGTTGTCACCCCAAAGGGTGAACTTTGCACACAACAAACGTCTGCAGATCACCGATCACGCAAGTTGAAAAACACTTCGCAACACATTGATCACCAAACCTCATCAGCATTTGACCATGGCCACGTTAATTAACGTACGAGCTATACATTCGTCGCTCTCCACAAGACAGTGTGAATGACATACATGTTCATGATAAGTAATGATCAGGGGACTTAGCTCCCGTGTCTGGGCGAAATGGATAAGAAAAATGGCTTCTGTGGCAGAAGTTGTTGTTCGGGGAGGGCATTGACTTTGTAGAGGAGCCGAAGCTTCTCAAGGGAGGGACCCTCTTCGACTTTGCATTTCAACATTACTAATACAATTCTAATTATACTTCATAATTTACTTGCATAATTTTGGAATTGTATTACGTAATGTCTTATGCAAACTGTCTCAGAGGGTAGCATGTTCAAAGTGAGCCGCAGAAGCTATTTTTGCCAAACTACGATGACAATGAAATAAACAAACACGAGTATTTGTCCATTTGTTCCATTTCTTTAATGTCAAGGAAAGTAAACTTCCAGAACCAAACATACATATCAGGTCATCATTCATATGAAGTGCCGGGTGTAAGCAAGCTATTTTTCCCTTTTCTCATCTACGATAAATAATTGTCGAGTCCTTCGTGCAAATCGCCGTATGGAGCGTCATACGCAAGACACAAATCAAAGGAATGATTAAGGAATACAATCATTTCTGCTATACATCTATAAAGTTGTCCTGGGTCTATACCATTACTGCACAATTAAACGAAACCTAGAAATTTCCTACGCCTTGTAGGATGTTTAACTTGTACCCTATTAGATGCTATGTAAGCTTTACAAAGGAAATTAATCAACCATCCGAAATCGTCGGATATATCATTAGGATCACACAGAAAATAATGTGAAAGATGGCCCTATTACGTTATCAAGCCTTGTTAGGCCATCATATCTCAGGGCTCTTTGATGTTTTCAGTTTACAGAATTGAGGACCGCATTTGCGAACGTAGAGTCACTAATAGGTTTGTGGTAAAATTTCCTGAACGTCTCGGCTCGAGACCAATTTGCCGTTTTCAAGATTTCATGTAGCGAAACTCCGTGGGCCAGAGCACAACTTGTCGAGGCGCCGCGGAAACTATGGGCCTTAAAGACTGATGTATCAATGCCTGAATCCCGAAGGACTGTTTTCATCCATCGAGCTAGAGTCGCTGAAGTGATTCCTTTATGTGGTTTTATTGTTGATACAAAAAGTCTCTCATCTGTACGCAAAGACTTAGTGCGTTCCAAATACTCTCTCAGCGTATTGACTACACATAATTTAGAATTTTGACCAAATGATGAGAGCGTCAAAGTTTGGTCGGCAAAGTTTGATTTAGAAGTAGTCTTGAGTAACTCTGAAATCTTAAAAGAGGCTTTATTTTCTTCAAGATGGAGAGATGTTACAGACAAGCACATAAGCGTTTGTGTGCGTTGTGCGGAGGTTAGTGCCATTAGTGCCACCAACTTTCGGGTTAACAAAGGAAGAGTCAAGTCCTTGTTGTCGGGTAAGGAACCAATGTACTTAAGGACAGACGCAACATCCCACGTTTTTTGGTATCGTGGTTTTGGAGGGTTTGTATTAAAAATACCTTTCATAAGTCTCAAAACAAGCGGATGTTTACCCACATTATGACCATCGATAGGAGGAAAGGCCGATGAAAGAGCGGAACGATATGAGTTTAGGGTAGAGTACGATTTCCCAGTTGAGCATTGGTGAGCTAAGAAATTTACAACATCACTTATAGATGGTGAATAGGGATCAAATGATTCCTTACAACACCAGCGTAACCATTGTTGCCATGCCGACTCGTATTGCTTATTCGTTCGCTCCCGCCATGAGTGTGCGATGAGGTCGGTAGCGACTTGAGAAAGTCCGTTTGACTGCATTCTGCTGATGAGATAATCCACGCGGCCAGGCGTAGAGTTAGGTTGGGGTCGGGAAGGGGGGTCACCAGACAATCCGCTGGGAGGAGCAAGGGCGGGGCGATGACCATATTGAGTAGCGTGGGGTACCATGGTTGCGCTCGCCATATTGGCGCTATCAGGATGGCATACGGTGTTCGATCGGTTCTTAATTTCTGAAGGGTTCTGCAAATAAGACAAAATGGGGGGAAAAGGTATGGAGTTAAATTTTCCCATGAAATCGAGAAGGCGTCTATGACGTATGCATTTGGATCCGCCTTCCATGATGCATAAACTGGCAATTGGTGGGTAAATCGTGACGCAAACAAATCAATACAAGGTTGAAATGGTAGCTGTTTAATAAGAGAAGAAAAGATGCATGGCGAAAGGTGTAACTCCTTATTAAGATCTCTGCGAGATAATGAATCCGCCAACGAATTATGAATGCCCGAAATATGATGGGCAGATAACCAGTTGCTTCTCTTAACGCACCATTTCCAAATATTATTGGCTATTATGTTTAGCTGAGGTACACATCCTCCCATCTTGTTTAAGTAACTAACAGCTGTGCTGTTGTCGCACAGAACGTGAATATGTTCATTGAAGCAGTCAGTGCATAAATCAGGCAAGGCCCGTTCAACGGCCAGCAACTCGAGCTCATTGATATGTAAATTTCGATCTTCCTCTGCCCAGTGATCTTGTGAAAAGGAGTTATCTGAATGACGCAATGCACCCCAACCTTGTGTACTGGCGTCTGTCGAGATCGTGACAGATGGGTTGGGTCTATGGATGGGGGAAACAAAGGAATGCACGGGCTGTGCGAGCCACCACTGAATTTCTGCCCTGGCAGGTGGGTTAAGTATGCAAGAAGAGGCAAAGTTGTTGTTCGATTCTCGAAGTGCCTGGATTTTAGCATATTCCAACTGGCGGTAATGTAGCCTACCGAGTGGATATGCGCCGAAAATAGAAACAATAAGACCAATGAAATGCGCCAGGCTTCTAATAGTGACTTTACTATTGTTCAGGAGGGATACGGCGGAGCCGTGAAGTTTCTGTACTTTTTCAGCCGGAATGCTGTAATGCATGGATAATGAATCGATTACGAAACCTAAGTAAATAGCCGTATGTCTTGGCTGAAAGCAAGACTTTTCTTGATTTATGATAAACCCAAGGGATTCCAATAGCTCCCTTACAAAGTTTGTATGCTCAAGACTTTCCTCTTCGGAACATGAAAGAATGAGAAGGTCGTCTAAATAAATAAGGGCTCGAATTCCTTTAGCACGGATAGTTGCTATAACGGGTTTCATAACTTTGGTGAAGACCCTTGGAGCCGAGCTGAGACCGAACGGAAGACACTGAAAGCAAAAGAATTTGTCATTCCAGCTAAATGCTAAATATTTATGCTGAGATTGGTGAATTGGAATGGAAAAGTAAGCGTCTTTTAGATCAATAGACGTCAGAAAATCACCTTCAGTAATCACTTCTGAAACGAGCTTGAAAGTTTCCATTTTGAAATGTTCGTACTTGACAAAGCGGTTAAGGTTTTTCAGATTTATTACAGGTCTCAAATCTCCCGACTTTTTCGGAATGACGAAAATAGATGAAACGAATGCGCACTCCTGCTTATCAATTTCTCGTATTGCACCTTTTAAAAGCAGAGTGCGAACTTCATTGCTTATAACATCCCTTTCATTTTGGGAGAAGGGAAGAGTCCCGGGAACGAATTTGAACGTCGGGACTGCAGTGAAATCGATTCTGTAACCCGAAATGGCGTTTAAAACCCAAGAATCTGAGGTGATTTGAGACCATGCCTCTCTGAAGAACGATAACCGCCCCGCTTGAAGGGGGGGACTTACTAGTTTTTTGACTCGCCAGAAGGCTTGACGCGGGGATGAAAGTGAGTCTTTGGTGGAGGCCCCGGATGTGTGGGAGGGCGGGACACTGTGGCACTAGCAAAGCCTCGCCCCCAAGCCTGATGCTGTGCTGGACGGGTCGGGTAGCGACGCTGGGGGATGAAATATGGGTGCGTTTCCCTGAAGGGGCGTCGTCTGTCCCCAGCCGTCGCCTGACGGCTGCGGGGAGGTCTGGTCGTTTGGACCCTCTGGCCCACGTTGTAGGCGTCTGATACCTTTCTCATAGTGGCCGACAAATCGCTCCCGAACAGGGTGTCCGCGAGGGGTGTATTCCTACTACACAATCCACGGTATCGCGGCGCGATACCCCCTTTAAGATCCTCTCTCCTCCTCATGCTGAGCTCATAAACAGCGTATCCCGAGAGGGTTAGGCCGTCCAAAGCCAGACTTTTCAGTCTTTCGATATCAAGAACTTTTTCCCCCTTTGAGATGCCGTTTAGTTCCTCTAGAATCAGGCTGTAGGGCAGCGCCCCTTTTACGACTTGTCGCTGCAGCTTTTGAGTTCCCACGTCCTTTGCCCTGACGCGGCCCGGTAGCGTACTCCATATTTCCGGGTCAACTCGCGGGGCGCTTGCCGCGGGGGCATTGGAGGGCGTTTTGTATCTTTCCCCGATGCGTTCCAAAGCCGTCTTTTCGGGGGGCATGGTCATTGACTTTGTCAGCCTGTCGGCCAATTTCTCGAATAGAGGGGGACCCAGGTCTCTTCCCTCTGTGTACATTTCGCTGTCCATCTCCAAATCTACGTCCCCTCGAGGGTTGGGGGACAACGCGGAAAGCAGCGACTCCAATGGGTCGTAACGCTCTCCCGGGAGCGAAGGGGCAGCCTCGCCGCGGAGGCCTGCTGTGAGGGACGTGTCGTCCGCGAAAACACTAATGTCGTCTCCAGCCCTAGGGCTCGAGGTCATCGCGTGCTGAGCACTGCGGCTGTGTTCGCCGGAAAGCCGTGAGAGGGCATCCGAAAGCCGACGTATCTCCGCGGCCTGGCTGGCTAATTGCTCCTCGACCCCCGTCGTCGGCTTTCCGGCTCTTAAGCGTGTGTCGTTGTCGTCGGAAGAAGACATGATGAAGTCTGCCTGCACACAAAGAAATGATGGTCTCGCACCTTCCCCTCACTCTATTTATACACATATGCAAGGAAAGGAATTTCTTTGAAATTTCTTTTGTGTGGAAGGCTGCCTAACCACGAGAAATATGCTACCCTCTTCGACTTTGCATTTCGACATTACGTAATACAATTGTGTAGATGTGGGGTACAAAGTAAGTATGATTTGATGAAGGTGTCTCAGAGCACATCTGTCTCCTCAAACACAAAATAGGAAAAAAAAAATGAATTCCCTATTTTTTGTGTAGTTTGTGTTTTTAGCACTCCAACCAGAGAACCAGTATTGATATTGTGGTTCATGGTAAATGTAAACTATAGTCTTCATTTTACCGGATTTTCAGAAATCATGTTAATGACCTTGATAAAGTCATGACATATTCTGAGGGTGTGCAGTTGAAATATTAAACATCAAATCAAAATAAAAAGTATTCTCGTAGGGTTTTTCCTTTGCTATCAACTCTAGTAATGACAAAGTTACCTGCTGTCACCTCAAGTGATTTTTCTATTCAGTAAGACCTGTAATGTTGTCATTGATGAGCTCCACAAGCACAATTGTTTTGATTTCCCTTTTGAGGCTGTACAGCCTGTAGTACATGCTGAACAATGTACTGCACCTAAAATGACACTCAGAGAATCCCATTCTCTTGGACAAAGTCATTTTGTAGAGAGGTAAAGTTGAAAATGATAACTGAATTAAGAAAATATCCAATATCAAAATGTTAAAGGGAGGAATGCTAATTGAAGACCAGCTGCACAGCCTGTAATTAAAATAAGAAAATAAATGAATATTCTTTATTTTCCTTTCTTAATCATAGAATGACTCAATAATGCTGTTCTTACACTCTCCCTGAGGTCAACTGAGTAGGAGAGGCAGATATATAGACATATCCTTCAGAGTAGGTGCAAAGATAACCATTAACCAAACAAATGTAAGGACATATAGCATCCATGTCAAAAGGCGGTTTTCCCATTCACTTTGCATGTAATGTCCCATACGTAAGGCATTTGTCCCATACGTAAGCAAACTTTAATTAGTTATAAGACGAAGGACTAATTAAATTTCCACATTTAGTTTTGCTAATCTGGAGTTAAAATGAATAAATTAGAACTTCCTGAAGTATGATTGGTCAATGTTAGAAATCTTCAGAGAAAACTTAAAAAACATACTCAAATCCTTACATATGGGACACTTCGTTCTGGGAAAGTGCATAATTTGCATAATTAATGTGCTGACCTTGTCTTACCAATTGGAAATTATACTAGCTCATACAGGGGTCATGTCCATAAAGGAACTAGGTCAAGAACAAATTCAACTGATTTTATATGAATATTTTTAATTTGTCCCATATGTAAGGTTTGTTTTTACTTTATGCAAATTAAGGTCATATTTCTTGCATAAATTTGCATAATTCAATATTTTCTTTGCTGGAAATATATAATTTAACTCTTTGGCTACAATATGATATCAATAACTTTTCAATTAAATCAAGATGAATTTTGAGCATCTGAGGGGACATTATCTTGGACTTGCCCACACATGTACTTGTCCATAGTGTAGATCTACAGTACTGTATACGTGTAGAACTTGAATGAGTTGTACTCTTAGTGTATATACTTACAATCAAATATGGCTTGGGTTGATTTTAGTCTTTTTGCAAGGAGTATAATTGGCATTGTTTCCTGACTTGAAAGACAACTGTTCTGTCATGATATGCAAGAGTATTTTATCATTTGCAAATCTGAGTTATTAGCAAATCTGTAGAAAGGTGTTCACACATTGAATGCATTACATTTTCCAAACATTACCTCTCTGCAGGAACAAGTGGAATCTACTCAGCAGTGCCAGCGCATAGACCTCAGTGGAACCATGACTTGGGAAGAAATCAAGGCGGAGGCTCTCCAGAACACCAAGCTGACCATGAAGAAACAGGTCCTGCCGGAGTTTGACCACGTCAATGTCCACTACAGAGAGGTAAAAAGGAGATACTTGTATGACCCCATGTACTGACTGAGAGCCGCTAGCATAGTTAGTAGCAAGTACAGATTTCTGATACACATTGTAGTACAAGTGTATGTTTTCTCTTCAGAAACTAAGCATGTGATCTGCAATTGTACTATAGTGTAATAGAAGTACATATGTTCAGTTTTGAAGTTTTGCAACAAAAACATGGATTTTTCCCCCAGACTTAGTTCAAAATTTATGGAGAGCTTTAAAATGATTTGCAGTCTGCAGAGGGTGGAAACCTTACTGTATCATTCCCACTTGAATAAGTTTGATTCTTTCAAAGGAAACCCTATGAGATGAAGTTTACTATTTATTTCTGTGTTTGAGTACTTAATGACAAACTTTCACTTTCAAGACAATCATGTTAGGTATGGGGAGAACCTAGTATGTTTTCAGCAGTTTGCCGCATAGCTGCACATTTCCAAGATGGAATACAGACACAGTTATTACTGTGTAGTATACCATTCTGAGCTAAAATGTACATGTATTCATCCGCTTGTGATTAGAGTTGAAAGGCCACACACAAAATTTTACTGGCTAAAAAGAGACAAATTACAAATGTTTTGCATTGTACATGTACCGTTGCTGAGCTGTGTAACTGCAAGATTTACTGTTAGATTAAGTTTCATCATTCGTATTTTTTTTTTGTTTCTTTGTTGTTTTTTGCAGGGAACAATTTTAATATTTTGCAAGTTTAATATTTCCAGTGCTTTGTGATTGGTTGTGAGAGCAACTTCCAGACTCCCAATTTGGTGGATTGAAGCCCAAAACCACTATTTCGGCGCAATTGGTCAAAAATCGTGTCGCTTATGTTCCTACTCACCTAGGAGAGATAAAAAGCTCTTTCAAAATGCCCCTGTGATTTTATGTGATGCCAAGGGACATATAAACAAAAACTGAAATCATTTCGAAGGCGAAATTGTACCACTAATCCATTGGTGGAGGGTCAAGTTCGGCCAACAGGCTTAAAAGTGCATGTCGCCAACGATGATTTTTAATGTTTTCTCAACTTTGTGGGAAAATATGAGCATAAAGAGGAAGCTTATTCACGGTTTCAGAAAAGTGGCTTAAGGTTCTATGAAAACCTAACACAACTTTTTAAACTAACCATTCTTTATCAACAAAATAACTGATGGAAATGTGTCGCCAGATCCGCTGAAACATACGTTACCATCTTTGTACTGCCAACTTGGTTATGCTATTACAGTGAGTAATACACAATTGTATTGTTTTTCTGACCAAAAGGGGTGTAAGTTTATGTTAAAAGATATTTCATCACTCAGCTTCAAAAGACATGCGACTGCTAATCTCGCAAATATAGATTTTAAAAAGGTAGATTTAAGAGAAGTAACATACGTTACCATCTTTGTAAAAAGTATGAAGGTGCATGGCTGTGAATGATTGTTCTAGAGTTGAGACTAATGGAGTAGATTGTCGTCATACCCATGGGTGGCAAAAGATTCATTATTATGTTGCTAACTTATACGATTTAATCCACAAGTGTAACATACGTGATGTAACTTACGTTACCACCAAATGACAGAAAGCTTAATTACACCATCAATTACCACCTAAATGTACATTTCTCGAATCTGTGCCGTCGATTTGAGGTCATGGGATAGCTCAGCAACTTCTTTCAATGGCATCTTGAGCATTGGCAGCGCGCAAAATACCTTTACATGATGTGTTGAAAAACTGAGTAAGTATTTGATTGTTGGAAATGTGTTGTTGTTTTTCATAGAATCATGCTTTACTTCTGTTTATTGTGTCTTTATTAAGTCAGTAGATTCCACCGTAAAGATCCAGTTATTGCTTTGCTGTACAGGTTTATTCTTTTGAAATAAATCACTCAATTTATTACGTAACGTATGTTTCAAATTTTGGTAACGTAAGTTTCAAGATGTTGTCATGTTGATAACAGACAATCCACAGAAAAGCCCATTTAATTTGAGACAATTTAATTGTTGCAGTTATGATGTTGATGAGTTTCTCCGTCAAAACATATCAAATTCATATACAGCCGTATGTTCTTGTTTGTTAGGAGGATGCAGTAAAAGGGGACATAATCATAGTATCTTTGAAAAAAAAAAACGTTTGGTGGGGTTGATGTTCAACTTGGCTTTAATGATGTCATATTCCAGGTATAAACAATGAATTTAACATTGTTTTAAGAAAATTCAATGAATAGCTAATAAACTTAGGGATTACGCAGATCTCTACTTCAAAACTATTGGATCAGGTCCCTGCATTAATATAGTAACGTAAGTTTCTAGTTTTGGTAACGTAAGTTTCATCATTTCATGTCATTGAAAAAGGATATTTTAAGGAATGTGCGTGGATAAAAATAACATTTAATTGTTCTAGAACTATAGTTGAAGGAATTCCATAGGGAAATAAGTCTTTTCAATTATATTTATCTTCGGTTATCATAAATCAATATGGTGACTAACTACTACCTGACTATTTTTAACGGAGAAAATTAACTCAAATTTGTGTCGTTATATCGTTGATGATCTCAAAGTGAAGAAAAACACACTTTGAATGAAGAAAAGGTAACAAAAATACATGTGCATTAAAGAAATATAATTTTAACTATTACTGAGTATACCATCATAGATTAGGCCTACATGATAATAATGCTAATAATAATTATAGTGATGTATGTTTCAGTAAGATATATGTTTAAGACATCAACATTTTTTGTTCTTCCTTCTCGTTGAAGTTAATGCAGTTGCAATGGGGAAGAGCAGTGCTGAGATTAAAACCCCGTATATAGGGAACGTATAAGCTGCAATCAGATTGGCGAAAAATCATATCTCTAACCAAAGATTCAAGAAAAAAAAAAACATATACCCGTCGCGTAGTTGACAAAAAAAAAAAGAAGCAAAGTCACGCATCTTTTTTTTTTATTTACCCTACCAGGGTAACTATAGGGGAGGGGGTTCGAGGTCCCCCGCCCCTTTGCCAGCAGTCAAAATATAAACAAAAGGAAATAAAAAGAAAAAAAATGAATCGCAGAATCCTCCTCCCCAGTTTGAAATAAACAAATAAAAAAAAAACATGAAATTGGGCTCGTACTGGCAGCATAGAATTAAGCTGGAGCCTTTCTTTATATTTCTTCAATTTTCTTTTCTTTCTGTTTTTTTTTCTTGCTTGTCAGTCGATGAAACCCGGTAAAAGAAATGAAACAAAAGAAAAAATGGCACGGGAGCTTTTATTTTTCTCCCTGTCAGGTGATTATAACTGGAAGTAGTCGACTTTTCTAACTCTGACCCCATCCCCCACCCCATGAAAATCCTACTTACGGGCCTGCCTGTAATCATTATCAGTACCTTTGTTGTGCATGTATAGCAACTTGTCCTTTCACTTTTCTTTTGAAAGATTCAGAAACATTTTCCATGCAGGAGACAATTTCCAGATACGGCAAGAATTATTAATGCAAGACTTGTTATTCTTGTTATCGTTGTGGATTATACTGTCTTATGCATACAAAACAATGACAATCGAGTACATCATTTCACTAATGACAATTTCATTCATCCTACCCAGTATTGTGCTAATGCAACTATGTAATTTGACGTTATTTCATCGACCTCATTTGCCATAGTCAACTTAGTAAAGCGGTCATTTATTTAATTAACAAAGAGCATTTCTTGGTTCCTTCTGTCCCTATCTAATCCTTATAGCATGCAGCAGGTACTGCTTTGTTATTCAAATTCAAATTCAAATTCATGATTTTCTTCCGTCGAGATATTTTCATTGCAACTGATTGACAAATTGCCCTACATCGACGTAAATAAGCACTGAATTGATCAGTGTCTTGTAGTAGCCATGATAAAAAATTCAGGATTTGAACCTACGACCTCCTGATCACCGGACAGGCGTCATCTCCACTAGACCACCGAGCTTTCGCCCGAAAGCAAGTGTTGGTTCTAATCCTTATAGACCGATTCAATTTCGATGACCTATTCACCTACCGTCGCTAGCGGCGCTATAACGGTCGCCATAAGTGGGGGCCAACGGGGGCTTCCAGCGAGCTAGCTACCCAGCGAGTTGCACTTGCAGCTCAGCAGCCTAGCGTACCCATCGCGCATAGTTAGCCGGTCGCGGCCGCTGCGCCGCGGCCGGCGACCGCCGGCGCCGCGCTAATATTGTGATTGTTTACTCACCGTGGAAAAGTCATTCAGCGGCTTTTAATGCTTTTCTTTTGGACAAATTGAGTGATTCAGACATATTGATGTACTTTGAAAGCTTCAAAGGAAGGATCAGGAAAACACATTGTGCAGTTGTTGGGTGCATAAATAACAGAAAAAATGGAAATGGAAGCTGCACGTCAGTGTGTGAAATTCAGACATTGCTGACGCATGATAAATTAAGGCAAAATTAAAGACAATTACTAGTAAGTGAAATACAACGGTATAAAAATGCACAGATTTCGAAACAAACCATGTCTATAATAGATTCTCTATTTAGTTAGGTTATCACTGCATATTCGTAAAATATGTTGTTCATCTTAGAAGACAAGTTTAGATCAAGAATTTGATAATTCACTGATTTTTATGCCTCCGCCACGAAGTGGTGCCGGAGGCATTATGTTTTCGGGTTGTCCGTCCGTCCGTCCGTCCTTCCGTCCGTCCGTCCGTCCGTCCGTCCTTCCGTCCGTCTTTCCGTCCGTCCGTAATGAATTTTGTGGACAAGGTAACTATCAAAAGCTGTTGAGGTATCTTAATGAAACTTGGCATGTATGTGTATTAGGGGGTGAAGTTGTGCCTATCAACTTTTGGGTGCACGTGCTCAAGGTCAAAGGTCAAAAGGTCAAGGTCAAATACATAAAATTTCACTATTTCCACCATATCTATGCAATGCCTGAAGATATTTTCTTGAAACTTAGTGTATACATGTATTACCCAATTTAGATTCTCTGGTGAAAGTTTGGGTCATGAGGTCAAAGGTCAAAGGTCAAAAGGTCGAGTAAAAGTATTAAAACTTCTTTTTTTTCTCTGTAAATTGGAAAATTGTTCAAGGTATCTTCATGGAACATAGTATATATACATGTACTGACTGGCAGTGATTATCTAGAGAATGTAGGGTTCATGGGGTCAAAGGTCAGGGGTCAAAGGTCAAGTTCAACACTTCAAAATTTTACTATTTCCCTCATGTTCATGCAATGCCAGCAAGATTAGTATTTTTTTTTTTTTTACACTTGGTGTATGCATGTGTAACCTAATAGAAATTCTCTGGAGAGTTTTTTTTCTTTTTCTTTTTTATTGCCTCAAGGTCAAAAGGTCAAAGATCAAGTGAAAGTGCTGAACTAACTTTTTCTTCCATATCTCGGAAGTGGCTCAATTTATCGTGAAACCTACTGCATATCTATGCATGTTCTACCTGAAAGTGATTATCTTATGAATTTTAGGGTCTAAGGCCAGATGAACATGGTAACAATTTACTATTCAGTACAGAAATTGCACTTATTCTCCATACCGGTACCATGAAAATTACTCAATGCATAAATGTATGAATGGGTCGAAGTCAAGTTAAAGTCCTTAAATCCCCAAATACATGCTCTCCTATTCATCCAATTAAACCAAGTTCAAGGAAGGTGAACATTCAACACATTTCTGACAAACTTGTCATTTCAATATTTTGCCAGTTTTGTGAAAATGTAGTCACACATTGTCCACATGGACTATCTAGACCTATTAGGAGAATCATGCATTATGGCGGAGGCATACCAGTCGCCATAGCGACATTTCTAGATTTTTTTTAAATCCTTGGTGTCCTAACGTTACTTGCCAAAGTTAGAATACACTTCCTGGCTAGACTTTATTATTATGACAAACATTTTACAGCCTACACTACAGCTAAATAAATGTTTCAAGATGCGTTAAGTTCTTATTGTTTTCACTTCTTCAATGTTCAGCACTGAATTGACCATAGGCCTATTCAATTTTGGCCTGGAACTCTGAATTTGACTTTTGATAAAGTGATACTTATAAATATTAAACCATGGATGGTGGCAAACATCCGTTTCATAATCATACTAAGAAAGTATGATTTTAAAAAATCACTTTTGTAGATTATAATATTAGGCGTTAGCGTGATGTTATGCAAGGTTACTTTAAATAAAACAGTAGAAGTTTTGGTTGTAGACATCAAGCGACGTAGTCGTAACTTAAGTTTATATGATATACGGCCTAGAAACGCCTAGATTTATATTCCGTTTGGTTTACTTAGTGAGGCTTGCCTGAAGTTATCGACAACCGAAAATGATAGGATATAGGGTTCTAGAAGTCAATAGGTCTAGGTAGATCTAGTCTGGACTCTTGCCTAGATTTCTAGACAAGATCTAACGTTAGACAGAATACACGTGTTTTACCCTGCCGGCCCGACACTCCCGAGTAAAGGCAAAAGCCTGCCCTAAAAAGGTTAAGTTAACTGATAGCTTGCAATTTATCGCGCCATATCTAGCTCAAGATTCTTATTCATTATTTGTATTTAACTATATCAGTTAACTTGTCAACAGCCTAGGCTTATCAGCAAGACGTCTGCCTGCGCCTAGCAATAGTTCTCCCCAGCGGTTTTTATTCTCTTACACAAATGTGAATATACGTGGCTTACACGCGAGTACCCAAGTCATCGCCAAACTATAGCCAAAGAAATAGAGTCTGCAAACATTCACGGATCGTACCGATATTTACCTTGAAATTCAAGTTTTGGCTACAGCCGTATGTCATCTACCCATTCGCTCAAAGTCGGTATAAGTTGTTTAATTTTATCTATTATTATAATTAGCTACCGAAAAAAAAAAATGTTAGACTCTAGTTGTCACAAAGCCAGATGCGTCGATCGTTGCCAGCGCCAAAGATAGCTAGCTGGCCGGCTGGCGCCGGGTGGTAAAAGCACTGGCTGCCGCTGGCACCCTTGCCACGCACGCAGGGCGCTTGCCGACCGGGCCTGTTTGGCCCCCAGTTATGGCGTCGCCTTAAGAGGGCGCACTTCCATGAACAGTCGCTTGAATCGGTCTATAGCATGCAGCGGGTACTGCTTTGTTATTCAAATTCATGATTTTCTTCCGTCGAGATGTTTTCATTGCAACTGATTGACAAATTGCCCTACATCGACGTAAATAAGCACTGAATTGATCAATGTCTTGTAGTAGCCATGATAAAAAATTCATGGGCGTACATACTCGAGCAGGATTTGAACCTACGACCTCCTGATCACCGGACAGGCGTCATCTCCACTAGACCACCGAGCTTTCGCCCGAAAGCAAGTGTTGGTTCTAATCCTTATAGCATGCAGCGGGTACTGCTTTGTTATTCAAATTCATGATTTTCTTCCGTCGAGATGTTTTCATTGCAACTGATTGACAAATTGCCCTACATCGACGTAAATAAGCACTGAATTGATCAGTGTCTTGTAGTAGCCATGATAAAAAATTCATGGGCGTACATACTCGAGCAGGATTTGAACCTACGACCTCCTGATCACCGGACAGGCGTCATCTCCACTAGACCACCGAGCTTTCGCCCGAAAGCAAGTGTTGGTTCTAATCCTTATAGCATGCAGCGGGTACTGCTTTGTTATTCAAATTCATGATTTTCTTCCGTCGAGATGTTTTCATTGCAACTGATTGACAAATTGCCCTACATCGACGTAAATAAGCACTGAATTGATCAGTGTCTTGTAGTAGCCATGATAAAAAATTCATGGGCGTACATACTCGAGCAGGATTTGAACCTACGACCTCCTGATCACCGGACAGGCGTCATCTCCACTAGACCACCTAGCTTTCGCCCGAAAGCAAGTGTTGGTTCTAATCCTTATAGCATGCAGCGGGTACTGCTTTGTTATTCAAATTCATGATTTTCTTCCGTCGAGATGTTTTCATTGCAACTGATTGACAAATTGCCCTACATCGACGTAAATAAGCACTGAATTGATCAGTGTCTTGTAGTAGCCATGATAAAAAATTCATGGGCGTACATACTCGAGCAGGATTTGAACCTACGACCTCCTGATCACCGGACAGGCATCATCTCCACTAGACCACCGAGCTTTCGCCCGAAAGCAAGTGTTGGTTCTAATCCTTATAGCATGCAGCGGATACTGCTTTGTTATTCAAATTCATGATTTTCTTCCGTCGAGATGTTTTCATTGCAACTGATTGACAAATTGCCCTACATCGACGTAAATAAGCACTGAATTGATCAGTGTCTTGTAGTAGCAATGATAAAAAATTCATGGGCGTCCATACTCGAGCAGGATTTGAACCTACGACCTCCTGATCACCGGACAGGCGTCATCTCCACTAGACCACCGAGCTTTCGCCCGAAAGCAAGTGTTGGTTCTAATCCTTATAGCATGCAGCGGGTACTGCTTTGTTATTCAAATTCATGATTTTCTTCCGTCGAGATGTTTTCATTGCAACTGATTGACAAATTGCCCTACATCGACGTAAATAAGCACTGAATTGATCAGTGTCTTGTAGTAGCCATGATAAAAAATTCATGGGCGTACATACTCGAGCAGGATTTGAACCTACGACCTCCTGATCACCGGACAGGCGTCATCTCCACTAGACCACCGAGCTTTCGCCCGAAAGCAAGTGTTGGTTCTAATCCTTATAGCATGCAGCGGGTACTGCTTTGTTATTCAAATTCATGATTTTCTTCCGTCGAGATGTTTTCATTGCAACTGATTGACAAATTGCCCTACATCGACGTAAATAAGCACTGAATTGATCAATGTCTTGTAGTAGCCATGATAAAAAATTCATGGGCGTACATACTCGAGCAGGATTTGAACCTACGACCTCCTGATCACCGGACAGGCGTCATCTCCACTAGACCACCGAGCTTTCGCCCGAAAGCAAGTGTTGGTTCTAATCCTTATAGCATGCAGCGGGTACTGCTTTGTTATTCAAATTCATGATTTTCTTCCGTCGAGATATTTTCATTGCAACTGATTGACAAATTGCCCTACATCGACGTAAATAAGCACTGAATTGATCAGTGTCTTGTAGTAGCCATGATAAAAAATTCATGGGGGTACATACTCGAGCAGGATTTGAACCTACGACCTCCTGATCACCGGACAGGCGTCATCTCCACTAGACCACCGAGCTTTCGCCCGAAAGCAAGTGTTGGTTCTTATCCTTATAGCATGCAGCGGGTACTGCTTTGTTATTCAAATTCATGATTTTCTTCCGTCGAGATGTTTTCATTGCAACTGATTGACAAATTGCCCTACATCGACGTAAATAAGCACTGAATTGATCAGTGTCTTGTAGTAGCCATGATAAAAAATTCATGGGCGTACATACTCGAGCAGGATTTGAACCTACGACCTCCTGATCACCGGACAGGCGTCATCTCCACTAGACCACCGAGCTTTCGCCCGAAAGCAAGTGTTGGTTCTAATCCTTATAGCATGCAGTGGGTACTGCTTTGTTATTCAAATTCATGATTTTCTTCCGTCAAGATGTTTTCATTGCAACTGATTGACAAATTGCCCTACATCGACGTAAATAAGCACTGAATTGATCAGTGTCTTGTAGTAGCCATGATAAAAAATTCATGGGCGTACATACTCGAGCAGGATTTGAACCTATACGACCTCCTGATCACCGGACAGGCGTCATCTCCACTAGACCACCGAGCTTTTGCCCGAAAGCAAGTGTTGGTTCTAATCCTTATAGCATGCAGCGGGTACTGCTTTGTTATTCAAATTCATGATTTTCTTCCGTCGAGATGTTTTCATTGCAACTGATTGACAAATTGCCCTACATCGACGTAAATAAGCACTGAATTGATCAGTGTCTTGTAGTAGCCATGATAAAAAATTCATGGGCGTACATACTCGAGCAGGATTTGAACCTACGACCTCCTGATCACCGGACAGGCGTCATCTCCACTAGACCACCGAGCTTTCGCCCGAAAGCAAGTGTTGGTTCTAATCCTTATAGCATGCAGCGGGTACTGCTTTGTTATTCAAGAAAAAGAATCGTTTCCCTCATTTCAGTCTTGTTTCGCTGATGTGCCTTTTTCAGACGGAAATGTCTTTGAATTAATACAGATGATGAGGAGCAGCAAACCTGAGATCATGACAAATTCTATGTCAGAAGATGGGTACGGGGGAATTGTTGATTCGCACATTTTCGCACACGCATAAGGCCTTGCCTAATGGCAAGATATACCTGTTCTCTACCATTGCTGACCCTTTTTGCTCTGGAATAAGCTGCGGAAAAGTGAAATATTGAGATCACAAATGACAATCATTCTGCCAAAATGTTAGCTTTCTTTTAAGAACTGCCTGCTTCTCCCAAGCGAAATTGTTTGAGGTATGATTTCCTAACATACACCACAACTGCACATTCACTTTACTTGATTTTGGTGAGTTATTTTCTTTGTGCATATAGTTTTAGATTTCTTGAATATCCGTCTTGTTCTTCTCCCGGCTTGCTGGCGGTGAGGATCATGGGATCAAAGCAGTGAAGCATGCTCAAAATGTCTTTGCTGGCACTTTTGAGATGTACAGGTGCATGAATTAATTAACGATAGGATGAATGTCCATGTGTATTAGGTCCATGGTGTCATGCAATTTTTGCTGTGTTCAGGTACTTCCGGCGTCAGAGCCCAAAGGGAGGTTGCTCTTCCTACATGGGGCGAGTTTCAGCTCACTGACATGGCAAGATCTGGGTACTCTACACTACATGGCTTGCCACGGCTACCGGGCTGTCGCTATCGATCTTCCAGGTAAGCCCCACTGTGTGACCTCGCAGAAAAAGAGAATAAAAAATAGTGTTGCTGGAGGCATTATGTTTTCGTGTTGTCCATCTGTCCTTCGTCCATAATCTATTTTATGGAGAGTTATAATTAAAAAAACGTTTATGAGGTGTGCTAGTTGTACCAAAAAAAAAGCTGCTGAAAACTGCTTATCCAGTAGTGGCAAGCCAAGTGAGTAAAATGGAGTCAAAAGGGGCCTGAGCTTTCGATCCTAGCAGAATCTTTGTCAGAGGCAAAATGATAAACAGGCAGGGAAAGCAATCACATACATGTATGAGGACTTCACACAACAAGAACAGTCAGGGACAGGCTAGGGACACAGAACAAAGAAACAAAAGGACAGGGTAGGAGGTCATGGGCAAGGAGTCCAACAGGTCAAGGGAGGGGGATTAGAGCAGGAGGGTGGACAGACAAAAGGCAGAGGAGGGTCAGTAATGATCCTGAGGACCAGGGGGCAACCATTGAAGGAAAAGGATGAATAGGTAGGCAACATCAAACAAGAAAAGGAACAACAAAGGGATAAAGAAAGGAAAAGAGTGAAAGAGCAACAGCAAGGGGGGGGGGGGGCTGAGAAAACAACAAGCCCTAATAAGGTGTACCAAGAGGAGGCAACAAAATGAAGGTGAGAGTCAACCAACAAATACAAGTTATCAAACATATCAAAGTATATACTACACTCAATATTGATAATGAAAATAGCAATAATGATAATGAGGTAAGCTACTGAAACATGGCATGTACAATAGTTTGTATACAACTTGTATGTATGAATGGACTATTGATGTGCATATCAACATTTGAGAGGGCACATGCTCGATGTCAAAGGTCAAAGGTCAAGATCGATTGCTAAAAATTTCACTATTTCCCCAATATCTATGCAATGCCTATAGGTATTGTCTTCAAACTTATTGTATGGGACATGTATTACACTGTACCTGATAGAGATTCTCTCGAGAAAGTTTCTGGCCATGTGGTCAAAGGTCAAATGTCTTTTAAGTGAAAATGCCAAAATTTCACTTTTTTTCTCCGTATCTTGGAAATGGTTCAAGGTATCTTTATGGAACTTAGTACATATGTATGTACTGCTTGATATTGATTCCCTTGAGCATTTCGGGGTCAACGGTCAAGGGTCATAGGTCAAGATCATCTCCTCAAAATTTTACTCTTTCCCTCATATCTATGCAATGCCTGAAGGTATTTTCTTGAAACTTTAGTGTATACATGTTTGACCCAATAGAGACTCTCTGGAAAAGTTTTTGGCCAAAAGGTAAAAGGTCAAAGGCCATTTGAAAATGTTAAATTTCACTTCCTCCATACATGTACTGTAAAAGTGGTTTCTTTCGCGTACAGAAACTTTCGCGGCTTCCATCGGTGCAGACTTTTTCGTGTGTGTTTAAATTCGCTGTCGGTAATGATAGCGTTGTACAAGCGACGAGTTCAAAACATTTTCGTGTGATGTTTAATTCGCGGTATGTTTAATTCGCGGTTCAACCTCAAAGCGCGAAAAGCGCGAAAATAAAACCACCGCAAAAAAAAACCACTTTTACAGGATTTCGGAAGGGGCTCAAGGTATAAATTTAGTATGTATATTTATGCATGTACTGCTGGACAGTGATTTTCTTGGGAATTTGCTGTTGAAATTACACTTGTTTTCCTGTACCTTGGAGACTGCTCAGTGCATAAACTTATAAAAGGGTCAAAGGTCAAGTAAAAATCCTCAAATCCTTAAATAACTGCCCTCTTAATATAGTCATTCATCCAATTTAATCTAATTTAGTTCAAGGAAAGTGAGCACTCAACACATTTGTGACAAACGTGTCATTTTAGTGTTTTACCGATTATGTGAATCTGTTGTCACACATTACGTACTATAGACCCACTGGGAGAACCATGCATTATGACGGAGGCATACCATTCGCTCTCATGTCTAGTTTTTTTTTTAATTGCTTTTTCATTGTTAGTAGTATCTAGTTGAATATAAACTTCTTGTATTGTTTGTTTTTAGTTGAAAATTGCAGCATTAGATTATGCTTTTGTTCTGCTTTTGACAAAAGCTGTAAATTGACATGTCTCAGACTTACTGTACAGTGTTGTGCCAGACCAACACAAATACCTATCTTGGGGAAAGGGGTAAACAGTGGCACTTGGCAATCTTATCGCAGTGAAGTAGTAGCACAGCACTAGTGTAGCAAAACAAAATACCTGCTGAAAGTAGCAGAGTGGCCTGCTCTCTCTTTTTTTACAGGAGGCTCAGGGGGTCTTGTCCTGTGAGATGCGTAAGACAGATGCGGATGTTAGGACGACGCTTGCATGAACCGTTCTCCTCTCTCCCTGCATTGTGTTGCAAAGTAGCTTTAGATTTCGTGAAGATGCAATAGCGCCTCCATACATGTATGTTGTTCATCATAATGACATCAAGAACATTTAGCTCTCTTGGTCATGAATTTTAGCTTACGGTAGGATGGCCCAGAACTGTTAGTAAAATCTGAGAAGATTCAAGATCAATTTTGATAGAAGCGGTCTTGTGCATGCGCAGAACAGTTTTGTTTTTATTGTTTTTTTTCTCTTAACATCTTCATCGCAAATCTAAAGCTCCTCAGTGGCTGTAATGGAAGAGGAGGATTGATTGTGAGTTTGTTTTTGCCTCCTCCCCAATCACACAGGCTACGGGGACACGCCCAAGGCAGACATAGCCTCTGTGCCCTTCATGAAGAAGGTGATGGAGGGGTTGGATATGGATGACGCAGTGATCTGTAGTCCTTCCATGAGCGGCACCTACTCCGTCCCGTTCCTCAAAGAGCACCCAACTCTCTTCAAGGGCTACGTCCCTGTGGCTCCAGTGGGCACCAACAACCTGAGTGAAAAGGAGTATGCTGCCATCCCAGTGAGTGATTCTAGGATACCTTACCCTTTTTCAGAGTTTGTAAATGAATGCTATCTAGAGGAAATGAAATCTTCACTGTTCATTGCACTTGTCAAATGAGAAACAAATGAGTGTACTGTAAAAGTGGACATTTTCGCGGTGTTGAAATTTTCGCGCATTTCGCGCAACCAGAAACTACCGCCAAAATAAAAACATGCGAATATTTTTGCCAGCCATATGTTCCTGTGCGTGATGTCTTGATTCCGCGGAATTAAAAGCACGCGATACTCTTCTTACCCGCCCAAGCGCGAAAAATTAGTCGCGCGAAAATATCCACTTTTACAGTATATGGGTTAGTCATGGAATCATACAGAGCTTTGAAAGGATATGAAACCTAGAAGAGAGATATTAAAATAAAATCCATGCATGTATGATTTCATGATTTCACTGAACTTTTGCCAAAGAAATATTATTTTCCAATGTGATATTTGATTTAATTTGGTTGGGAGGATGTAAGTATACAATTTGAAATATGAATTAAAGTGAAAGGTCAGAGGTCACAGACTTTAGTTTAACCCTTAAAAGACTGGGGGGGGGGGGGGGGCTTTTTGGGCCCCCCTCGACATTTTTCATGATTGATCTGTAACCTATAAATCTTTTAAGTCTTGCGCAACTTTTGAGACCAAATTCGCAACGACTGGATACGCAGTTCTAAAGTTACGCAATATTTTGTAAGTGCATGTCAGACCCGAAATTGCTAAAAAAGTGATTTCATGTACAAAGCCAATGCAAATTCTGTTTCTGACCAAAATACATAAATGTATCATTATTTTTGCTTTTACTGATCAAAATCAATTAATTTCATGTTGTTTATGATCAGAATAGTGTCGCCAATGATTTCCATAAAAAGATAAAAAAACAAACATTCGAAAACAATGAAATACATAAGAAATTTCAAAAACAATAAAATACATTACCAAAAAAAGTGATAACACTGTTTTTTTTTTATGTACACTCAATAAGAATCCTACAAAGAGTACCTAAACCAAAAATTAGCAGTTTTGGACCTTTTATTATAGATTTACATCCTATTTTTTTTTATTTCATGTGTAAATTAACATAATTAATTCATTAAAAAAAATAGATTTGAATAATTGTGAAATAATTACCTATTCAGTTTTGTAGATTACCTTGTGGGCGGGTTGTGCACGTGCCAATTTTCCTTGCGATCACGCAGTCAACGGCCAAGATCTTGGGGGGCCCAATGAGCCCCACCGGTCCTGTGAGGCATCAAAATAGCCCAGTCTTTTTAGGATTAACCCTAATCAGGCTGGGCTTTTTTGGCTATGCTTAAACCGAAGGGGGCAGATTTCGTCCCCCTGATATATTGGCCATCAGCGATGCGATCTGGGCAAAATTTGTCACGTGTAACACCCTCATTGTAATCTACAAAATTGCGTCTTCAGATTTTTTTAGAAATGATCAATTTCAAATTTTGTTTAAGCAGTTATGCAAATTTAAGCCCAAGATGTTGTAATATTTTAGCCTAATTAAAAGCATTGAGAGTCTAATTTTTTAGTTTGTATATGTTTTAAACATATTCAACAATTGTAGATCATAAAAACTTCCAAAAGTCATTTGAATTCTTATGCATTTTATTGTTTTCAGAATTTCTTATGTCAAGCAATGACTAGCTAAGGTGGTTAATTCAATTCAATTCAAAGTTTATTTCTTTTTTCGACAAAACATATAAGTTACACTTCTTTTGACAACAGAGAATAAGGTAAACAGAACCTTGTGAAAACATGATGAAAACATGATTTGTTTGATGGATAGAAATTGTATGAAATTTGGCAAGCACAACACCCATGTCATAATCTACAAGATTGTGTCTTGAAACTTTTTTGCAGTTGTCAATTTCTAATTTTCATTAATTGATTATGCAAATTGAGCCCAAGTCCTTATTTTTTAGCCTGTTGAATATTAATTAAAGGGATCGTACAGTTCTGGCTGAGACCTAATTTCAGGTTTCTAACATTTTTAGGTGAGATAATGAGAAATCTCATATGAAATATGAAAGAGCATGTAATTCTCTGAGGAATTCAACGTTTATTTGATAAAAATTGGATTTGAAATGGCTGAGATATCCAAAAAGAGCGATTCTGATAAAGTGTGGGACCCACACTTTGTAACGATCGCTTTGTTTTACTTTGTTTTTGGATGTTTCAGTTATTCCAAACCCGATTTTCATCAAATAAACTTTGAATTCCTCTTAAAATGGTATGCTCTGTACTGTATCATAAGTGTTTTCTTGGTATCTCGCAAAAATTTAAAAGCCCAATTCTCATCTCCACCAATACTGTACTATCCCTTTAAAAGCATAGAGAGTCTAATATTTGGTTTGTATATGTTTTAACATAACAATTGTACACCATAAAAACTTCCAGAAGTAGTTGCAATTCTTGTGTCTTTTATCGTTTATTATGTGTATTATGTGTATTTCTCTGTTTCTTCGACTTTTTTTTTTTGTGTTTTTTTTTTCATTGGAAATTGTCACTGTTCGTGTATCAACCATAATTAGTGTTGAATGAATCAAACCCACCCTACTTGTAGGAGACTACTGATGTGAGGCCAACTGTTCCTAGCCAATCACTTTCTGCTTTTCCTGGAATAAAATTTGCTGCAGGTCCAGACCCTCGTCACATATGGCGAAACTGACAAAAGCCTTGGAGTGACTTCACTGAAGATGCTGAAGCATCTTCCCAATAACCAGGTACTGGAACTGAAGGGGGCCGGACATGCCGCCTACCTGAACAAGCCCCTGGAATTTCACCAAGCTCTCCTGGAGTTCTGTGACAAAGTTTACAGCTAGATATGATCTCACCTGCATGGCTGGGAGAACGAACAGCAATAGACAGATAAAGATTGTGACCTTGAACTATTTGAAATGCTCCTATTTTTGTAATTTTCTCCATGGTGGAGATCAGAACAGACCATCCTGTACTTGCCAAGATGGCTCTCAAGTAACATGAATTGCAGAGTGCTTCAGGTAGCTGTGGCAGTTTTTGGCCTGAATTCACAAAGGTAGGTTTAAATCAAATCAACGGTCTAAATTTGGTGTATGGACTCTATACTCTGGTCCAGAAATGTGTGTACTTTGCACATGCGCGTGTTGCCATGCGTTTAGTTTTGGGTGTCTGAGGGCATACATGAAATGCCAAGCACAAATATGTGAATCCAAACTTACATATCTATGGCCAGTATGTACCTTACCTTTGTGAATTCTGGCCCAACGTGTATGATCATGGGGACTTGAAAAAGCTGCTTCTCTGCAGGATGGAAGTTCTAGTTTTCTGTATTTCGTCTTGGCAGCAGTATACAAATAATGACTGCTATGAGGGGCACAGTTAAAATTATGGGCCCAAGGTGATGTGAAAACTGTAACCATGCCCGAAGTGAAGCTGAGGGCATGGTTATGGTTTTCACATCACCGAGGGCCTACGTAATTTTAACTGTGCCCCGAATATCGCGCAGTCATTATTTGTTTTATATACCGAAAATGCAGATTCTAGTCTCTTTTACAGCACTCGTAATCAATGCTGATCGACAGCGCGGCGGTCGTATCATTGGTATGTACATGAGTGATCATCTATATGTGTACAGTGTACGGAGTTGCGACTGTCTCCAAACCAGTCCGCTAGTCTCTTTTACAGCACGCTGATCGAATGCGCGGCGGTTGTATCATTGGTGCGTTCATTATGAGCGATCTATGTGTACGAGGTCGCGACTGTCTCCAAACCTATTTACTAACTGTGCCCGGGCCCCGGTCACAGTAACTCAAAAATAGGGCACAGCTATTTTCATGACTCCCCTTTTAACTAATCAGATGAGAGGATTCTAGAAATGAGGTATATAATGGGACATATCTACTCTGTGAAACACAGTAGTAGGTAGCAGAGTGGTAAAAGATGCTATGAGCAACTGTGTCATCATTTGTGAAGGAGAGTTCCTCGAGACCTTGCCATACATGTTGTCTGATCACTGCTACCCTTTCCATTCATGTTAGATGCTCTGTGAACTACTTTTCCTTCTGTGCCCTGTCCATTTAGGCATAAGTTGACCCCACCAGGTTGCATGGGCAACACGGAAAGCAGTGCTATGAGTTAAATAGCAATATAGCCTAAGCCTATATACTGTCAAGATTTACATTATATACCCAGTGTTGTGATAATCACAAGAGAAAGATCGAGCCGTGTGTTTCTTTTATGTAAGGTGTCGCCCTGTTCATATTGTAGGGTGTCTTTTTTTTAGTTTGATTTTTAAAATTTGAGTGGGTGGTTAAAAAAAACTAACGAAACAAAACACCCACTTATACTTTTGAATCAAAAATAGATACTTCATTTGTGAATATTGCTTCCTTTATTACAACACTAAAATGTATGTGTAATGCACAAATGTTTTGTTTGTTTTTTTAAATCTGAAACTAACAGAGGATAATCTGCAAGGATTCTTCCTTTTTTTCCATTTGCGACACATATGATAATTAAATGATAAGACACTAGCAATTTATGTATCATTTAATTTCTTTGAGGTTTGTGCAACATACTTCCTCATATACACGTATGGTTTATAGTTTGCCACTGTGGTGTCAGTTTCAAGAGATATCCTCAGCAAGAGTGAAATTTATCTGTGGTTAACACAAGTAAAAGCTTAGCCTTTTGGCAAGGCCTCGTGGCTGAAAAAGAGACTAACTGCGAGAGAACGGGTGAACACGAGACTGAGCGGCACAGCCGCGAGGCCTTTTGAAACCTGACATGAATTTCTTATCTTGAGCCTTGTTTCTCACTTATGCTACCAAAAAGGGTAGCGGCCAATCAGCGACCGCATTGCTCACCACGCCGTCGCATCTAATGAATACGCATAAGTATGCATGTCGGCGGCTCGCTCATCCTTAGCTGCCTGCATTGCCAGCGCAGTGTTGACACGTCCTCATTAGCATACCAACTGTGATCTGACTCATGAATATATGAATAATTCATATTCACCTTCATCGGGAGGCGGTAGGGAAAAAAACCCAGGTTTCAAAAAGCCTCATGGCTGTGCCACTCGGTCTCGCGTTCACCCGTTTCTCGCAGTGCTCGGTGTGACGAGTTAGTCTCAATCTTCAGCCACGAGGTCTTGTCAAAAGGCTAGTAAAAGCTAGGCACTGTGACAATGTTTTCAGTGTGTAATGATTGCCTATACATGTATGTTTGTAGTAGATTTTCTAAAAATAAATAAATAAAAAGAAAACACTTGACACTCACTTTCCATTCTGTAGAGTCAGAAGAGTAAGCACATGAAACATCGAACAATTTATATGATATCGTGGGATATGAAGTGTAGAAAATCTGTACTTGATAATTGTTGACGAAGCTGAAATTCTGTGTATGTAATGTACAATGTAGGCCCTATGTATTTAAAGTCACACACGTTTCATTTGGCTTTAATAGCCAGGTATACACATATGATGTGGGGATTGTGACAATTAGGGTCGAATTTCATATTTTAGAGGAAGTGAGAAAAATACTAAATTATCACAGGAAAAAGTGAGAATTTGTGATAATTTGTCAACTCCATCCACTATGATCTGAAGGTGCTTAAAGGGAAGCAGTCCTGAGATTTTCACTGTACTGATAATTAAGAAGAGTAAAAAATATAAACTTTCACCAATTTATACGCTTGGACATCAAAAATTGTCTCCGTACGCGATTTTTGAAAAATAATTCCTGCAAGCGATCGTGAAAGAGCCGGCAAAAAGATGCTACGTAGTGCATGCCACAGAACTCTTACACATAGAAGAATCACTTGCCACCCGTTTTGTCGCCGTCGCTGGACTCATTGTCACGTGACGTCCGCCATTTTGCTTAGCGGAACTTTTTTTGCATGCAAATCCCAGCAGACGCTATCCACATACTGTGACTGCATGTTGTACCGTGTTTTTCTGACGTTCCGAGACCCTGAGCGAGGCATTAAAATGCCATATTGTGCGGCTGTAAACTGCACGAATCTCTTGACAAAAGGATTTGGAAACAGGTAAGTTTGACACCAAGCCATGATGAGAAAAACAAGTGAATTAATTCCCCAAGTAACGTTACAATTAGGCGGATCAGTCGTATGTTGGCTTTCTTGTGAGCGCAGTAGCAAAGGTAGTCCCAGACACTGGATTTTGTGTTTGCCGTCGACATATCTGTTTACCACCAACTACTATGCAAAATAAAAAAGATCAAGTAGGCCTGATTTAGGCCATGGGGCTATATTACACTCTGTACGTTGTGTGTTGGGGCAAACAGCTTTGTACATGAAAAAAAGTGTAAATTTATGTAAATTTGAGCTTATGGGTTTGTAGATTTATTCTTGTCTAGCTAGTTAGAGTCACACTCACAGTACCAGTGGTGGGCCAGTGTCAGTGTCAGTGACAACACTATAGTCGTTTAGATACTAGATTGTCTAGACTGACTGTGTACTCTAGTATTAAAGTAACCCCGGGACATTGCTTTCTCAATATGCAATATTTGTCATACATGTATTTGCGAGACTTGTCTTGCCTACATATTGTTGCCACGTTAACATTTCGTACTATACCATAGTATGTTTTCGCACTCATAAGGATTTCATTTTGAATTGTGCTTGAAGCGAACAAGTGCAAGTGAAATCTTGGATTATACAGTATTGCCTTTGATATTTTTTTTACATTCTTGCCAGTGTCCATTATTCATGGTTTTATTTTGCTGCCATATTGTATGCTAAGTGATTGTACATGCATTTGCTTTAATGATATACAATACATGTAGTTGTCTTATTTGTGACACTTGTTTTGCCTACATGTACATACTTTGAGATACAGTGTAGTATGTTTTCACACTCTTTAGATTTCACTTTGAATTTCGTTTGAAGCAAACGGGTGCGTGTGAAATCTTGCATTATACAGATGTTCATGTACAATGTATTGCTTTTAGTTGATATTGTTATGCCAAGAATGCATTTGATATTCTTGCCCGACAGTGTTCATTGTTTATGGATTTTATGTTGTTGCTATATTGCATGATAGTTGATTATACAGGCATTTGCTTTCGTGATATACAACATTTGTTGTATATCTGTGATACTTGTTTTGCTTACATGTTGTTACCAAATTATGTTTTCATACTACACAGTGTATGGGATAGTTTTTGTTAAACTCATTACTAAGGATTTAATTTTGAATCATGCTGAGCTAAGTACAAGTGAAATCTTACATTTACAAATGTATTGCCTTTAATACTGTTGCCAGGAATGCCTTTGGTGTTCTTTTCAGTGTTCATAATTCGTAGATTTATATTGCCATAGTGCATGCCGATCAACACAATATAGTATGTTTTCATACTATACCATAGTGCGTTTTTACACTCATTAGGATTTTCTTTTTGAATCACGCTTCAAGCTATCAAGGGCAAGTGAAATTGTGCACTATATTGATGTATTGCCTTAGATAATCTTGCCAGACAGTGTTCATTATTGATGAATTTTATGTTGTTGCCCTATTGCATGTCCATTATAGATGTATATGCATTTGATTTTGTAATTACAATAGCTGTCACAAATTTGCGACACTGGTGGTCTTGCCTATCATTTGCATAATATGTTCCTGACGCATGTACTGCCTGTGATTATAGCCGCCGTATTAGGTATGATAATGGTACGTGTACTTCAGGCAAATGGTATATCACTGTACTGTGGTTGATTCTCAGCAATCAACTTTGACCTTGATAAATGTCAAATAAATTGTAAAAAATCAGGAAAATTAACTCTGTCCAACTTAACTTTCTGTTTTTGGTGGGAAGACAATCTTGAAAGGAGTTCATGCTTGTAATGTGTGTGTGTGTGTGAGTGTGTGAATACATATATATATATATATATATGTATATATATATATACATACATATATGTTTATATATATATATATATATATATATATATATACATATATATATATTGTAGTTGTTCCGCGTATTGGCAGTACTAGAAATAGCAATAATAAAGTCACAACAGAGGAATGCAGGGAATGCATTAATAGCCAATCTTGATTTAATGAATAATCCGAATTTTCGAGGAACCTTCCTCTTCTTCAGGGATGACACTGTCATCCCAGTCATCCCTGAAGAAGAGGAAGGTTCCTCGAAAATTCGGATTATTCATTAAATCAAGATTGGCTATTAATGCATTCCCTGCATTCCTCTGTTGTGACTTTATTATTGCTATATATATATATATAATATTGAGTACCGGGTAGTCTACATGTTGGTGCAGCAATATCATGATATCGAAAGTAAAACAGAAACCAAGTTCATGTTGATCACCAAAAATTTATTTACAGCACACAAATATTTGAGCGATTCGCTCTTTCCAAGTGTTGTTGCAAATCGCTCAAAAATTGGTGTGGTGAAATAATTTGTCGGTGATTAGCATGAACTCGATTTCTGTTTTATTTCATGTGTACAGATATACAGTGTATATATGCCTATAGGCATATTGCTTCCTATACCAATATGTGCAATAGTGGTAACTACATTGTACTACACACTACTAATGATAATGATAACAGCAGGAATATAGATAATTAAGGTGATGTTGTCTTCCAAATTTCTAATATGTTGAACGAGTGTCAGATGGGGAAGATGTATTACATGATCATATCCACAAATCATTGATTTTTACAACTGGACTGACTGGAAATTTAATTTGACCTGTTTAGTGGGAGAAAAATCAAAAGCACGAACACACATCTTCTTACAATATCATTGGAGGGGGGAAAATGCAGGACATAGGGTTGAGAGGGGTATCAGAAAAATGGCAGGACACAGACAAGGACAGGCGCGCGTCTTAGATTATTTTATACCAAAGCAGATCGCGTCTCCGAAGTCAAATAGATCTATCCGAAAGGGGAAAAAACACCTGTTTCAATACAGACAACTTTCAGGGAAGAGTGTAAAATAAATAACATAAATGAGTACATGAATCTGTGGTCAACGCTGGATTGAGAAGTACCCGTTTGACAGTTTACAAGTTCAAGTAAATATCAAGGGCTATAGCGGCTGTCATACTGTCCGATCAGTGAGTTGACCGTACCGTACTCGCGAGGAGCTGCGGAGGTACCGCTAAGCAACATGGCGGCGTGTGCACTGAGGCGTCACATCCGGGGTGCGCGGTGGCGACACCGAGCTCAGCGTGTTGTGAATGGGTGTGATTCTTCACGATCCCCCGCTGCGAGGGGAATGTCCCGTTTGCCAGGACATCCCCCGGCAATCCCATCGTGTGGACGCTCGGTGGGACATTCCCCTGTCCCCCGGCAAGCTTGTCGAGCCCGGCAACAAATTCTGGTGGGGGACAGAGCGCGCAGCTCATGCAGCTGTTTTTCTCCTAAGTGCGCATGCTCAAAATGCAATTTTGTACGCGCATACGGTGCCTAGCCGTGGTTTGTCCCCCGTTCACCGGGGGATATCAAGACATGTGTGGACGGTCGATCGTAAAAAAGATACAATCTCTCTACGCGCTCCCCGCGAAGAGGGGGATCGTCTGAACGCCGGGTAAGAGTTCTGTGGTGCATCCCTACTCACCAAGTTGACAGCCGTGCCTCTAAAAACCAATTTAAGTGTTCAAATGATTAGTTACAATTTTATCATATAATGTGAAAGTTTGTGGTTTTATAATTTCAAACAAAATATTTCAAGCTTAGATATATATGCACATGCATATGCACATGCCTGCTCCGATGACCATAAATATCATTGCTCATCGATTTCAAGGCTGAAGATTGCAGGGCTAAATGTTTGCGGTATTTCTAAGAAATGTGATTATGGCTTCCTACAAGATTTTGTCAAGAAGCATGATATCATTTGTCTCAGTGAAACTAAAACCGATTTGAATTATTCTGAGTATTTTCCTGGGTATCAATATGTGACGGCCCAGAAAAGAAACGTCTCTATCCCCCTCAGTGGGACTCATGGGTTAGCAATAATTGTTTCTGAGAGATTCAAGGGCTGTTATGAAATTTTGAATCAGACTCAGTCTGATTCTATTTTGTGGATTAAACTCGACTTTTCTGGATTCTCTATTTTGATTGGCTCAGTGTATATTCCGCATGAAGGGTCAAAGTACTATACTGACGATATTTTTGACATAATCTTAAATGATTGTACGACTCTGCGGGCTAAATACGATCTCCCGTTTTTGTTGGTAGGAGACTTCAATGCCAGAACAGGGATACTTGGTGATTTTCTTACAGTGGAAGATGATATTCAAAATGAAATTGGTTTGTCATTCATATCCGAGAATATAACTGATTCTCAATCTGAACTTGAATTGCTTGGTATTTGTACTAAAAGGTTCAACAATGATCATCATGTTAATAATAACGGTCATAGATTATTAGATCTTTGCAAAAGTATGGATATACATATAGTGAATGGCAGATTCGGTGATGATTTCGGTATTGGTCGTTTAACATGTGGCAGTGCCAGTACTGTTGATTATGCTTTGGCATCTCCCGAAGTGTTCACAAAAATTGAAAATTTCTCCATCGGTACTTTTGATAAATTTCTATCAGACAAACACTGTCCGATTTCACTCGAAATTGTCAATAAATTTGCTCATGCTGTAGAAAGATCTACTGAAAATTATAATGTTTTTAGAACAGACGTAGGTAATTGTAATGATGAAAAGTCAATCAAGATCAAATGGGAGGATAAGAAAAGAAATATATTCGTTCAAAATTTTGATGATGCAGAAATACTTGCATCAATAGATTACATAGAGACACTTGCTAAAGGAAACATCTCTCAAAGTGAAATTGATAAGATCACTGGTAATCTACGTAATATCTATTTAGATGCTGCAGATGCGTGTAATATGGTTATTGAGTCTAAAACAAAGAATTTCAAGGCACGCCGAAACAAATTTCCCGCAAATTCTTGGTTTGATAAGGAATGTTCTGATGCAAGAAAAGATTTTATACGAGCAAGAAATGTCTTCCGTCGAACTAAAACTGATCACAGTGAGAATGAAATGAAACGTAAAAGTAAGCTGTACAAAAATGTTATCCGTTTAAAGAAGCAAAATCATACCTGGCAATTAAATTCAGCGTTAAGGAATTTAAAAAGTTCAAATCCGAAAGATTATTGGAAACTGATTAATAGGAAGAATAGATACTGTGAAACATCTCAAGAACTATCATCGCATGATTTTTATGATCATTTTAAAAGTTTGGGTAGTGGTAACGTACGATCTTATGATGCTGGTATTGAAGCACTGCTTCATGATATGTCAAATGAAGAATTAGACAGAGAGATTGAAATATCGGAAGTTGTCAATCAAATGAAACGACTTAAGAATAACAAGGCACCAGGCCTTGATTTGATTTTGAATGAACTTCTGAAGAATAGTTCAAAAAATCTGGTCAAGTTGATAACCAAATTGTTTAATCTTATATTTGACAGTGGCATTGTCCCAACAGATTGGGTAAACGGTTTGATAAAACCATTGTATAAAGGGAAGGGCTCACGAGATTGTGTTGACAACTACAGAGGTATTACATTATTGAGCTGTGTTGGGAAGCTATTCACGGCAGTATTAAATGATAGAGTAACTTTGTTTGTAGAATCACAATGCCTGTTAGGAGAGGAACAAGCTGGTTTTAGATGCGGATATTCAACTATGGACCATGTATTTTCATTACATGCTATTCTTGATTTTTATTTACAGAGAAGGAAAAGGGTGTATACAGCTTTTGTTGATTACAAAAAAGCATTCGATTTGGTTGATAGATCTTCACTGTGGTTGAAATTGTTTGACCATGGAATTAATGGTAAATTACTCCGGGTCGTTAAGGATATCTATAGAAAGTCAAAATCCTGCGTTTTTTATAACAATTCTAAATCAGATTTTTTTAAGAGTAACATAGGTGTAAAACAAGGTGAGAATTTATCACCAATATTATTTTCGTTGTATTTAAACGATTTTTCGTCATTTCTGTCTCAGAGATACCCTGGTATGGATTTTCTTTCGTCAGGTATCAATGAAACGTGTTCTACCGAAGAAGTGAATATGTTTGTTGATTTATTCACTTTACTATAATTTATGCAGATGATACGATTGTGTTGGCTGAAAATGCTGAGGAACTCCAGTTAGCTCTTGATGCTTTATTTGATTATTGCCAATTGTGGCATCTGACCGTTAATACTGCTAAGACTAAGATAGTTATTTTTTCCCGTGGAAAAGTTAGAACAGCTCCTACCTTTCTTTTCGGAGATGACAAAATTTGTGTCTGCGATGATTATGTTTACATAGGAACGACGTTCAATTATAATAATAATTTTAAGAAAGCTATAAACAAACAAGTAACCCAAGCCAAAAGAGCGTTGTATTCTATGAAAAGTAAAATTTTACCTCTCCTCCTTCCAATCGACGTAAAACTAGAGCTATTTGAACGTTTGATCATGCCTATTTTGCTTTACGGCAGTGAAATTTGGGGTTTTGAAGACCTCGCCCAAATTGAAACTTTCTTTTGTAGATATTGTAAGGAACTTCTTGGATTACATAAGCGAACTCCGAATTGTATGGTTTACGGAGAAATAGGTAAAGATAGATTACAAAAAACAGTGACCCTTCGGATGTTAATGTTTTGGTTTAAACTTGTTAACAGTAATATGTCAAAGAGAGCGCATATTTTGTATAATTTTCAATATGTTTTATCGGCGAGGCAAGAAAATTCGATGACATGGGTAATTAGGATAAAGGAAATATTTAACAACTTAGGTCTAACTGCAATTTGGAACAGCCAAGCAGCACATCTCACTTTAGCTGGCTTCAAAAGTTTAGTTAGTACCAGATTAAATGATATTTATAAACAAGAGTGGCATAGTAATGTAGACAAAAATTCTCAATGTTTAAATTATCGAATTTTTAAGCAGGATCTTCATTTTGAGAAGTATTTTCGACACCTTAATGATTCACAGGCAAAAATTTTATGTAAATTCCGTTGCGCTAATCATAAACTGCCAATTGTTTCTGGAAGATACAATCAGATTCCAAGAAACGAAAGATTTTGTACCCATTGTAATGAAGAGAAAATTGGTGATGAATTTCACTACCTTTTTTAGTGTAGACTCTTTAATGAACAACGAAAGAAATACTTAAAAAAATATTACTGGAAATACCCCAACACTATGAAGATGGATCAATTATTTAATTGTCAAAAGAAAACAGTCCTTTCCAATTTATCCAAGTTTTGTAATTGTATAATGACACATGTTTAGATTATTAGTATTTTTTTATCCTTTTTGCAAATACTACATGCCTTTTTTACAGGCTGTGCCTTCTTTACAATTGATTTGTAACTTATTTGTCTTTTCATTCTCTCCTCCTTTTTTCTTCCCCTCTCTAATTCTTCTTCTTCTCGTCCATATTTCCTTCCTTCTTGTTCACTTAGCGTATGAATTCATTTCCATATGTCTTCGTGTGTTTTCTTTTTTTCTGTTTCTTTTTTTTCTTTTTTTCCTGAACCAAAAGTCACTCGTATATCCTTTGTTAATTCACCAGTCTTGTGTCCTTCTCACTCTCCCTCTTCACCTCCATATATCCCTTCTTTCTCTCTCCTCTCTCTCTCTCTCTCTCGTCATATTTCCCTTTCTTTGTTTTTTTTTTCACTATATATCGTGTATATATTGTATATTTCTGTACATTTTTTTTTCTTTTCATCAATCGTATTTCATTCTTATTTTGTTTGTTATAGTTGTTTTGTACACTTTTCAGAGTTATTTGCAATTATTATTTATTGATATTATAATGTGCTATATGTTTTTCATTGCACTCCGATACCCAGAGTTTGGGTTGTGAGTAAATAAACTTTCAAACTTTCAAACTAGCAGTGATTTGTCCCCCGTTCACCGGGGGATATCAAGACACGTGTGGACGGTCGATCGTAAAAACGATACAATCTCTCTACGCGCTCCCCGCGAAGAGGGGGATCGTCTGAACGCCGGGTGTATCTTTTTTACGATCGACCGTCCACACGTGTCTTGATATCCCCCTGTGAACGGGGGACAAATCACTGCTAGGCACCGTATGCGCGTACAAAATTGCATTTTGAGCATGCGCACTTAGGAGAAAAACAGCTGCATGAGCTGCGCGCTCTGTCCCCCACCAGAATTTGTTGCCGGGCTCGACAAGCTTGCTGGGGGACAGGGGAATGTCCCACCGAGCGTCCACACGATGGGATTGCCGGGGGATGTCCTGGCAAACGGGACATTCCCCTCGCAGCGGGGGATCGTCTGAACGCAGGGTATGTGTAAGAGTTCTGTGGTGCATCCCTACTCACCAAGTTGACAGCCGTGCCTCTAAAAACCAATTTAAGTGTTCAAATGATTAGTTACAATTTTATCATATAATGTGAAAGTTTGTGGTTTTATAATTTCAAACAAAATATTTCAAGCTTAGATATATATAATTTACGAAAAATTAATATTGTAAACATAAATGTATATGTATTTTTAAACCAAATATACCATGAACTTGACATCAAATAGGCACGGTCGTTTTCTAGCTTCCGTCCGTGTTGCATACTTCTTAGCGTAGAAACCACTCTCGCGCGCAAATCCTTACCATACCATGTACCAATACACAGTACCCTACACTCGACTCCGTCCAGTCGATTTTGGCATTCAAACCGAAGATAACCTGTGCATGAGAGAGTCGAATTCTTCAAAGAAAATATTGTTTGTATCTCAATATTTCTGTAAGTAGTCAGATAATCGCCTTTCCTCGAAAAAAAAAAATGACGTGAGCCGGGAAGGGTAAACACAGGGGGTCGTAGGGATATGATTTCGCTCCACTTTGCCGTGCATGTCCAGTCGGCACTGGCAGCAGCTAGCTCAGTGGCACTATACTGCAGTCCAACTCCGGCTGCAGGCCCACGGTAAATTAAACATAGCTAGCCACTTTCCTTACCTCTCTACGCTTTTTCCCTCGGTTCTCTTCGAAGTCGATGCTCGAGGTGTTTCTGTTTTATAACTCATGTGAGCAAATGGTCAGGATTGCATCTGGTTTCAGGAGTTTTCTCGGTTTATAACCGAGGGCCACAGCCTGCCGGTCCACGTAAAAACATCACTTCACAAATTGTCCACGCACAGGTAGGTCACAACACGATTTCGAGATTTTGTAGGCCCTAAGTTTCTTATGTTCGGCATCGTTGTACCGATATTTCCCAGCCATACAGCTCACCTTTCACGATACTTTTGTTGGTCTGGGACGGAAAAAAGGATTTTCCTGGGAAATTTTCTGCACGATTCGAGCAAAACTACTGATGTAAGATCATGAAGATAGCCTGACCAGACGACGCTGAATGCGGTCGCCCCTGTAGTGTACTAGCAGGCCTGTGTAGAATCGTTTCTACCTACAAATATGTACACTCTGTACGTACTATAGAACATGCATGAGCGGCGACAGGTAGGGCTGCAGCTGCGCTTGAGACTGGAAAAGTACGTGCGAAGGGCAAACCGCGTACGGGGTGCGTACGCGTATCTACCGTAGATCTATCATCTAGTTGTACCGTCCACACGTGCGAATATAATACACAATACATACACACACACACACAAACAAACACAAACACACACACACACACACACACACACACACAACGTAGAAACAATGTCAAATACGAGTCGGAGTAGCCACCGACGTCTTCATGCATCCGGGTAAACTAGGGAGCGTGCGGATAACGAGCAGAACACGGCTGGGAAGAGTTGTGCATCGACGACGTATGACTCTCCGCCAAGACTTGCTCATTAGCATATTCACCATGCAGAGTCACACTTTTTCAACCAAAATGTGCGAGCTTATTTGGTGATTTTAAAGTTTGTTTTTGGTGAAAGTAGTTCATTGGAGGTACCAACAACAACATATTTTTTTAAATTTCGTGAGGACTGTGTCCCTTTAAAGATGAGAGTTGCTGATAGAGATTCTAACAACACAGTTTTTAGGCATGGCAGGAGCACTCCAGATTTGATCCTACATTCTTTGGCAGATATACAGTCAACCTTGCTTTTAAAGTCGACCTCGCATGAGTCAAATAATCTCCCAAATGTTGAAAGTGTTTTCAAGTCCTCTTCTCTTTATACTAGTATTCTATTGATTTTAATCCCTCATAAGTCGAAGCTGTTTCTTCAGTCCAAATAGATTGAACTCAGGCAAGGTCAACTGTACTTTCATAATGTTTTGAGAGTCCTGTCTTACATCTTTGTTCAGTCAAATGGAGGGATGGACACCTAACGGTCAGTGAAATCATTGTGTGCCAACAAAAAGCCACAACTTTGGCAATATTCTGCTGATCTACAGCAGGTGGACTGTTGGATTTGTGGCACTTCAAATCAACGTAAGATTTCACTTTTTGACGTTGACACGTATATGAGATTCACTCTAAGTGAGGTAAATATTGGTTTTAATAGAGTTGATGTAAATGGAGTGAAATGGGAAGACCAGAAGGAGTCTACACTGTCCCCATATGAATATCTGAATTGTCTCCCATCAACAAGAGGTCTTTCAAGATCATTTTTATGTTGTATTCTTACTGTGAAATGTTTAAGTGCTGATGTAAATACTTTATTCATGCCTGATATGGTAAAACCTGCATTCCCATTGAAGTTTTTTTTTTTGATGTATCAGAAAGAAAAACTGTTGGCTATAACACATGGGCAAGAGGAGCCCAGAGGAGCTTTTTTAATCATTTTTTACTTTTACACATCTCCTCTGAGGGGATTTTGTGAAGCCAGACGTAGTATCCACGGAACATATCCCCGACAACAAGATACAAGCCAATCTTTCGGTGAAATGGGCAAGGAGCCCAGAGAACATCGTTGATATTCTCATTTTGTATTTGAACAGTGTATTTTGTCAGCATTATGATAAATCTTTTTGAAATCATGTAAACCTCGTAAATTTTTTTAATGACTTTTTGTGAGTTATGTAGTCCCAAACTGTGTTTGTGCTTTGTGTTCTACAAAGCGAGCAATTACCAGCTGTAAATTGCCACTACTGTGTGTCCAGCATACTTAACTCGAAACTGGGGTCTTGTGTAGGACTATCCAAGTCTGTTTAGTTCTACTCATGCTCATTCCTTTTTTGCCTTTTCGTATGTAACAGTAGTATATTGACCTGTGTAAATTGGCTCTATTCATGATAAAGCACATTGCGCATGATATTAGGATGATGTACAATGTATGATGCTGAAATTGTATAGGGTGACTTGTTTTGTTCTAGATTTGAGGACTTCCAGTATATACTTCATATTACTTTCTGATGTGTGGTATTTGGTTTTGTGATATCGTATTACTTTCACTAATTGCTGGTTTGTGATATCATTGCATCATTGTAGTGCCCTGTACTTTTTATTTATTTATTTATTTAATCATTTATTTATTTATTTTCAGTGACATCACACAATATTGATCCCGAAGTCAAGCTCTGCAATTATCAGTTAAGTGTCAAATATTCACTTGCTTTTCTACAAAACTACTCAAAAAAAAAAAAAAAGATTTAAGAAATCCCTTTTTCTTTTTCTTTTCTTTTTGTTGCTGCCTGGGATAATTTGTAAAGAAACACAAAGAAAATAAGGTGACTTGGTGATATTTTTTTAATCCAATAGATTTACTGCAGCAAGTGACTTCAGAGTTGCACCACTAAAACATTATTTTTTTTAACACAGTCTGCATATGTCCCCTAACATTCTATGGGCTTTGAACTTATGTAGGTCTTTAATACTTCATAGAAACTTCGTAAAAATTCTGCTGCTTTTGTTCACTTCTACTGATGCAAGATTTCATGTGGTATACATTCTCTATAAAATAAATACACGGAGAATTAATGATGTTATTGCAATAATGTATTCACCATACTACTATGTATGTTTAACTTACACTAATCCCAACAGAACCTGAAATCATACATATTACGTGTCAAAATGTGATATGTACACAGTAACACATAAACCATATATTTAGCGAGTCTCAATTTTTCGTGAAGTCGGGACTTCTGACAATTTCGTGAGTGGTTAAATTTGCAATCAGGGAGCACCAGTAGCGAACAGAGAAATGTATGTGTGCATGTCACATTTTTATTAGGAATCAGAGTTTATATATTTTTTTTTTTGTGTTGTTGAATTCACGAAAATAAAAACCATGTGAAATATAGGGTGTATACAGTACAGTACATATACACACCTAAGTAGGTATTTCAGACAGAAGTAATTGTCCCCGCCGAACGAGTTCGAGCAGGGGACTATGAAACGGGCTCCGTACGTGTGTGTGTCCGTGTGTCCGTCCGTCCGTGTGTCCGTCCGTCCGTCCGTGTGTCCGTGTGTGCGTCCGTGTGTGATCAAAATCTTCAATTTGCTACTTCTCTGTCATTTATGAGCCAATTTTGATTCTGTTTGCTTTATATGATAGCACTACATGGGAGCTTTGAAACTTCTACACAGAATTTCAGTCGTGACCTTTGACCTTGACCTTTGACCTATATTGTACATTTTGCTACAAAATGCTACTCCTTCGCCATTTCTAACCCGATTTCGATTCCGTTTGCTTTATGTGATGGCACTAGGTGAGGGCTTCAAAACTTCTACACAGAATTTTGACCTTTGACTTCTTTGACCTTTGACCTTGATTTTTTGACCTATATTGTACATTTTGATACAAAATGCTACTCCTTCGCCATTTCTAACCCGATTTCGATTCCGTTTGCTTTATGTGATGGCACTAGGTGAGGGCTTCAAAACTTCTACACAGAATTTTGACCTTTGACTTCTTTGACCTTTGACCTTGATTTTTGACCTATATTGTACATTTTGCTACGAAATGCTACTCCTTCGCCATTTTTAACCCGATTTCGATTCCGTTTGCTTTATATGATGGCACTAGTTGAGGGCTTCAAAACTTCTACACAGAATTTTGACCTTTGACTTCTTTGACCTTTGACCTTGATTTTTGACCTATATTGTGCATTTTGCTACAGAATGCTACTCCTTCGCCATTTCTAACCCGATTTCGATTCCGTTTGCTTTATGTGATAGCACTAGGTGAGGGCTTCAAAACTTCTACACAGAATTTTGACCTTTGTCTTCTTTGACCTTTGACCTTGATTTTTGACCTATATTGTACATTGGCTACAAAATGCTACTCCTTCCCCATTTCTAACCCAATTTCGATTCCATTTGCTTTATGTGATGGCACTAGGTGAGGGCTTCAAAACTTCTACACAGAATTTTGACCTTTGACTTCTTTGACCTTTGACCTTGATTTTTTACCTATATTGCACATTTTGTTACAAAATGCTACTTCCGGCGGGGACATATGTTACGCACCGCGTAATTTCTACTTTTCCTTGTTTGATCTTGCAGCTATGGGGTTGTGCTCATTAAAGTATGAAATATTCATTGTTTTAGTTGGGCGCAGTGGTTTCCTTCATGCTGTTTTTCTTTGAATCATGTGCATCTTTTTTCACGGCTGGAGTGCTTTATGTCTAATCCTTGAGTTATCTGTGAATACAGCCCAATATAGGTTGTAGTGATGTAACACATTTCATGAGAAATTGTGTTGAGTTGACTTGTCTTGAATGTATATAAATGAGGATGTTGACCAGTTGTCTGAAGGAGTTTGATAAGGTGCCAAAAGCACATAATGAAAAAAAAAATGTACACCACAGGTAATAAGTTAATTCACCATTGTATTTCATAACATTTGGTATTTTCCTCTGGACATGTAGTTACTTGTACTAGTTGTTCAGTCTACATGTATATCTGCATTTCAATACCAGAAATCCGGTTTGTGTTTGTGTTGCTATGTGGGCAAGCCTTGAGCAAGCTTTGTGGGAATTAGGAACGACCTTTGTTGTGAAGGTTTGCATAAAAATTGAATTTATTAGTTCCGTGGTCTACTGGTCTATGAGACTAGTACCACATTTTCCAGGGCACATAGAGCATTCTAGGGAGCACTCCTGAACCCTAAAGCTCTGTATGAACAAACAATTGCACCCTGCCAGGAGTGCTTAAGTTAATGCACCACCTGAGGCTAGGTTCAGGAGCACTCTTGAGGTGCTCATAACACTGTATGAACAGTCTCCAACGATTAGATAGCTCTAGAAGTGACATGTGGTGAACGAGCACTGTGCATACTGCTTATGTGCAAGAAGTTTCTGCGCACAGGAAAGTCGCCACAACATTTATGCTCCTCTCAGCCACTTCGCGTGTGGTCACGGTGAGTGGGAAATTTCTGTATACAAACAGACTCAGAGGGGCATATTCAAGTCAAAGCACTTCAGGAGTGCTCCTGGGCCCAACTTGGTGTTTGGATCTGGTATGAGTGTTGTGAATACAGTATAGTTTGATTGTCAAAGATTGTGCAAGTTCTTCTTTTTCAAGTCGATATTCTCACACGAGTATAAAGTGAAATGTATTTGGTCTCATAATGAAATAGAGACATTCTTTAATTGTTTTGTTTTGTCAATGGTTTCTCGAACTATCAGGCCGCTCATGGTGGATGTTTTGTTACAATGATCAGATGTTTGTATATTTTGTTTGGAAATGTGGTTACAATATATTTTCATTCTATATGTAATGAGCTATTAGATACAGTGAAGTGAAGGCAGAAAATTAAAAGTGTGGCTATAAAGGTCATCTTGCAATGAAAGTGAAAAAGAATGTCTCAAAGTGCTTTGACTCTTGTCAACTAATTATTCTCAATCTTATCTTTCATATGCGGTGACACAACATTTGCTCCTGAGACAATTGCTCTTATTTTCTCCAAGGACTTGGGGTTGGAATTAGGGATGTGGTAGGGTTTAAGATTAGTTTGATGTGAGGATTAGGATAAGGGTTAGGGTTATGTTTGTGAGTAGAATTTATGTTTGGCCTAGTAGAGTGCAGATATTTCATGCGAGCAAAATTGTTGCGGGAGCAAATGTCATGGAACCTTAATTATATACAACTTGTATTGCATATTATGCTCAGCTACCCTCATTCGAAGCATACATGTACATCAATCAACTACAATAGCAGTGACAACACCAACAACAATGGCAGTAACTAACCAAAATTTTACAGATATACCATAATGAATGCGAGCAAGAAAACATGAACTGGACATGCCATTTGCTGTAATGATATGGATTTCCATTCTTCAGTCATCCAGAATATTTATGAGCACTATATCATGTGGACATGAAAGAAATAGAATGATGATTCAATCAATAAATTTTGTCATGATTCCACTATGTAAATGGCAACAAACACAGGTACATGTAAGTGGGCAATTTCTAGCCCTGCTGTAGAAAGCTCTAAAAGAGTGTAGTGATATTGAAGTATTTTGCAATTCAGTAAAGACATACATGTAATAGGAAGGAAAAGTAAAGGAGATTCTTTGCTACATGAGGACTGCTATACCTGTTAAGGACAAGCTGATTTTGCTATAACACACATTTTCCATAAGCACCTTCCCAAGCGTACTCTGAACTAGTCTTTCTATGGGTTAATACAGCACTAGTGACAAGACTAGAATACACTCTCCCTTGTCTGTGCACAAGTAAATACAAATCTAGTTCCATATCCAACTCTTATAATGCTATTGACGCTATTACATTGGCTTTCACCCATTCCAATAATGAAGAAGTGACCCAATCACTTTATGAATAAAAAGAAGCTTTTATTTCTACAATTCCATTCCATGGAACTTTGTTAAACATATGACATAAAAACACTGAAAGGATTGTACTGTGGGGGTTTCCAACTTTAACACGATACATGAAACTCTTCATCCAGTGCCCAAATCTCAGAGTATGTGTATAAAGAACAAAATATTCATTAGGCACTTAGTAAAAACATTGAGCACTATAATCTATGAGGTTTTATTCTTTTTTTCACCTTCATTATATGCAAACATAAATTGTTCACAAAAAAAAAAAATGCTTTAGCGCACCTACAGATACAGGCATACATAGATGTCAGATATTGCACATATATTGCCGAGGGGAAATTTATGATTTTTCAGCACAGAAGATGGTTGAGTTAACACAGTATGTTTCTGTCCCACAATGGCCTGTGTTGAGCTCATCAAGTGCAAAATTTAAATCAGGAAGTAACTGAAGATATTTTGGCAGAATGCTTGGCATACTGCAGGCATGGTGCAGATGCCTACAGCAGGAATTCTAGGTAGAATTTTTTTTTTTTAAGTTTTAAAGGTGGTGATGGAGCTGTGCCTCCATTAACCCGTTGAGTGAAGACACGCTAATTTTGCTACAACATGCACATCCCACAGACACATGGACAAGTATACTCGGACTAGTCTTGTGGGGGTATACTCTTGGCTCTAGGGAGTTTCTGATGTACTTCAGAATTACACACCAATTGTCCATCCCGGCGTGTTACTACAGTGGACTCCCCTTATAACGAAGTTCTCGGGACCGGCAGTTTTCTTTTCGTTATGTTGAAATATTGTTATAACCGAACAAATAAACAATAAAAATACATAAAGTGAATAACGTTACGGCCCCAATTTTAACTTCGTTATAACTGTAATTTCGTTATAACCGTGTTCCTCATAACGGGAATGCACTGTACCATGGGTGTATGCAAGGGGGGGGGGGGCGTGAGGGCTCCCATTAAACTATAGTATACTCTTGCCTTTGTGGAGTTCATGATGTACCCAAGAAGCACATTATATTACATACCGAGTGCTTAAAGCTTCAGGGCAGATTAAATTCCAAATGCGATTGGTAAATTCCTGTCCTATGCAGACAATATACACCCCACCCATCACAATAACAAGATAGCAATATTACTGTAGGTTGTTAGGTCTCTTGAATTGATTTGATCACTCGCATGAAATTTACACACTGCAATACTTGGTATGCAGTGGTGGATCCAGGGGGAGCACACCAGGCGCTGCCCCCCCCCCCCTTTATTTTTGTTCAAACAGAAGAAATAAATAGAAAAAAATGGGGGAGGGGTGCGTGCGCCCCCTTTAATCTTTACAGAATTACTGGATTTGCCCCTGGTATGTGAAAGTCCTTTCACTGATCTGTAGTTATCACTGCAGCCAAGAAGAGAAGAAATTTGCTTTTGTAACGTACATGTAAGTTGAAATACCTTTCATTTATATCAAATCAATTTCACAGTTTTTTTTTTTTTGGGGGGGGATCCTTTCCATTTCAGACAGTAAAAGAAAAAAGAAAAATGAACAGCAAGTTGGCAATGAAGCAGTCACAGTCATATCTTCATATTTTTCTTATCATACTTCCTTTTATTTTTTCTCGTGGAGTTGTGACTCCATGTGGATCAGAATGGATTGAAAGCCCTTTTCTTGTTGGTGTAAGCAGTCAATAAGCATTGTGGTCTTTCTGCTGTTAACAGTATTAATGTACTGTTGTGTGACATCTCAACAATTCGTCGCCATGTAAACTAGTTCTATACAACCTCATGCAGCCCCAATTATCTGTGAACACAATGGTTGCTAACCATGCTTTTACCCGGTTCTCACTCATTGCCCGAAGCATTGTAGAAGGATCTCATTTGGAACCAGTACAAAGCTACATGTACATCATATGTGTGACAAAAGAGTGACATGATCACTTTGGTACTCTATGACCCATAAAATGCGTTGATGGACAGGAGACTACCGGAGCAAATGCCTCACCATCAGTTCCACCTGTATAATGCCACGAGTATATTCCACAAATTGATAAACATAAGGACACTTTTGCTCGTGGTTGAATATGTGATCAACAATCACACAGTTGGAATGAGACTAAATCATGATCCTTTTTCAAGAGTAACATTGTTGATCTCCCACCTTAGAGAAGATATTACATTTTTTTAGGCAATACAGTCACAAGCTGCTAAGTTTGCAAACATCAAACACCCTGCAAAATTTGTACACATACAATGTACATGTGCATCAAATCATACCATGTATATAGTAAAAGAAACTCCCAAAAGGCCTCTGTCCTGTGAACACACCATTTCAACTTCTACAACCGTTGATGGTCACTATGGGAACCACTGATGTCATGACCGATAACTTTTTTGATTTACTGTTCCTACTTTCCAAATTTTAACTGAGCAGTTCAAATACTCGTTCATGATGTGATCTGCAATAAAACTTTCGCCACTTATAAACCAAGAAAAATGAGCATTTGGTGTCCTGCACAGATGAATCAATTACTAAGAGTTGAAGGAGAAACGAAAAAAAAACAACTGCTTGACAAAAATTTTGATCCCATCATTTGATTCGCTCAAAGTTAATCATAATTCATGATGCTCTGCAACACTATAAAGAGCTCAAGATAATGTGAATACATGGAGACTTACATCACTGTCCTATGGCAAATTTTGCTTCCGCCACAAATGGGGTGAGGCAGCATAAAATCTCTGTTCATGAGTTTTCATCACTGTTGGAATCTCTGAGGGATGTAGGCGTTGCTGAAAGCGTTATTTTTTAATATTGATACTTGGAAGTCACCCACTGAACATTCAGTTTCAGCGGGTCGTAGATGTATCGCTTGAAATCCAGGCTGATCCCGATTGGCTGATGCTCGACATGTGACTCCTTGGCCTGGCCTTGCCCTTCACTCTCTTCCTCTGGAGGGTGGGGTGAAGTCGGTCCATGGGTGGTACAAAGGGAAATGGTGCACAATTAGTGTTGATTTTTTTATAGTATATCAGGTTCAAACAAGAATAACAACTTAATGACAAAAATAACAACTTAATGCTGTATGTCAGTAATATAGATTTTCATGATCTTTTAAATCATAAAAATAAGAAATTAGCAAGGCTTTACATCTTGTTTCAAACAATTTCTTATCACTGCTAAACTAGCTTATTATTCAATTTTACACTGAGCTCTTAACTTAGATGTGCACATTCTGACACCACACCATCAGGTTTATTCCTGGTGTGAATCTGCCTCTGAGAGGTGAATGATCACATGGATGAAATTCTACTGCAACAGTAATTACCAGTGCAAACCTGTATTTATGCGACAGATGGAATGGCCTGCACACAATGGAACTGAATAGAAATAATTTTGTTTATGCCTACAATGCACGATGACCTTGTCTTCACTTGTTCACCAACACTACCTTGAACTGGATGGACATGCTCTACTATTTGTGGCCGTACATCACAAAACAAAAAACAAAAAGTCACACCCCTTGATTTTACGCGAGGACTCAAAAAAAGGTGAAATGGGTCAACCAAGTCAATAATTGAGTTTGTCATATTTTCTGAAAGAGCTATCCTTCTTCTACATTATACATTGATGGGAAAGTGTGTTTTCAGCAGTTTTTCTACAACATTTTTATGGGGAAGAACAGAATGATTGGGTATGTCTTAGAGTCCCCTTTTTATTTCTTGAAATCCTTTACACACTCGTCATTTTCAAGTCTAATAACTTTTGAAAGGATAACACTACTGCTTTGAAAGTTGGCATTAATCATGGACAGAATATGTTAATAAAACATGCTCAACTTCAGCTTAATGTGATAATCCCTTCATTGTTGTTGCTCTGGTGGTATGCATCCTGTCTTCTGTCCCTTTCATTGCTTTCATTGCATGGCTTGGTAAAGATTAGGCGCTTGAATAGACCCCGTACTTCAGAGCTTCTTTTCTCAGTTCACACTTTTCCAGAGTGTGTGCTTTCTTTCTAGCATTTGGATAGGTTAGGGGAGTCCATTTGATTTGAGTTATTCATCATTTTAAAGCTTAGAGTCTGCTCTTTATAAATCTGCCCTTAATTAAAAATCCATATCTGACGACTTCTTGTTGGTTTTGTGATGCAGGGTCACATTTGATACATACAGCAAGTACAGTCCTTTGAAGACAGAATGACTAGAATCATGAACTCACTTGCTTTTGCACCCTTCTTGCCTTTCTGCTTTCCTCCCATGGCTTTGAGTATCTGAACTGTGTCCTCCTTCAGTCCCTCTGTGCAGACAAACACATGGCAAAGATAGAACAGTGAGGGCAGTATCCACACACACTTACACTTTGACATGTACATATGTAATGTAATACAAAGTTTGTCAATAGTTACTCATAGAAACAGCCAATATAATGGGCTGTGACCTCAACAATTTCACAAAAATGTGCATAAAACAGGATCCCCAGCTTTCACTGCAGTTCAAAGTAAGGAAAGATGCTATTAATTGTAAAATGTAGTTAACCACAAAAGACCGTGTTCTTCATACATACATCCATATCATACACAAAAACATGCACATACATTTTCATGAGGCTTTCTAATAACAAACTACATGTACTTTGTATTGCACTATTTTTATTCCTTGACAATGAGCAACAAATGAAAGGAGGCAGAAAAATGTACATTTGTCCTATGAAGTGTTGTATGTTTTTTTCTCTTGGCAACTTTTTGCAGGAGTCCCCGTATACTCTACTATTTACAGATGGGAGTTAAACAAAATTAAGACACTCATGAATTGAATTAAACAATAGAAACAAACACCATTTATAGAAGTTGGTGTAAAGATGATGGACAAAATAAAACTGAATGCTAGCTATAATTCACAAAGGCAGTCTACATGGTAAAATGTAGTCCATGGATTATGCAAACATTATCAGTGCAAATGACAGATTGCGTACACCAATAGACATCAAAATTTAATAATGAATGGGCACTGATATGTGCATGTGAAAGGAATGCCTACTGCACACTTGTTTCAGTCCTTGGATTATTTATCTCTAAACCGCGGATGCGATTAAAACTATGTTATCAATGTGAATTGGCTGATGTGTTTTCACAGAACTTCCAGCGTATGAAATATCCTTGTGGCTCACCTCTTATGTGGACACTAAACTTGCCGCTCTGTCCAAACCCCCTCTCGATGAAGCCGAGCTCCCCGGTAGAGAGGTAGACCATCAGCCCGATGAATCTCTCCAGGTTAGTCTCCTTCTTAAACATGGACCGCCCGATGATGTGATGCTCATCGGTCATCTGGATTGAGGACAGACCCTCATCATCATCATCATCATCACTCGTTAATAACAAATATGTTACAGCTAGAGTTCCCCCACTTTCAAAGTTCCACATTTTTTTCAACTACAGATGTGTATGACTTCCTTATTTGCATTAAGTAATTTACTGAGACCTATAATCCAGTTATTTTCTCAATTCTTGAGAACATCAAGTACTCATTAGATTTTCAAGGTGACAGATTTTGATAATTTTCAAATAATGTCAGTGCTGCAAAAGCAGAAATTTTCGGCTTAATAATCATTTGTGCTCCGCTGCGTTTGGTATATTTTGTGTGTTTTTAACTCTGCAGAAACAAAATATGAATTAGTAGTAGTACTAGGCCTACAAAGAGGAAGCAAAAATATTTGCATGCTTTTATTTTTGCGCTAGATGCACATTGCGCGAACTGTGCAAAAATTTTCACACCGTGAAATTTCCACTTTCACAGTACCCTGAAAGGTGATGGCTGTGAACTTAAAACATGTGGTCAGGAACAAGTTGGCAACATTGTATTGAAACATATTACAACTTATAACTATATAACACATATATGTGTATAAGAGCTTGATATTACACTGTAATTTTCATCTCAATGTATTTGGTTGTTAAGTTGGGTGCTTGTCCACACATTCCTGCACTCACCCTGTCTACTACTCCTCCCTTGGACTTTAACTTGTAGATCTTCAGCTTTGGCAAGACTGTTTCTGCATAATTCTGTAAGAGAAAAATAAAGACTTTACAGCCAAATAGCACAAATTTACTTTTCAGTTGGATTGCAGCAACAGCTGTCGGCAGATTACAACAGAGATAATGTCAGATATTACTACGCTGAACTCATTTCTACTATGAAAGGGCATAGTGTAACTTGTATAGTACAAGTCAGAGTGATTCCAGATTTGTTCAAGTGACTTTTCATGAACTGCTCAGAGACTATGTAGCATACTAAAGTGAGAAAAAAAAATCAAGCTATCTTATGAGAGAAAAATACAAAATTGCAAACTTAAATGTTGTTGTGAATGCAGCCTGCAGCTGATCCATCCCTGTCTGAACAAATACATTGAAGATTGATAGTTGTAGAGGAAATATGACTCACAAACATAATGAATAAAAGACACACAAATCAAAACAAAAAATGGTTATCTAGTCTACAATAGAGTATTATAAATGCCCAAGGAGCTTGTCAGATTTCTTTTTCATTTTGAAGTAATCAATTATTTGTCCAGTCGTTAATGAAAACATAACATACATGTATTCAGTAACTCCATCAGTTCCCATCACAAGTTAATTGATAGATGGGTCTACTATGTAAATGGAGGAAAATTCACGGCAACAAATGGCCTTGCAAAACAAACAAATTCACATTTCTCTTGTAAATGCCAACAGTTTTCGAACACAACATTAACCAACATGTTTGGAACAATCTAGAAACATACCACATGTACACAAATGAAACTCTTGCTCACCCTCTGCAAAGGCTTTACTGCTTATCAACCCATTGAGGATGGGCTGATTTTGCTGCAACACACATTTCCCAAAGACACTTGCCCCAGTATATTTGCGACTCGTCCTTAACAGGGGTTAATCTCCAAGAACCAGCCTCTACCCAGTATATACATGTACTTCCAGTGGAGTAAAATTATAACGATTGCAGAGCAATGTAGACTAGGATTTCTTTTTCTTACTTTTGTTTTCTGTCATTGACAGCATTCTCCTAAAAAGATGTATTCATCAGTCACACACAGAAGAGGAGCAAGTATAATTTTACAGAAGTATTATTACATTCATATTTATAACTGGTATAAAGCCATAGATATTGGCCTCTTACCTTGTCTGTCATGGCGTGCAGGAGTTTACCATGGAATGCTAGTCGGCAGCTGTTGGCATGTGAGGGCAGTGTTAAGAAACGTTGAGGCAAATACATGAATCTACTGTAAAAGCTGTTATTTTCAGGAGGGTTTCATTTTGTGTGAGTGCCCTCTAGTACTCTTGGAATAAATACATGTAGAACATGAAGCACAATAGTTTGAGAGACTGGTGTCATGAGAACACACATAAAAAAGTAGAACCATCTTTTCCTATCGTTCAAGTGTCTTTACTATCAATGAATCCCATTTTACCCCTCCTCTTTTACAAAACCAACTGAAAAAAAAAGTAATTCTGAAGCCTGCAAATGTTATATATCTTCAAACTGCATGCCAACTCTTTACTGCTCACAAGCGTGAAGTTGGAAACATAAGCAAAGTCAAACTACATATGAACCACTTGCGATATTTGACTGAGGCAATCATATGTCTATCATTCATTCTTTCTTTCGTTCATTCATGTTTTGTTTTTTTTCCCTTTTGGTATAAAAGGAATTCTGGACAAATATGATGTCTGGTCAAACAAATGTCAAATCAGAGTCTGTTATTTTCAGACTAGAGGGAGGTTATCCCGTGTCATTGAGGATATGAATGTCGGTGTCCAGCTTGGAGCCGATGATGAGACAATTCCTGGGGCAGGCCACCGGCTTTTCCAGCTCCAGGAGAGCCCACTGCTGGTTAGGCAGCTCCGGCCTCTCTTCCCCATCATCCTCCTCATCTGCCCGGCTGCCGCATGCCGCTCCCGGAACGTTCTCCTTGTTGGAAACCCGCTCACCTGGGTCTAACGCCAACAGCTCTTCCTGGTACGTGTACTCAACGTCGAAATCAATGCCTGAATGCAAATGAGAAGGAGAAAGACCCTGTAGCTTTTGCCAAAGGCTGTAGTGATTGCATGAGAAGCAAGCAGAGGGTACGTCACTCTGGACTAGCAAAGTCCTAGCAATAGAGCCTTTGGAGGTCTGTCCAAACTATGCCTTTGAATTATTGCATTGTGCCAACAGCGAGTGTTTGGCAGTATAATTCTCGCTATCGCCAATGACGTAAAAAGTACCAGGATGTTGATTTAAGCGTCATTCACGGTGCATTATGGGATAGTCCGGTAGCAAAGTCACTTCCGTTCGTACACGCGTGATACGTGACTAATGCTGTTTACACACACAACCGACTGTATTCTACGTGTACTTCCGGTTTTCTCGACTTGAATTACAGCTTTAATATGATTTGAAATTCCTCCATTCTTAAGAAATTGCTGTTAATACGACTATTGGTTGTTGCTCCGAAGCTGCCATGTGTTGTTCGCACGACAATAAATGAAAAAAATCTGCAGAAATAGGACCCTTACTGGCATGCGAGACGTGACGTGGCCGCGTGGGTGAAGTTTGCGGGTGACTCCACAGCGCAGTACGTGCACGCGCGACCTACTAGTAGTGGTAGTATAGTAGCACTAGGTAGTAGGCCCAGTGCTTACATACATTGTACGTACTTACTTGGAAGAAATTGCTTCGGAGACAGGATAAGTTCGAGATCACTGTTCGTTCCCGATTGTGTTCGCGACATTTCGACAGAGAACAAATAAAAGAAAAAAAAAGATGGGCATTCCATGACGATATACACTGTACTGTATATCCAGGCGGGTTAATATTTTCCAGCATATTTTCAGCGTATGCAGAGATGACTGATTTGTGATGTGTATGTGTTAGCTTATGCGCTGCGTGCAGTGGTGCATGCTATTAATGCAAGGCCGGCCGCCGGCGGCGGGGACTACAGTGTACGAGTACGGTATCGACAGGCCTGGCCACTCGCTGGCTCGGGCGGTATACAGCGGCCTACTGTATTAGTATCCGTGGTCGGCGCTGCGCTATAGGTAAGGTACACGTACGCGCACGCTAGCGTTGTGCAAATTATGACCCGCGCCGGAAGTGCCCTTGCTACCAAGTGCACTAAATCTTGACGAAAAAGCCACATCTGGGTACTTTTTACGTCATTGGCGATAGCGAGAATTTACAATCAACCAGCAGAGCTCTGATTTGCTAAAAGAAGCTAAAATAATGCATATATACATTTTGCACCAGTGGCCTAGAATGTGTTGGTCAACAGGAGTGGTGCATGGCCTTCATGCTGATCTCCATTTGTTGACAATCTTTACAGCATTAGTGTCTTTGAAAAAGGCAAAGAGAAAGGTAGCAGAGATTGGACTTGAAAATGAGGCAGATTGGCGCTGGTAGCACACACACAAAGGTGGTGTACAAAAAAAAATTGTCATAGAATTGCTTTTCATAAAGTATTATTTTGATATGAGTATACCTACATGTACATGTACTTCTGTATTACATCAGTACTTAAGACTAGACTGCATAAACTATATTGCAGAAAAATGTGCAGAATTCATGTCTTATCATTTATAAGTGATCCTACAATGATTCATGTGCAGGGATATTGGGTGGATATTGGGTTTAAAATGCACAATGCAGAAAAAAAAAATCTAGACTCTACTATTTACCTGTTGCTTCATCATGTGACTTGTACTTGTGACCAGGGGCAGGACCAAAGAATGACACTTTGCCCATTACTGTCTCATGGCCCATGGTAACTGTGACAGATTGAATATGATGTCAAATATAACACATTAGCAGCTGAGTTCCATAGCCTAAAAATATGGCAACTTTACAACAAATAGACCTGCTGGTATCAAGTCTGCAATCAATCATAATATTTCTCCATGATGTACTTAATTCAAGGTACGTTGCTAGATGTCCCCATGTCTCTATGACATGTAAATATAATAGGCCTACACTCTAGAAAAAATAGGTTCAACTTGGCACCTTTTATACCAATGTCACACTGGGAGCACCCCCACCAGTGCAACTTTGCACTTTTCAGACCACTGTCCAAATAATGGGAGCCAACAAAGCCAAGAAATGGGTTATGGACAATCAATGATTTTAGAGTTACCATTAATTGTAAAGTTACCACAGTTTTATGTGACAGGGCCCAGGTTAGTGCCAACAACTCAGAAACAAACAAAAAACACTTTATCAACTGCATGCAAATCCCACGTATGCCACATGGATTACATTTACATAATTATCTTCTGCAGAACAGATGATCTGTTATAATGTTGTACTATTTTGGAACATACAAGGCTTCAGTTGTCATACACGTGTATACAATTTTCTACAATGTTAGAATCACCACTTCCAATCACTTTTGAAGAATATTACAATGGATATCAGCAGATACTTATATTTAGTTACAATCAGAACTAACAATTTTACACCATATCATGGTATATCAAATGTGAGAGAGGGAAAATGATGCAAACACTACTTCCACTACACATTTGCCATCATGATCTTAGCAATATCAAATACATTGCAGATGAATGATTAATTCTAAAAATTCATATATATATTCTAAAAATTCATATATATATATATATATACTGCCCTTTGTAAAGAAGTAAAATCCAAGACAAAACAAATTAAAAAAACAACACCTCACCATGAAATTTGGACTTGTTGAGACATGTGCCTTTGAAGTACTGAATCCTTTGAACAGAAACAATGGCAGCTGAAATAGGAACAACATGCAGAATGAAAATAACATGAAACGATTTCAGCATATCTGAAGACCTCTGTACTGTAAACAAATTGTATCCAATACAAGTGAGGAAAACTTCACCACCAGAACTTTTTGTAAACTGGTATATATTAATTGCTACACTGCATATGGACATCTTTCAGAGATGTGTACAAGGTATACCCATGTTTCTAAACTGGCTTCTATTATCAAAACACACACACACACACACACACACACACACACACACACACACACAAAACAATTTTCATTCTGGCCATCATGACTGTTTACCAATAATAATTTAATCTCTTCAATCTTGAAATCAATCATCCAATTAATCAATGTTTCAAATCAGGTTCATCCTCCATTTCAAATTTTCATGCACAATACGCACAATCTTCAATAGGTGCATTTTTCATGTGATTTTTCTACTTTTCCAAGTAGGCAGCCACAGTATAACATAACTGCTAATCTATCATAACCGCAATAACAGTGACCATTCTTGTTTGCAAAGGAGGAAGCTGAAATAGAAAGCACAAAGAAATCTGAGATGAAACCAAACCAAACCTGATGTAGCTGATCCCACCAAAACATGGTCATCAGATTACACTCTGTACTCAGTCACTCAATCTGTTTCACATCATCAGAAACAGCATCATAACATAACCACAGTGTCATACACTTGCAAGAGAACATGTGTGGATTACATCCTTCATACATGTAACTGCTTTCCCTGTATCTAATATCATAAGCCATGCTCAAATGCTTGACACACATGCTTGTAGAGCAGTTTGATAGCAGGGGCAGATCCAGGGGAGGTGCTTTTACAAAATTGAAGGGGGGCTCATATTTTTCTTGTTTATTTCTTTTGTTTTAACAAGAAAATAAAGAGGGGGCACAGTGTACGCCCAGTGCGCCCCCGTCTGGATCCGCCACTGGATAGTACTTTCTGAGACACAATAGCATCAGTGCCGTGTCATTGAAAGAAAATGTAAGAAATGAGTCACAAGTGGATGACCTTTTGTCCATAAACAATTACCAGGTACCTACTGAAAAAAAAAAATAAAAATGTTCTTTTGTGACACCAAATGGAGGCCCAATTTCTCAAAGCTGGAATAACTATTCTGCGGAATAGTTATTCCAGGGAATCAGTTATTCCAGCTTTGAGAATAGATTCCGGGGAATAAATCGCGTCATTTTACGTCAAGAGGGCCTTATTTGCATAAGAGGCGTAACAAATTGGCGGAATAAGCGGTGTAATAAAGTTATTCCACCTTTGAGAATTCGGGCTGTAGAGTACCAACACTTTTTTTTTTTAAAGGAATTCATGCCTTTTCCCCATCTGTCAGCACACATATATATGATGGGCGGGGAGGGGTGAGTTGTTAATACATGGTACAGTGTAAAGAATGTAAAGTCTGCATTTCTAGTTAAAACACTCACATTACACAGTCAAAACCTGACATGAGAAGTTTCTACTGACATTTTGTTTGTACAGTGGTCTCAAGACCGATTCTGAGAGTGAGACTTACAAATTTCATGAAATGTGAAAATAATCGAAATTGATGTCAATGACTGGATAACTGCTGCAAACTCTATTCCTAGTCTCAGAGCAGCTTCTTCTTACCATGGATGGTGGGGAGAATCCCTGGGGTGCACACCAGCCCCCTCTCCAGCAGTTTGGGGTCAAACTGGGTCACACACAGGGCCACTCTGTCCCCCTGACTGGCAGTGCTGACACTTTTGCGAAACATTTGCATCGACTTGACCTTTCTCGTAATCTGCAACGACGGAACCTCCACTGTCTGAGAGTTAAAAAAATTGAAGCAAAAGACAACAACCAAAAATCACTATATCGATGTAGATTTTGATTCATCCAGGTAGTATGATAAAAGCAAGTATATTTACACAGACGAGTCACAAAACTGTTCTCTCCATGATTTCACAAGTAAGTCCAGTTGAACCGATTTAAATTTACCTGCTTTTAACCAAAAACCATGCATAACAATTACTCTGGTCAATTGAAAAACTCCGCTTGCACTTTAAAGGGATGGTATAGTATTGGCTGAGGTAAAGATTCAGCTTGAACTTTTTTCAAGATATTTAGAAAACACTTTATGAAATGGTAAAGGGCATACACTATTAAGAAAAATTCATAGTTTACTTGATAAAAATCGGTTTGTGCAATGGCCGAGATCTTCAAAAACAAAACAAAACAAAGTGATCCTGATAAAAGAAGGGTCCCAGCTTTTATTGCAATTGCTTTCCTATACATATCTCAGCATTTCAAAACCAATTTTCATAAAATAATCTTTATATTCCTATTTTAACTATAGTGTATGCTCTTTCATGTTTGATGGATGATCATATTGCTCAGCAGGTAGATGCTTTCTCAAAGAATGAAAGCAACATCAAAACATTCGAAATGATCCCAACTGCATTGCTGCCGACTTGGTTCATCCTAGTTGAAGAAAGCAAGCCCATAATTGATATCAATGCAATTAAAAATTCTTGTCGCATTCTTAACGAAGTTGAGGTGAGGTGTACAACAGCCAGACTCAAACTCACATTGTTAATGGCCACGGTCCCATTCAGAACGGTGCCGGTCATCACAGTCCCTTGACCCCTGATGGCAAAGCAGTGGTCAACAGCGCAGAGGAATGGACCGCTGGTGTCTCGCTGAGGAACATACGTCTGTCGTTTGATTTCCTGCAAGTTCCAATGAAATGGAAAATAATGTGATTTACATGTACTTTCACATGACTTTGGCATGTCATTAAGGGGGATAAACTGTGAAGTACAAAGTCCCTTATTTTTCCAGTCTGTAATAAGCTGAAAGTAAAATGACAGGAACATAAAAAAGCATAATATCCCGCTTTATTAATGGTAAGAATGCATCTTCACAGCATACAAAATTACCATTATCCACACACATAAAAAAGATGGAAAGGTTTCATCTTCAACCATGAATCCATTTGAAATGGAATAAGCACTTCTACTGCAATTGTTTCAAACAGTAATTTTGTAATGCCCACATACAAATGTAGTCACCTTTATTGTGTTTGATGTATATTCCAAAGAATGTTGGTTTGTGGTTTAGTGATCAACAACAGGAAACATTTTTGGTTCATGCAGTATACTGTGATTACCAGAATGAGTTAACAATCTCTTTCACAGGATAATCATTTATACTACCTCCATTGAGGTTTTCAAAATACAATTAATTGTCAATGTCTGTTTATTTAGTGTCATTATTTGTAAAGTGTGTTATAGAAACTTTATGTAATTGACGCTACGTAAGTTCTTCACATTATAACATTTATTATCATTATATCACACAGCTACATGTATGCCTCTCGCATTATTAGCATTCCTACTACTAAAACATCAATAAATTAATGCAAGGACTGAAATCTGTGGCAAGATGCAAATACCATCAGATAGACTCTGCGATATTGTAAGCTCTGGACTACTCTGTATGGTATCTTGGTACAAGTTTAAATCATAGACTGTCACAGCTGTGGATTTCATTAAGCATCTATTTGTATTCATAGATTGCATCTCTGAGGAAATGTGGTCTGTATCTTCACTTGGATTTGATTTCTGAAATGACAGGTATGGTATCTCATTTCAGTTATTGCCTAAGACTATGTGTTGTATGATTTATAATCTTTGCATTATGAAAAATATTGCACAGTTTTACGAAAGTGCTCACTTCAATGAGGTCTTCGATTCCCTCTGCCATCGAGTCAGGTGCCTCAGGCCCTCCTGGTTTGGCTGCAACAGCGATGACTGGACAATTGGCAAACTTTGTGGATTCAAGGGTCTTTCGCATTCTCTTGGTCATCTATATCAACATTATACAATACCAGGAAACTAATTTTTTACAGAAAAAAAAAAACCATTGGCATACAAGTATTTCAAGAAATAAATCTCTTTCACAACAGCAATAAAGGTCCCTATCTGGAGGCGTTTTTTTTTAAGACGGCACAGATTGGGGCATGGCGCGTGTTAAACCTATGGGAAAAACGTTGGGTTAGGGTTTTTGGTTATGGTTTGGGTTAGGGTTAGGGTTGGGGATAGGGTTAGGGTTAGGGTTAGGGTTAGGGTTAGGGTTAGGGTTAGGGTTTGATGGTTAGGGTTAGGATTAGGATTAGGGTTAGGTTTAGGGATAGGGTCCCCGATAGATTTTTAGTTTCCCCAATCTGTGCCGTCTAAAAAAAACACGCTATCTGGAGACAGAACAGCATAGGTGCGAGCTATCATCCAATACACTGCTAAACACTATTCAACAGGTTCGTCTGCAACTTTTAACAAAGTGCACTGTACATTCTCACAAGTATTGCATATCTTTATGCTAAGGAACTCAACAAGCTTGACAAGGCATGTTTCAAAATCAATATGATCCATCACAGACAGTAATGAATACAATATTAGGAATAGACATTCCTCTGTGATCATGAAGAATATCAGTGAATATAATGGTAATCTGTATGTCAATGCGGTCCTTGAGAGAATTTAATCACAGTGCACACACATTTTTCAATTATAAGTTCTTTTAAGAAGTTCATTGAACAACATAAAATGCATTTAACAATAAAGTGGAAATATGTCAATATTTCATGCTTTCTATTTGCAATATGACAGTTTTGGCCATTTCTGGACTTCTATCATAACCCGCATAAACTGAAAATACAGTCATATATTAATCTCTTTAGATTTTCAAAGAATTTCAGGACTTCCAACATTTGGGTATGAAATCAAAATAACCTTTTCTATTTGTTGCTTCTTCTTGTCTGCTGGCAGGAGGTCAATTTTGTTGAGGACGACAAACATTTTCTCGCAAGTAATTTGACCGATCACAAGGCACTGAAACAGAGAAAGAACAACAGATAAGTGTCACTATTTAAAATTCATAAGGAAGTGTGAGAAAGATTGTTGCCCAAACACTCCATACATACAACGCCAAATGAAGACTAAAAATACCTTAAATGCATTGTGTAGTAAACACGACATTCTTTGCAATAGCATTTTATGTTATTTGAAATTCCAATGAGAGCACAATCACCTTTTCTTGGGATAATTTCATTCTCAAGGGATCATCAAAACATATTTATTTGTTTCTAGTATTTCAACACTTTTTTTTTCCCCTTTTTCAACAAATCAATACTGGAGTAACGACTGGTTTGAAGCTCAATGTAAAGTTCCACACAGGATGCGGACAATGAAATATGGCAACTGCAACATCCATATTTATAACAAAATACACAATATCACAAGGGGTGTTATTAACCCGTTGAGGACGGGTCCTGAGTATACTCGGGCAGGTGTCTTGGGAAATGCATGTTGTAGCAAAATCAGTCCATCCTCAACAGGTTAAAGGCATGATGAAGATGATTATCTTACACTTGGGTAATGCTTAATAGGTAAAGTCTTATGTAAAGCCATACATGTAGTTAGTCCATGATATTTCTAATTTGAAAGAGGAAGGTGCTGTGTGTTTGTATTTCAGGGCTTATGCTTTGACATCAAGTGTCATGCAGGAATTTCAAGGTCACCCGATGTGCAGCTTTTTACCCTTGAGATGAATCATACCTCAGCTGACTGTGTCTGCATTCCCTTGGTGACGTCTATCACGAGCATCATCAGATCTATTATCTGAGCTCCTGTAGAAATATAACAGCAACAGTAATGATGATAACAATGATAAAAGTAATAATGATAATAAACAATAATAATAATAATAAAAAAGATAACAATAATAATAATTAGTAGAAGCACCATCAAAAGAAAGAGCAGGACAAAAAGAGAATGGTCCCTCTTTACAACTGGAAAAACAAAATGAAAAATAAAGGAAAGTCAAATAATGCATGGCATAAACGAAAGAATGAATGTCATTAATAGAAACTCTCTGATTCTCTGTATGTTTAGGAATACAGTGGACTCTTGTTCATGAAGTCCTCGGGACCGGCAGTTTTCTTTCGTTATGTCGAAATTTCGTTTCGAATAAATAAACAATAAAGAACATTGAGTGAATAATGTTGCCGCCAGAACTTTCACTACATCGTAATCGGAATTTGGCCACAACCATGTTCGTTATAACAGGGGTGCACTGTACTTCGAGACCTCAAATCACATCTCTGACCACAGACCTTGAAACTACTCCCTCAATATAAACTTGTTGGGTTTGCTTCAAAGCCTTAATATTTGAGATGATCTGACTTATAATCGGGGTGCTGCAAACCAACTTTCCCATTTTTCCCAAAGGGCTTTATACACTCACTCTCTTGGGCAAGGAAATAAAAAATGGCTGGATACTGGCCTGTTTAATGTATGGAGCCCTTGTCTGATTGCCCAGTCAGGGTGATGGGGAGAAGTATTGTTGCCTCCGCAATGGAAGGAGGTTATGTTATCATCAGCATTTGTTTGTTTGTAAGTATAAGTTTGTTTGTTTGTTTTTTGTTCGTTTGTGTGCAAAATAACTCAAAAAAGTGTAAATTATGGATTTTGATGAAACTAGCAGGAAAAGTTGATAAAAACACAAGGAAGAGAGGATTCAATTTTTTGGTAGTGATCCGTGAAATTCTATGGATTTCTGAAGGATTTTTGATATTTTGCAGATAGGGTCAATGAACTTGAGAGTGTAAGCTGCTTATTTTTTAGGTTTGCATATGCGCACTTCAGTACATGCTTTGCTAGGGCGAGACACCACCCAGCTGGAAGCTGATGTCGTTACAAAAGGATTCTATATCAGGCAATCGGGCGATTTTCAGCATGCAGACATATGATAAGTGGAAACCTCTGATCTCATTTGGAGAACAAGATTAGTGGTGGAAATGAACTGTTTGGAGGAGGTCTGGGCTCTCAGAGTGCTTCTCTAGTTTAATAATGTGGTGATGATATTATCTGTCTTACCACCGATGATGGTTCTGATAAGAGATGCATGGCCAGGGCAATCCACCAGGGTGTACTGCAACTTGCCATAATCCGCCTTGCTAATGTGCTCCGGAACATCAACAGAAAATGATGAAAAACCTTGTAGTTAATGAGAAAATTAAATTTATTAAAAGACAGAAATCCTTCATTTATTATTTGAACATGAGCATCAGTCTGTGAACTGCAGAGAAAAAGAACTGCTTTTATTAGTTGATATTGAGTATGTGCACATGTATTGACATTTGAGTTCACTGTCAGCAACAATAATGTCCAGTTACAATTGTACATCTAGAATTGTAACTAGCTTTATAAGAGTGTAAGGGTTACTCAGTACATCATGGTAGTGCATACAGGTAAGACAATTACAGGAAGCAAACTGCATTTTTCATGTTTAACTGCCAATCAAGGACTTTTTCAAACATAGTTAATACATCTTCGGATTATAAAAAAAGAAGTACATTTACTTCAACAAGAATAAAAAATGTGGCTGCTATCTCTCTCAAGAATATGTGATACATGTACATGTAGGTGACAACTGGGGGAAAAAATTGGATGTACACTGTATATTGAGCTTTATTTGTCACAAATAATCTGTTGTAAAGTAACTTTCATAAAGACCTTTGATGATATGGGACTTTGGAACTTGTGATCAGACTCTTGAGAGCTTTGCTTTCACATGTTCTACATACAAAAATCAAAGATTTACAAGCAGAGTAAAACATTGTCAGCACACAATCAACATCTCATCAATGCAGCCATTCCTTCCAGTATTTTTTTATTTTTTTTTATTTTTTTTGGGGGGGGGGGATTTATGAGGGAAGTCTTGTTATGTATTTAAGGCAACTACTGTAAAAGTGGTTTCTTTCGCATACAGAAACTTTCGCAGTTTCCATCGGTGCCGACTTTTTCGCGTGTGTTTAAATTCGCGGTCGGTAATGATAGCGTTGTAACAAGCGACCAGTTCAAAACATTTTCGCGTGATGTTAAATTCGCTGTTCAACCTCAAAAGCGCGAAAATAAAACCTTCGTGAAAGAAACCACTTTTACAGTAAATAAAATCACCCAGTCAAGAATGCCAGAGTAAGGGCACAGATCAGATTTTTTTTTTTTTCCAACTACATAATTCACTGCTTCATTTACCTAGATCAAGTGTGATGCCACGTTCTTTACTCTGTGGATTCTTGTCAAATGCTGCAGTGGAAGCCGTAGTGCTGAGAGCTTTAGCTGTTTTCAGAAACAAAAATATGATATTCAATATAACAGGAAATAATAGGTGACATACCTGACTTGTTTTCATCCAATGATCATGTACTTGAGATAGCTCAATTCAGTGTTGTGTTTAATTTCTCCATCACTCTCACTCTGATTGACCACAAAAAACAAAAAACCTTAAACAACAAGCTGAGGGTAAATTGCCACATTTTTTCCCCGATTCAGGAACTTTGAACCTTGAACCTTGAAGTGACAATCCCTTTCATCAGGAGATCTGATCAGGTCTGATTAGGTCATGTTCTTAAACCCCCTACAGGGGGTTATTTCAGATCCTGCTAGCCTCCAGTTGTAGTATGAATGCTAGGGCTTATATATCATAGGAGGTTCCAGAAGCCACTTTTTTGCCAACCCGGAATTTATTAGCTATGTGCATAACATCATCATCATCATCATCATCATCATCTGGTACAGGAAGAAGGCGTTGGCCTGTAATTCCCGATCACTGCTTCTTGTTTGGCCTGTACTTAACTGAGTACGACAGAGTACGACATGCGCAGGAGTGGAGTCATGGGAGATCAAAATGATGCTGCCACCAATATTTGTCTATATATCTTTTAAATTTTTCAGTTGTTGGCAAGACCACTATATGTTCCGGCAAGCTGTTCCAGTCCTGTATTATACGTTTGCTGAAAGACTTGCTTCGAACATCCAATCTGCAATGTTCTCTCTGGATCTTGAAACAGTGCCCTCTTGTGGTTCTACTTGTAGGTTGGGAGAAGAAGTGGTCCTGTGAGATGTTGAGAAGTCCGTGCATGATTTGATGGACAGCAATCATGTCTCCTCTTCTTCTTCTGTAGAACAGAGAGTACATATTCAGATGCTTAAGTCTGTCTTGGTATGGGAGGTCCTTGATTTCGTGAACCAATTTGGTTGCCTTCCGCTGGACTCTTTCAATTTTCATTGCATCTTCTTTGTACCTGTTGTGCCATAGAACACTCCTATATTCTAGGTGTGGTCGAATTAGGGTCTTGAACAAAATTGGTAGAGTTGTCTTGTCTAGTTGTGAGAAAGTTCTCTTTATAACTCCCAGTAGTTGATATCCCTTACTAACCGCTAATGACACATGTTGATGGAAATTCAGCTGGCAGTCAGTTATCACTCCAAGATCCTTTTCGGCTTTTACTGGTTGCAGATTTTTCCCTTGCATGTGGTAATTTCCCTCAGGGTTTCTCTTACCGATGTGGAGTACTTTACATTTGTCCTCATTAAAAGGCAATTGCCATCTCTCAGATCATCTATGTAGATTGTTTAGGTCGTCTTGGAGGTCATTGATCTGTGCTGGTGTGTTCACTGTACTATACAGTTTTGTGTCGTCAGCAAATAGGGCTACTTTACTCTTCCTCACGTCAAGTGGTAGGTCATTAATGTAGATCAGGAAGAGGACTGGTCCGAGTACACTGCCTTGCGGTATCCCGCTTGTTACTGGTGACCAGTTGGAAAATTCTCCATTTACGAAGACTCTCTGTACTCTTCCTGTCAGAAATGCTCTAATCCAGTGTAGGAGTTTACCTCTGATTCCATATGCCTCTAATTTGAGTAACAGTCTTTCATGTGGGACACTGTCAAATGCTTTTTTGAAGTCGAGATAGAGAACATCAATCACCTGTCCTTCATCCAGCAGCCGTGTCCATTCTTCTAGTACATATAGTAATTGAGTTGCACACGTTCTTCCAGGGGTAAATCCATGTTGACTATGTGAGAGTAAGTCATTACCAAGTAAGTGAGTAACTATCGCATCTCGAAGAACTTTCTCCATTACTTTTCCTGCAACAGAGGTGAGGCTTACCGGTCTATAGTTAGAGGCTTGTGTTCTGCTACCTTTCTTGTGAAGAGGTATTATGGTGCCCTTTTTCCAGTCCAGTGGGAGTTTACTTTCTTGCATAGATTTATTGTAGATCAATGTCAAAGGTTCAGCAATAGTCTCCGCCAGTTCTTTCATCACCTTAGGATGCATCCCATCTGGACCTGCTGACTTGTTAGCGTTGAGCGTTTTTAGTTTCCTTACGACATCATCCACTAGTATTTTTACTTCACTGAGAATAGGTGAGTCCATTTGTACAGGTATTTGTATGTCAGATATACTTTGCAGGTCTTCTTGTGTGAATAAGCTAGAGAAGTATTCATTCAGAATAATTGCAACTTCACTGTCGGTTTGAGCAAGTTGACCATCCTCATTCACGAGATTCACAATACGACTCTTACTCTTCACCTTACTGTTGGCGTAACGCCAAAAGGCTTTGGGATTTTTGTCAATGTTCTCTACGAGGTCTGCTTCAAAGTTTCTGCTAGCTGCTCTTGTAGCTTTCCTCAGTTGATTTCTTGCTTGTTTATAATCCTTTAAGTCTTGTTCCCTTTCCTCTCTTGTTCTATTATCATCTCTAGCGTTTCCAGCAACGTGTCTTTTTCTTAGATAATTTCAAGATGGGTCTTGTTACGTAGATATTTCGTCTTTTGTCTTTACTGTGCTTCCGTACAGGCACATGATTATCAACACACTCCTTTGTTTTCTGTAGAAATATATTCCATGCCTGTTCACAGCTCGTTTCTGTTGTAAGATCTTTTTCCCAGTCCATTGTCTCCAGTGTTTCATTCATAGTTATGTAGTCTCCTTTCTGATAGATTACACGTTTTTTCCCCTTTGTTATCTCCTCTGTTTTCTGCAGAATGTCTAACACTGCTAATAAACACACATGATCGCTCAGTCCTAGTGGAGGCAGATGATCAATTGAAGTAATCATATCAGCAGTATTGGTAAATGCTAGATCAAGCACATTGGCACTTTGTCCATTTCTAAAACGTGTAGCCTCGTATACATGCTGGTGAAGAAACGATTCCTGTGTAGCAGTGAGGAACATGTTTGATGAGTTATTGAGAGTAGAGTCCACATGTGCTCTCTTCCAATTAATATCAGGATAATTAAAATCCCCCATGATAAGTTTGTACTTCTCTCCGCTCTCACTAACCAGTTCCATGAGTTCGCATAATAATTTGTTGTTTTCCATCTTGCTAGATGGGCTCCTGTAGAGATGCATCCCACCAGAAGCTTGTCATTTCCTGTGAGTTGGATAGTACACCAAACGCAAATGTTTTCTGTGTAGTTCAAGTCAAACAAAATTTCTCGAGCTTTGAGATTTGTACTGACGTATATCGCTAGGCCTCGGTGCTTATTTTCCTTGTCTATATTTGTAAATACATCATATCCTTCAACTTTAATCAGTTCATGCGATACATTAAGGGTGCCCGACATGAACAAACCTCCTGTGGGTTCCGTGTCACTGTAAATCTTGCAGAATTTTTAATGTGCACATCACTATATTCATTGTGTTCTTAAATATGCTACGACTGCACCATCACCTACTGTGACAGTAAAGTTCAATTTATTTAGATTTACTGTCGACTGTCACAACGCATCCAATTCCACTTTCCAGTTTAACAGTTAAATTTAGTTCGGAATTCTATTGAAACGTTAGGAAGAGCTGCTTCAGGAATTATCTCATCAAGGTTCAAGGTCAATATTCAAAGTATTTAATTGTCTAGTCACCTGAGTGATGCACACTGACGCATCTACACTAATTCAATTTGCTGTAGTAATTTCATTAAATAAAAATAGATCTAGGCCTAAACGTTAGATCTATCAATTATTATGCAGCGGCAGCGAGTCACGTCAACTGACATAGAAATAATAGTGTGGGACTTACACGTAACAATGACAATTTGTCTAACAGGATAAGAAGAGAACTTGTTTTGAGTTTCTCGGGATCCTTTTCGGTAAAAATACGAAATTGTATACACACCGACAAGAAGTAGCATTACCTAAAGATGTCTTGCCACTATCAACGTGGCCAAGCACCCCAATGTTGAAATTGAGCACCTTATTTGACGCCATCGTATGGTAGTACCACTGCAACTTCGGCCAACTCTTTCACGCGAAGCTGGAGGCTAACTGCCTGCGTGCTGCATGCAAGTAGCATGACGAGCATCCAAGCCACAGCGCAGCAGAGGCTGGCGCAGTGACACAATCGATCGCAATAATGATCGAGTCAGGTGATGCAATCATGTGACATTTAAATGCTCACTGGGTCAGTTTGCTTGAGCACAGAGAAAACAATATAGGCCTACTTTCCAAGTGAAACTTTCTTTCTTAAAAACCTACAATTACAAAAAATGGGGGACACTTTAATAAGCCCACATGCTCATTATAAATGTAACAAGGTTCTGAAAATCTGAAAATAAGACTCGCTTCAAAACCAAATGAAGCATTCCAGAAAGAGAGGTATACCGTTTGAGACAAAAGAAAGAACGAGGATATAAATCATATCACAATAATATATGAATTATCAGTAGTTCATGGAATGAACTTTCGTAATGCAGTGGATGGTTGCATGATTTCCATCATAGAGCCGACTAGTGTTATCTTATTTCTATCCTTGTTTACAGTTGTGGAAAGCTGAGTTTTGTCTAGAATGGCCTTTTCCCCCTTCAGATTTTAAGATGTCCACTGTGCCTTAGAATACAGTGAGGAGTGTAGTTAGTGAGATTATACAATTTTAGGGGTTTTGTATGTCGTTCTTTAGGGGATAACGACGATGACCTCTATTGTCTGCCATCCTTTAGGTTTGACTGTGATGCAAACATTAGGGGATAAGGGTGGTAAGACAGGCTGACTACGAGGGATAGCATCAGTACTTGAATTTCAATCCAATTTTGGATTCGAAATCCATTGGGTTTCCCCGCAGAGGTTCGAATCCTTGATATAATATAGATTTATTTTGAGATACATAATGTTCATTTGTAACAATTTGATTTGTTTATTATGTACTTATGAACTGATATTAGATTTGTTTTAACATTATATGTACAAGCGTGTAATGTCCATTTTGTAACATATTGCCGGAAAAGTATACTTAATTTGTTTTATTTATTTACACGAATTCTCTATATGACTGAACAGTGTAATGCTTATTAAAGGATATAGGAATTTTGATGACATTGTCTGTAACTGTGATGTAATTGTAATAAGAAAGGAGTCAAATATGATGAATTAATGTCATTATTTGATTGTATATTCCTGATTGTCCTTATTGTATCTTGCAGGTTTTTTTTTTTGTTCCTCGTTTACACTGAATAAAAGACATGGAACGTACTTCTGTGTGCCCACTACTCATTATTTGAGTGACCACCAACAACCTACGACACAGTGCTACACTACTAGTATACAATCAGAAAACGGAAACAATGACGATGTTCAATTCAGTTCAGTTCAGTTCAGTTTTTATATCATTATCAAATATCATCAGTGTTGGTACACCATACAGTCACAGCGTTACACATGCTACCAGATGGACTCGTATGAGAAACGGGGAGTTCAAAATGAAATGAAAATCATCACTACTATCACACATAGAAAAATAAATTTATGTGAACTTAACACTGTGGTATTAATTTTCACAAACAGGGTATGCCTGATTACATTATCTGTCGCAACTCTTAAATGACTGATTGGTTGTCACCACGTTTATCAACTCATTTATTTGTTTTGTACGTAAATACACAATGAATATCATAATATAGATACATATAGTTTGAATGCACGAAATGCCTGGATGAACAGTTTCAACTTTATTACAGGCGATATTAGATGTGGAGAATTTCGTTTATTTTCTTTTATTTCAATATGCTGGCATCATCACATCTGCACATCGTAGTTTGCAAAGATCGCATATACATTAAACATACATGCAGGCATAATTATAATTCCAATTTGACGGAATTTTTCTCTCTTTATGTTTGTTAAATTCTACTGTTAAAGTTATACTTTAAAGGGACTGTACAGTACTGGTTGAGGTGAGGATTCAGCTTGTAACATTTTGCGAGATACTTAGGAACCACTCTATGAAATTCTAGAGGAATCAAAAGTTTATTTGATGAGAATCGGGTTTGAAATGACTGAGATATCTAAAAACAATGTGAAACAAAGAAATCCTAATAAAAGTCGTGGCTTGTCAATTATATTAGAATCACTTTTTTTTATATCTCAGCCATTTCAAGGCCAATTTTCATCAAATAAACATTGAATCCTTCTTGAAATTACATGTTCTTTCATATTTCATTGGAGTTTGCTCATTATCTCACCAAAAACATGTTATAAACCTGAATCCTCACCTCAACCAATAGTGTATAGTCCCTTTAACGTCGAGTGGATTTTCACCTTAAAACTTACAACCACGATAAAAAAAGGAAACACATACAACTGATTGTTTGTTATGAGATTAGACATTTTTTTTTTGTCTGAATATCTACACACAAATGGGATCCAGTCAGAGCAGAGATGGTCAACTATCATTGTATTGTAAAACAAATACATTGGGACGGGGATATTGTGATGACTTAATTATACTATTATTGAATGTGATCACATTGATGGTTGTAATACATTCAAGATTTCGATGTAATTAATGATGAATGAGAGGACCGTTAAATCTGTGTATGGCTTTGCTATGATCACAGGATGATAAATTCCTGTTGTGTGAGATTGATATAAGGAGACGTCTCGTCTCTATCTCTTCTCGCGACGGAATTTGAACTTTGATTTGGTTGCTATTCAAGGGGTGCGGTTACTAACCCTATCAAGTTTGCAATCCATCTATATACTTCAAAGTTGGAGATGGTAAATAAAGTCACAATGCGTCCATGAATGCACCCATTCCATAAACATGTGATTGCATCTTGATATATCTAAAGGACAAGTTCACCTTCATAAACATAAGGATTGAGAGAATGTAGCAATATTAGTAACACATCATTGAAAGTTTGAGGAAAATCAGACAATCCGTTCAAAAGTTATGAATTTTTGAAGTTTTTGTGCAGTACCCGCTGGATGAGAAGACTACTGCAGTGTATGAATAACTTAGATGTCACATGCGTACAACAATATAAGGAAAATATAAAGAGAATTTCACAAAATTCCATCTGTTGAAAAAAGTATACATTCCCCTGACTCGTTACCGACAAATGTTATGGGTAATATTATTCCCCCTGCCTTTAGAAAGAGGCAAGTCAAGTGCTCCTTTATTATGCGAAAAAAGTGAAAATATGTTGAATTTTCTTTTACATTTTCTTTATACTGTTGTACGCATATGACTCACAAGCTGTAGTAGTCTCCTCATCCAGCGGTTCCAAGACAAAAATTTAAAAAATTCATAACTTTTGCATCGATTGTCCAATTTTCCTCAAACTTTCACTGATGTGTTCTGCTAACATTGTTGCATTTTCTCAATCCTTATGTTTATGAAGGTGAACTTGTCCTTTAATACCGTTCTCATAATTATATTTAAAGAGAAAGATGTTAAGAAGACTGAGGACTGCCGGACTGCATTCTCAGCTCCTTTACAATTTCGATTCTGATGATTATCACATTGCAATTATCAATATGTTTCGATGTGTTTTTGTTTGTTTGTTTGTTTGTTTGTTTTTCTTTGGCCTATCGATTACTATATCAGCTTTCCCCATTGTTTGAATGAAAAGTGCATTGTCCGAAACAACGCATGCTGATTATACTGTACATCTCTTTTCCCGTCCCCTGTATACCCTCCCCCTCAAGTGAGAATGGGCTATTGCAGAGATGTAATGATTCGCACGCTACACCCTACAATGTACCTTGATGCCAGAGGTGGCTTCTGCGGCAATTTATTGCGCTGGTCTTATTTTCTTTAGGACTAAGAGTGCAAGATTTTAGGCTTAGTGTGGTGTGAGAATTAGGTTTATGGTCACTAGGGTTATGTTGTAGGTAGAATTTATGTTTGGCTTAGGGTGCGGATGGGAGCAATGTTGTCGCAGGAGCAAATGTCTTGGAACCAATGTCAGGTGTATTCTTTCATTTCCATCCAGGCAACCAATGGGGGGGGGGGGGGGGGGTCTGTTTACACTGTCAAAGATCTTTACACTGTATAACCAGGGAGGTGAGACTCACCTAACTGGTATAAACTTATCTGTACGCTCATCTCCTGCGAAATGCGAGTCGTTAGGAATCTGAATTGACATTGGACCGAGTATCGATGCCTCTGTCCACACTGCGCATGTTCAAATCGCCAGGGAATGCAGTTGCAGCCGACATCTGAATACATCGCATATAGATCTAATATCATTTTGTATACTCCGGTGAGGAGCAGACAACCCAAGAATTCGCAGGAGGTAACTGATTGAACACAAACATGGAAGCTACAATTCGTAGGAAGTATTTGTTCGGTTTCATCCTTGGTGTTGCTCAGGTGAGTGTCAAATCTCCCTGCTATGATGTGCCAACGTCCCAACATTGGTTCCAAGGCGTGTTTGTTGTTGATAAAGTCACTTAGTCTTTGATTCTAATATTGATAAAACATATTATCATTAAAGGGATTTTCTTCCCGTCGTTACGGGTTAATCAAAGTATCTATAACTTCCTCGAAATTTATTTTCTAAATATTTCCTGAGTGTTTGCTAAGATTTCTACTGAGTTTGAGTTCTTGGCTTCCACTATTCACCAGAAATGCTATGTTATCGTTACTTTAAAAGATCTGAGTATTGATTTTGGAGAGTATGAGAATGTGAATAAAGTATTGAGCTCAGTCTCCGCAAGTGCAGTTTATACACCATTGAAATTAATAGGCCTACCGTATATCAATATAGCACTTTATTCCTTTTTTCACAGGGGCGATTCTTCGGTCGAATGTTTTGGATGGCAAAACTCAGCTGATAACATTTATGCCGTCTTCAAAATAACTCTCGCCCAGAACAAGAAGTTTGGACAGAAGAGGTCGTGAATATATACAGAAGCATGCGTGATTTTAAGCATTCGCTTGATCCTTTTACATGAGTTGTGTATAGAAATCGCTTTTGTCATTACAGACTGACAATCACACACAACATACATACACACACGCACACACACTCATATACACACATAGTGAGGAAACATTCAAGTTCATTTAGATAGAAAAAGAGCAAAAGTATTCCTGCTCAATTAAGTACTTGATTTACGTTGATTCAGCGACTTTTCATGAAAAGATGCGCTTTAGAATTTCATTTCGTAAATCAAGATGATTTACAAATATTAGGAATAAAATGAAATTTTTACATATAGGCCTACATAAAATGATCGATGTCACGAAATCGGTACAATTTGATGAACATAATGACATGTAATAAAGACACATGTAAATTATTAACAGAGATACAAATAAACGACCCACACGTAAAAATACAAATTCATGACACCATAAATGTTGTATAAGATAGAAGTATACAGTACATGGATAAGCGGATACTTTTGTTTGAACGTGAAAGTTGTCTAAATTTCATGATTGAATAGCGGAAGCTGGATTATCAATCAGAGTCTAACACCGGGGCGCTCTAATGGTTGCAGGTATTAAAGAGGGAGTGAGGTGTAAACTTTTGCACTTTTGCCTCACCAATAAAAGGCCCCCAAACATGCAATGTAGTATTAGGCCATGTTTATCTGCCTTAATTTGGCAGAAGGAGAACGGAGGAGGGAGGCAGCTTCTCAGCTTTCGTCATCTTTGAAGCATTATTATTTTGTAAAGATGATCCCACGCAGAGTGCAATGAAAACAAAGTGTTTACCCCTCATAATATCAAAATGTATTTTTATTGATTAACCCGTTCCACACTGAATTCTGAAATGCCCATTTATAGACTTAATACTGCAGACCACCAGGCTCCCGTACGGAATGGGTTAAAAGTAATACTAAATTATACTAGCATTTAATGTCACATATGTTTTAATGATTACTAGTATAGACCTACTGTACGTGAAAGTACGTTGTGTTTCTTCGTCGAAGGATTTGCCATGAATATCCTTTCCCTGTTAATGACGCGTCCGCTGTTATGGGCGAAAAACAAAAACACACCCCCAAAAAACAATCATTTTCAGTGGAAACGAGACTTATACAGGCATACGTTTACTCAATAATAATGCAGCATAATCATGACCACAATGATGCGGACTCGTGAGCTCATTAAAGAGAAACGTTTTGCTTGTCTATACTTACACAATATTAATGGGGTTCTAATCTATGACCTTTTGTCCCTGTTGAAAGTTTAATTAAGAAGTTTACATTGTGTGACGTGAAGGGATGCAAGTGCATGGTACACTTGCTTTAATATATATACAAATAAAGAAAAGGGCAACTTCAATATGTCCTATTATTTGAAACTCAGAAAACAAAGTCGCTATAGCCTCTTTATTACAGATGTGGCAGTTAGTTTTGTTAATCATTCACGTTTCTCTATATTTGATTTGAAGCGCTGTCTTGTCTTGATAAAGAGTTTATTACCGTCTTGTTTGTCCATCCTTGTGAAACCCACTGACCATGCATTTTTCTTTAGTTTATAAACTAATCACTAGGTATTCAAAACCATACAGGTCTGTGGAAAACCTCGATACATGATGAAAATCATGACTTACCCATTATTTTTAGGAAAAACGGAAATGTTTGAGAAGGAGATGTTCAGAAGAGGCTCGAATACACCCTCGTATATAGTTAAAACCGTCATGGTTCCAATAGTTAGCGAGCTTCTTTTTTTTTTTGTAACGTTAGAATAACTTTGATTACTTTCTTACTTGTTTGCTTTATCTATGTGTCCTTTTCTCTCAAAATATTAACACAAAATATAGCAAAGAAATACCAGTAGGCCTGTATACAGTGTAGTCCAAACTGATGTGAGTATAAACTTTATTCATAAAGCATTCATTGCTGTTTTACAAGATTTTGTAAGTTTACAGCCCCTGTATAAAACAGAACAACTTCCATAATATGACGAATTCTTCAATCCTTTCCGAATTCTATAGACCCAGTGAATTTTTTTGAATCTGCTTCCTTGTTTCCTATATGTATTCTGTTTGTTTGTTTGTCTGTCCCTGTCTAGATTTTACACGGATTACATTCTGTTTCCGCCGCTACTTGCACAGGGCTCAGTGCTGAAGTTGTCTGTACTGTGAGTCACACTCATAAAAAGTTTGTTTGTTTGTTTTCCCCTTTTAGTTCCAATGAATGCAAGAACAATGCAAAATAACATTTCTTAACGGATGAAAGATTACCAGTAAACCAAAACGTTAAGTGATCTTGTTCATTTCACAAATCGAATGATACAAACGACATAGTGTACAAAATGGAAATTATTCTTCACCATTCTGTACATTGGAATACAAAAGAGTGAAGCTAACAACACCTGCCTGCGAGTGATTTTTACATGTGATGTTGTGCAACACTGTGTGTCTGAGTACTGTGAAAGTGGAAATTTTCGCGGTGTTGAAATTTTCGCGCATTTCGCGCAACCAGAAACTAGCGCGAAAATAAAAGCCTGCGAATATTTTTGCTTGCCATATGTTCCTGTGCGTGCCGTCTTGATTCCGCGGAATTAAAAACACGCGAAACTCTTCTGACCAGGCCAAGCGCGAAAAATTAGTCGAAAATATCCACTTTTACAGTATGTGATTATAACTATACACACATCCCTGTTGCTGTTGCGTCGAAGTGCTAATGTTTACAGAAATTAAAATAACAGTTGCCAAATTTGTTTGCAATGAAATGTAAGATTGCTGTCGTTTTAAAATCTTGTACACAGAATCAACACTTTTGTTCTAACAATCACACTTGATTTGTGTAGAAAAACTTGTCGTACACTAGTTGAGGGGACAGAATGACTAAGGAATATAACTTTGATATGAATATACAATTTCTGATATGCATAACATTAGAGAAAATTACCATTACTGTCTGAGTTGCTGCTGTCTTTGCCATTATTCATGTTGCTTTCACCATCATCTGTGTATAGGCCCTCTAACTACCATTGATTCTTATCACTACTTTTATGATGATTTTAAACACATATACTACTACACGAGCAGTGTGACGACTTCGGGCACTGCCTACAAGGCACAGTGGAGGTAGACCCATGGCTGCAGGAAACGTTGAAGACTCAGATGGACGTTCAGGTAACCATGGAAACAAACTCTGTATTGGAAATAATCTCTGTGGAAATCTTCCAACTCAATCTTTTTTAGTTTAGCTCCCTCTTCCCTCTCCTCCTCCCCCCTCTCTCTCTCTCTCTCTGTCGCTACCTATCAATCTCTTTCTGGACAAAATTATTTGACTTTGTCCACTGCTTGTTCGAACAGTTTGTAAAATTCCTCCCGAGCATAACTACATTGGGTTACTGTATTTAACTTTAATTGTCATGCAAACGACCAACTGACTGAACTCAACTTTGTACTCCTTATATCGCACATAGGGGTGGAGAAAACTTGGACAAAGCTGAAGATAGAGAAACACCTTTATTGACAAACTTCGACCAAAGGTCATGAAGGTTAAGAATCCACAACGTTAACGGGGTGATTGTATTAGAGGCATTGTAATGTACGTATACCGTGTTGCAAAGATGCAATTCTGACTTTGTTTACAAAATAGCGTAACCATTCTCTGTTATCTTTACAATTGTATTCTAAAGTCTTAATGGCCCCTAACAAAAGAAAGATAACGGAACATAACAAAGCACAACAATATATTCCCTTTATGCCCTGTTGAAGAAGTTCCAATAAGGAACGTGTGACACTTGTTTTGTTTTTTTTACTTTGTTGTTGTTGTTTCTGCCGACAAAAAAAAATCTTGTAAATGTCTTCCTCTGTCAAACATGAATTTTAGCTACTGTAATTGGCAGTTATCTTTGACAGATAGACCACTGTACCAGTTATTGGCATATTGAAATCGGACTATGATTGTGTGTGATTCCTGAGCACTGTGGTCACTACTGGTCATTCATAGTTGCTAAGTTGGCCTCAAAGTTGCTGTCAAATTACTCCGTATTATATCCTTGGTCACTCGACATCACTGACTCCACATATTCAGCAACTTCTCTGGAACAGTTGTCAGCCTACTTGGACAAAAATGAATATGTGATATTTCTGGAACGTGGAGTAAAAGTGGATTGGAAATGTGACTCTCAAGTAAGTTTTGATACACCATTACTCGGTTAGTCCCACGTGTTCAACTCTGAGATGTAACTTGTGCACACTCTAGTCTATGGGGCTCAGCCAGAATTTGACCTTTTGAAACTGTACCATTAGAAGCAGACCTTTTCTCTTGATCACCTGTGAATACTAGACTTAGAGGCACACCCTCATTTCCTTCTATTTTTGTGTACCTGGTTGCTACTCTTCTCATTCACTATGCCTACTGAAGCTTCAACAAGTACCACCACAAGACAATCAGCTGCTATCGCTACTCAAGTGATGGCTGATCTGGTGAAGAATGAAGAGTTCATTCACTTGCTGGAGAGCATTGTTGGCAATGCGATTGAGAAGAAACTCAATGAGCTCCTCGAACAAGTGCAAGGGGAAGTGTTCGATCTGAAAAGAGACCTGGAAGAGAAGGATAGAGAGGTTAAAAGGCTTGGCGAAAAGGTTCTTCACCAGGAACAAAACATCAGCAGATTGGAGCACACAGTAGACAGCCTGGAACAATACTCACGACGATCATGTCTCCGGATCTTTGGCCTGGAAGAAAAGAAAGGAGAGAATACCGACACGCTGGTCACCGAGGTCATCCAGTCCAAGCTGGGCGTGTCCCTGGATCCAGTGAAAGACATCGACCGATCCCATCGCACTGGAGGCACTCGCGAGTCTGCCTCACAGTCTAGTCGCTCATCCTCACAGAAAGCCCGTCCTCGACCGATCATCGTGAAGTTAAACAGCTACAGAAAGAGAAAAGAAATCATCACCAATCGTAGAAAGCTCAAGGGATCAGGGATTGTCATCGCAGAAGACCTGACAAAAAGAAATCAAAGACTGCTGTCACTGGCTCGTGCTTCAAAGAACATCACAGCTGCCTGGTCCTCTGATGGACGGATAATTGCCCTCATCAGTGCCTCAGGTGGCAAGACAGCCACAAAACTGATCACCTGCGAAGAAGACATCAAGAAATTACATTGACAATAATAGTTGAATGAAGCTGCTTCATAGTAACACTTAATCACTCTTACAATGATATACTTTTGATTACTTAAATACGATGTATACTTACCTGTTTACTACTGTCTATATAAAGTATGCATGTCAAATACAATCCTCTACTCCGATTTATGTTATTCTTCTTATCATTTCACTGCAATCAAGATTATAGAATTTGTATGTCATAAATTGTGTTCATTATTACATGTCATGTACTTCACGATGTACCAGTATTTTACTATTCATTACCTTGTCTCCAATATCTTCTGTTCTATTCCTGCTTCTCGAAACTCCAACAGCTATGTCAAATTGCTTGTGTTCAATAATGTGAATATTTTGTCTTTCTGTTGTATATTCTTATATGAAAAATATGTATATGTATGATACGATCCATGACGAACAAAACTTACCTGAATCTTATTTTGATGTGCCCGCCTTTAACTCAAAATATAAAGATACCAAGTTGTCTGATTTATTTTCGTTAGTTCACTTTAATTGTAGAAGTTTGTCGAAAAATTTCGATAATTTGAATATGTATATAAGCACTATTGATCATCATTTTAAGGTAATAGGACTTACTGAAACTTGGTTAAATGAATCTTCTTCAGTTGAAGCTTATAATTTAGATGAATATAATTTACTTTGTAATAATAGAATTAACAAACGAGGTGGTGGAACAGGTGTATATGTTCATAATTCCTTACATGTATTTATTAGACAAGAGTTGACAGTTATATCTGAGTCATTTGAAAGTATTTTTGTTGAGTTAGTAAATAACAACACTAAATGTAAAAAAACAATTGTTGGTGTGGTATATCGTCCCCCAAATTGTAATATTGATACTTTTTTGAATGAATTTGCAAAATTTTTACATAAGGTAAATCCGCGTGTATATAATTGTTTCATAATGGGTGATTTGAATTTAGATTTAGTGAAAATAGGTTTAAATTCCAAAATTGATTTATTTATGGATATTTTGTATGGATTTTATTTGGAACCTTTGATTAGCAGTCCCACTCGGATAACTGCAACCTCTGCCACTTTGTTGGACAATATATTTACAAATGTCAATATTTGTACTCACTCAGGAATTTTGATTAGTGATGTAAGTGATCACCTGCCAATTTTTTGTATGTCTTCATCCATTGCCCATTGTACAAACAAATCACCTCCCATTTATGTAAAACGTAATATTACTCAGTCAAATATGATTGCTTTTTTTAACACATTGAAAAATGTTGAATGGGAAAATTACATTGGTGTAGGAAGTGTTGATTTCAAGTATAATAGTTTTTTGCAAGTATTCAAACATATTTATGATGAATGTTTTCCTTATAAATCATATGATTTTAAGAAGAAGAATAAGAATCCATGGTTGACTAAGGATTTGATTAAGCTTTGTCGTAAAAAATTAAGTATGTATAAAAAATATGTTAAGAAACCAACCTTTTATAGAAAAGAGGTGTATAATAAATTTCGAAATTATGTTACACTTCGATTAAGACAAGCAAAAAAGAAATATTTCAATGAAAAATTTTATCAAGTGAAAAATGATATTAAATCAACATGGAAAGTTATCAATAATCTTTTAAAAGGTACAAGAAATACCAAAAGTAGTTTAATAGAAAGTCTTGAGATTGGGAATGAAAAAATAACTAATAATAAAAATATAGCTGATTGTTTTAATGATTTTTTTGTTAGTATTGGGGAGAAACTGCAGATCTGTAATGATAACAGAAATGAAAATTCATATGATAAATATTTGAAATCTCCTTACAAAAATAGTATATTTTGTAAGCCAATATCAAAAAAAGAAATAATAACGATTGCAGAGGAAATGAAAAGTAATGTAAGTTCAGGTGTAGATGGTATAGATATAAAAGTTATAAAGTTTGTAATTTCTGTTATATGTGAACCATTAAGTTTTCTTTTCAATGACTGTATGTCTGTTGGTTTTTTTCCATCAAAAATGAAAATTGCACGTGTAACACCTATTCATAAAAAGGGTAACCGTAATGATATTAATAACTACAGACCAATATCGGTGTTAACTATATTTTCAAAGATATTAGAGAAATGTATATTTAATAGATTAATTGAGTTTATAGATAAACAAAGTATTTTGATAAAAAGTCAGTTTGGATTTAGAAGGGGTCATACAACAGCCACAGCAATATTAGATCTTGTGAAAAAAATAAATGATGCTATTGATAATAAAGAATATGCTGTAACAGTATTTCTTGACCTTACTAAGGCTTTTGATGTTATAGATCATTTCATTTTATTACAAAAATTATATTATTATGGTATACGTGGCCCCCCATTCAAACTTTTAAGTAGTTACCTTAAAGATCGTCAACAGTTGACTGTAGTTAATGAAATTGAATCTGATATCAGAACAATTAATTGTGGTGTTCCACAAGGATCGATTTTAGGTCCTCTTCTTTTTCTTATATATATAAATGATCTACCTTTATCAACTCAACATTTAAGTTATGTTTTATTTGCTGATGATACCAGTGTATTTTGTAAAGGCTCAGATCCATGTAAACTGTTTGATATTGTTAATAGACAATTGTGTAATATTAGTGATTGGATGGAAGCCAATAAGTTGATTTTGAATATAGATAAAACTCATTATATTTTATTTGGTATGCGAATTATAACAGACCACAATTTGCAATTGTATTTTAAGAATATGAAAATAGATAAAGTTGTAAGCACAAAATTTTTAGGAGTAATTATAGATGAAAGATTATCTTGGAATTATCATATTGATTACATAGCCAGTATTATATCAAGAAACATAGGGGTTTTGTATAAATTACAGTATCTTCCTAGAAATGTCCTTAAAATGTTGTATTATTCTTTGATTTCACCACATATTAATTACTGCAATATTGTGTGGGGATTCACTTTTAATAAGAATATTGATCGAATACATAAATTACAAAAACGGGGAGTGCGTTTAATAACCAATTCAACATATGCTTCCCCCAGTTTACCTCTGTTTTTAGAAACTCAAATATTACCCATTCAAGATTTAATTTCATTAGAGTCTGCAATATTCATGTTTAAACTTAATAATAGTTTTCTCCCTGATGTATTCTCTGATTATTTTACTCTCAATAGTTCAATTCATGATTATAATACCAGAAACGCTCAAAGTATTCATCCCCCATTAAATCGCACATCTTGTACGCAGTCATCAATATTTTACAAAGGTACTATTTTATGGAATAATTTAAATATAGTTTTCAGGATCAGTAAGACCGTAAGACAATTTAAAAGATTGTATAAACAACATCTTTTTGATGCAATTAAGTTACAAGTTCAGGAATAGTTAAATATGGAGTTTTCTTCTTTTCTTCTCTACCTTCATATCTACACGTATCCGTTTTTTTATTGATTCAAGTTGTAAATCTTATCGTATTTTGCATTGATGTTTGTTTCAACTCAGTTACAAACCAATGATTATACATGATTACATATATTTACATCACAATATTTCTTAAGGGATCATTTTCAATAAGCCTACTTTGTGCTTCTCATGATTCCGCCACTATCATATTTGACACTATGTATTTTTGTTTGTTTGTTTGTCTGTCTGTTTGTTTTTTTATGCAAAGTTTGTAAACCAATTATGAAAGTGGAAATAAATGAAATGAATAACTTTTTGCCAGATACTGTACTTAGAGACTACTTTACGGAGTGATAAAGAGCATATACTATTCTTAGAGGAATTCAAATTTTATTCGATAAAAATTAGTTTTGAACCCTGAGAAACCCAACACACGGTAAAACATAGTGATCCCAATAAAAGGTGAGTCCCACCTTTTGTTAAAATCGCTTTGTTTGGGATATCTGAGCCATTTCAAAACTAATTTTCACCACACAAACTTTGATTTCTTTTTAGAATGATATGTTCTTTTATATTTTTTACATGTTCTCACACCTGAAAAAATCACAATAAAAAAAAAAATTGGAAACCTGAAGTCCCATCTCAACCGAAACTGCACCATCCCTTAATGTTTTTCTGGAAGATTTCATCTGGTTGTTTAGGAATTTGATTAAATGTCTATCATTTCACTTATTCTCTGGAACAAAAAACTGATATGATTAAACTGTATTACGACAGAGAAGGCTTTACTCTCATTTCTGTTTACAGCTTGACACTCCGTTCCATCTTGTTCAACTGCTTGATGTAAGTTTCTGTTTATTCTTTTTTTATGAGACTTGATGTGTTCATTTTACTTGGTAGCGTTTATATATTGACGAATTTGACGGAGGATGAAATTCTGCTATGCAGTGACGTATAGTTGAAGGAATCAGATTCATACATGAATATGAATCAATCATTATGATCCTGTTAAGCATTACTTGGATATTATATATATATATATATATATATATATATATATATATAATATATATATTATATATATATATACAATGTACATAGAAATATCAATGTGAACAACGCCATTGTTTCATCATTGCGGGGTTTTTTTTTTCACTTACTGTGTATGCTACCATAATGTGATAATATTGTATCAATTTCTCCATATTATTTGGGAAAAAGGTATATATTTCTGAAGTGCATGTCTCGTGATAAACGGACCACCTCCCTGCTCGTATAAATGAGAAAATCTTGAAATTTAACTGCTCAACTTCATCCTAATATGAAGTCTTCTCAACTATATGAAAGTGGCTTTAGTGTGTAATTAAAGAAAATAAGAGTTATATTAGTTTCTTGAAGGGGAAAGGCAGAGTGTACGAATATTTGTTTTTCATTACATTTTTTTTTAATCATAGAAAAGAGAATATTTTGTATTTTGTTTGTTTGTTTGTTTGTTTTAGCACGATTATGCTTCTCAATTTTTGCTGCAGGCTCACAACGCTTACAACACGAGAGTGTACGGAGTACTGTACGGAGGTAAAAATCAACAATACTGTTTTAATTGTGTAATGAATGGCGTTTATTTTACCGAAATATTATGTTTCCGGATTTTCTACTGGAAGATCTATAAACGCAGCTGATTATTGTCATAATGACCCATGCGAGAAGGGAGGAATGAATGTTTCTGAAAGTCAAGAGCTTAATGGGATTTAATTTCAAATCAATTTCATTCACACACTTGAATGAGAATGACATTCCTTTTGAAAAGTAAAGCTGCAATTCCTTCATTTTGTTTAGGTGCTTGGAGAAACTTGATCTGTTAAAACCCGATTCTGATCCATATGTATCAATGTTATTGCTGCATAGCTCATAGTATGAGGAAAACGTTAAACAAGCTTGAGAGTTGCAAAAAAAAAAATACTTTCTCAGATTGTGCATAACGTTGAATATCGCGGTTATTCATTGCTCCAGAAGGCTGTGACAATCAAATGATATAACTGAGATTCAACTAAAAGGCCTATCTTGCTCCTTTTATATAAGAAGATCACGATTCAGTCTGTACTGTGTCTGTATAAATAGTAGCTTAATTTTCACATAAAGGCAATTGTCAGTCTTCAAATGCCGAAATAAAAATTAAGAGCAAGTTGTGATATACTATTTTACTATTAAAACTGAACAATTCTATCAAAAAAAAATGACCAAATTCTTTATTTTATACTCAAGAAGAAATTTTGTAGATATTAGGGTAGTTACTAGGTGTTAACAACAAAACGACGCGATGGTTGCGTGCAAGATGTCGGTTCCTCATTCAATGCTTAATAATCCCTGCTGGTTTGTATTATCTTGTATAAATACTCTCACTTTTCTCATTCACTTAGATGATTTGAGTAGATAGACGCCCTAAGTAAGCAAGGAAACAGAGAGAAATCCTATAGGACCTTTTAGTTCTCTCTCTCAATACATTCACGATTGAAAATTTACATTAACTTATCCGTCATCTTGTATGGAAATGCTGCACCTTCAGGCGCAACTTGACGGGTATCTTTAGGACCTGCGAGTGGGTCGGTTGCTATAGTGATGACATAAGTGGGAATAACGATATGCATTTGCCACTATCAGCACGATATGTGACTATACTATCAATGACAAAAATTGCAGGATATGATTTCAAACGAGAGTTCATAAAAACTAATATTATTTAAGTCTGTATACATAGAGTTAAAATTTGGAGCTATAGCCTAACAATGCCTTGACCACCAACAAAATCAAATAAGGGCAACACCATCGGCATGACACTATGGGTGGGCCTGCATGGACTTTAAATCCCAATAAGTGTATTTTAGATTAACAGATAAAGCTGCCTGAACTTGAACCCTCGAGTTCACAGTGAATATCTAATGACCCATGGGTTTAGCTATGATATTAGATTTGAGCTCTCAAAGCAAAATTTAGAATCAACCATTCTGTGAAAACGAAGATTGAGTATACGCCTAATTTAATTGTCAGGCTTAGTTTGATAGTGAAACTGCTGCAGCGAACCCTACATAATCTCTCTCAATTAATGTAAATGATCACATGTATTGAGTATACGCACCAACTTTTCTCGTTGACAACCATTTTGCGGAGGAATTTTGAAACCGGCAGCTCCACCTGCGCTGGTAAAAAAAAGAAAGAAAAGAAGAAAGAAAAAGGTTATGGCATTGTGTTCCGTTCTGAAAACAAAGACATCTCCAGTTAATGCGAGATAGTTTGAAACAGTCCTAACATCTTATTTATTACTTTTTTATTTATTTATTCATTTATTTTTTATCAATTTATTTATTTATTCATTTATTTATTTATCTATTTATTTACTTATTCATTTATTCATTGATTTATCTATCTATATATTTAGAAATTTATTTATTTATTCATCCAATTTATTTCGTCTGTTCGTCTGTATTTACAACCTCGTCACATTTAGTATATTGTTTCCCTCTTCATTTTCCTCCCCTCATTCTACAAGTCCTTATTCATCTTATTCAAATTGATGCAGGCCCGTAACGAAGGGGGGGGGGGGGGGGGCGGAGGGCTGGAGTTGGTTCAGGGGTTTGAAAAAATAAGAGAAATAAAAAGACAAAAATGAGTTGCGGACCCCCCCCCCCCCCCCGTTTGAAAAAAAAAAATTAAAGGGGGCTTGTAGTGGTACCAGAAAAAACCCGGAAGTGGCACAAGAAACAAACAGGGAGGAACATTATAAATGATGAAATTATAAATGATAAAACTAAAAATATTATTATAGGTACTATTTATAGACCACCAAATAACGAAATAGATTTATTTCTAGACAGCATTGAAATTTTTTCAAATACAATTATTCATGAAAATAAAAGTTTGTTTTTAATGGGGGATTACAATATTGATTTACTAAGTACGACAAACCATAATTCTTCTAGATTTCATAACACATTATCATTAAGTAGTCTTTATCCTCACATTAATAAGCCTACGAGAATCTGTAACACCACGTCAACTGAGACTTTAATCGACAACATTTTCTCTAATATTATTGATAAAAATTATACTAATGGCATACTTTATTCAGATATATCTGATCATCTTCCCATATTTACCATTCACGAGCAGATTGGAAACGTTCAACCAAAACAAAAATGCTATAGAACGCGAAGAAAAGAATCTCACGAAAATATTAATTCATTAATATCTGATTTATCACGCGAACAATGGCAAGATGTGACTTCGGTCAATGACGCGAATCTATCTTACGAAATGTTTTTGCATAAATTTCTTTATTATTATAATAATCGTATTCCCTTAGTTAATAAGAACAATCGCGCAAAAATAAAACAACCATGGATTACCAAAGGGCTAATGCGTTCTATACTCACCCGTAATCGCTTATATAAAATGTCCTTACGTAAACCAACACCACAGAACAAAGCAAAATACAGAACATATCGAAATACATTAACCACATTAATCCGGGCATCTCGAAAGCGATATTATTCAGACATATTAGAATCAAATAAGGACAGTAAAACCAAACTGTGGCGAACTATCAATGACCTTATTAAGAATAAAAAGAAAGAACTCCCGACCGTTATTTCCGAAAATGACCAAGATGTTAACGACCCTGAAATCATTGCAAATTGTTTTAATAAGTTCTTTACCAACATAGGCCCCAATCTCGCCTCAACAATACTTCCAAACGCTGGAAATTTTACAGATTACCTTCCTGAAAGTAATAATAATTCTTTATTTTTTACTCCCACGAATGAAAATGAAATACTGAATATTGTTCGATCTTTTAAGTCGAGTAGATCATGTGGCCACGATGGATTAAGTATGCACTTACTAAAACAAATAATATATTTTTTAGTAACCCCCATAGTACATATCTGTAACTTATCATTATCTACTGGGATCTTCCCAAATTCTTTAAAGATTGCGAAAGTAATCCCTATTCACAAAAAAGATGATGCGTCCCAAATAAAGAATTATCGTCCAATTTCATTATTGCCCGTCATTTCCAAAATCCTTGAAAAGATTGCACATGAACGTTTGTATAAGTTTCTAGTTGATAACCACATTTTAAATCCTAACCAATTTGGTTTTCGAAAAGGTTTTTCTACAGATTTTGCAATCATTCAAACTTGTGACAAAATTATTGATTCTATTGCGAACAAACAGCACGTGATAGGAGTTTTTATGGACCTGAGCAAGGCCTTTGATACAATAGACCATGGAATTTTATTAAAAAAGCTACATAATTATGGCATAAGAGGAATAGTTCTTTCCTGGTTCCGAGATTATTTATCCCAACGTCAGCAATACGTAGCATTTCATTCAAGTACCTCGTTTAAGTCATATATTACTTGCGGTGTACCACAGGGATCCATTTTAGGACCTCTACTTTTTCTTATATATATTAACGATATTATAAATTCCTCAACCCTTCTCACCTATGTATTATTCGCGGACGATACCAGTGTCTTCTACTCTCACAACTGTTTAAACACACTAGTGGATATACTTAATTCTGAGCTTGCAAAAATTTCTACATGGTTTAAATGCAATAAATTATCACTAAATATAGATAAAACGTGTTTCATAAACTTCAATACTTCACATTTGCAACCGATAATGCCTAATAACATTATTATTGATGGTATGCCCATTATTGGAAAAAAATCAACCAAGTTCTTAGGGGTAACCCTTGACTCCAATTTAAATTGGAATAACCACATTGATAATATAACCACATTAATATCTAAAGTCATTGGAATACTTCGGAGATTAAAATATTTTGTAACGGAAAAAGTACTCACTATGTTATACAATGCATTAATCTTACCGTATATTAATTATTGTAATGTTGTCTGGGGAAACTGTAATAAAACCAAAGTAAATGTTATTTTTCTTTTACAGAAAAAGGCAATAAGAATATGTACTAACTCACATTATTTAGAACATACTGATCCATTATTCCTTAGACTAAAAGTTCTTAAAGTTGACGATATACACAAATTTCAAACAGCAATATTTATGTTCAAATACACGCAAAATCTACTCCCACTCTTCCACAACGCATTTTCCCTTAACAGGGATGTCCATGCTTACCCCACGCGCCATCGTAATGATTTCCATTTGAATAACCCTAAACTCCTATTAGCTCAAAAATCAATTCGGCATAACGGGCCTGATATTTGGAATTCACTCCCTCTCCACATAAAACAGTGCACATCTCTCTATTCCTTTAAGGCAAATACAAAGAAATATTTCTTGGCACAATATCATACGGTACAGTAATCATTAAACATGTACCTCTTATACTCAACAACAAGGCAATATTTTGGTCCACCCCCTTTTCCCTTTCTTTTACTTTGCTGCTTGACCCTTCGCCCATATTATAACATATTCAATCATTTTCTTAGAAGTGCTGACCATCAACACTTTCGCGCTTCATCACCTGCACACGCACTCACAGGCACCACTCCTGTTTACCAAGTAATTGTATAAAACTGGATTTACACGCATTTTAACATGGCCCATCCGTATTAGTGTTCAAGTACTACAATAAAAAATGGTAATTTAACTCTGGCTGTCCGTCTGTTCAAGCACGGCTTATAACGGCGGCCCTCTGCATTATATGTATATATTATATATTGTACTGTGAATCAAGTCATTATTGGCCATATAAACATTTTGTATGTTATTTAACGTTTCATTTGTCTTTATATACAAAATATGACTTACTATGTAATATGTCAATAATTTTCAGAATTGTATTTGTGTAATTGAACCTGCCTTTGTTATTTTTGTATTCTGAAAGAAAATATGAAATGCAGAAAATAAAATCTTTTCAAACAAAAACAAACAAAAACATGATTTTTTTTTATCAGCTTGTCAGCTGACTTAATCCGGAAGTAGTCCATTTTGTCTCATTCTAACCCCCCCCCCCCATAACCCTCATACAGTTACGGACCTGTTGATGTGCCATATTAACATGTTAAATTGTGTTTGATAAAGACAATGTCTCTGTGTTGGAACAGTGAATGTCACTAAATACGTTAAAAAAGCTCCATTACAAATAATATACCACAGATCCTCTTCTCCTAGTTCACGCCTTTCTATGTATTACCGTAAAACCATTTCTAGCAAACGACACGTGTCAATGGCCTCCACCATACGGCACCGCCCCCTGCGTAACGATAGCCAATCAGGAGTTCAGCCTGACTGATCTTCTGAATATGGGCATCAGAGGGATAGAACTAGACAACTGGTTTTGTGAAGGCGAGGTATGGCGAGTAAAACCTTTACATCTACTAATTGATAATAAAGTTTTCCATGTCACAAGTGTTTTCTTTCTCAAAACTCATCTACAAATTTTATATAGCAGCATGCATATCATGACAATTCAAAGCCATATTTCAAATTTGAACAGATAACATTGGCAAGTCGTTGCATTGATAAACTTTTTGCGTTGGAATAAATATCTTAAGACCAGGGCAGTGAGGAAATTCCACTTTTTTCGCTTGGCTGTTATACCCTGGTTCGTGTGTAACATAATCTACAAGGACATACCTCAAAAGCAATGCACATGCGCAATCTATTATGTGAAGAAGCTTGAATATGAAATAGATACTTCTTTGATTATCTTGCAATGAGAGTGACACATTGTTATTGAATCAGTGAGTCATTGTTATTTTGCAATAATTTTGTATCATTTGGACATAGAAAAATGACATGACATGAAACAAAACAAAATACACTGTAAAATACATCAACATTCCGTCAATATGAATATATGAATATATATATATATTATATATATATATATAATATGTATGTATATATTACATATATATATATATATATATATATATATATATATATATGTATATAATATATGATTCTATCACATGGATGATTTTAATCCAAGTGTTGGTTCCTGTACATATACGATGAAAGACAAAAGAGACACTGAAATACACAATAGAATCCAACAACTTTTAATTGTTACACGCTGTGTAAATTTGGTACAACCATTAGAATAGTTGTTGGACGCGAATAATGCATAACAATCTCTTTTATTTTATTTTATCTCACATAAATAGCTAATAAGGATGAAAAAAGGACGACATATTCCCATATTAAAAAAAAAATCAGGCACCAGACCAAAGATTATAATAGGTTCTTATAGCAAATTGCTAGCAAATTGCTAATTTAGTAACATAACCCTACGCTGCTATGTCTATTAATTTTCCCCTCCTTACCATTCCAAGATGCGTATTGCTCACCTCGGGACGAATATCGCAATGATGTGCAATGCTAATCACGTGAGATTCGAGGAACCTGTGGCTGAAATAGGGGCGTGGCTGGACCAGAACGAAGGCGAGATCATCCGCATCTATATGAATGTAAGTCATTCGATGAAGTGGCGGAGGTCATTTCCATGAAAAACGCTGAAACGTGTGTAAGCCTTGAAGATGGGTTCTGTATAGTTTTATAGGCCCTACGCACTTTAATCATTTTGCCTTTCGTACTTCATCCAGTTTTTAATGTCATGATGTCAAAAAATGATGTCAAAAAATGAAACTATGATTGAATTGAATTGAATTGAAAATGCACGCATGGAACTAAGAAAACAAGAAGGTAAGGATATAAATGCATAGATATTAAAGAATGTTTAGTTAAACATTTTCAAATTATAGCAGTAAAGATGTGAGTAGACAAATTACTTTCAAGTGGTTTACTTCAGCACTGAGTATACATAAGGATTGCTACTGATTGACAAAAAATATATGTACGTCGATGTAGGGCAATTGTCAATCAGTTGCAATGAAAACATCTCGACGGAAGAATTTCATGAATTTGAATAACAAAGCAGTACCCGCTGCATGCTATAAGGATTAGAACCAACACTTGCTGTCGGGCGAAAGCTCGGTGGTCTAGTGGAGATGACGCCTGTCCGGTGATCAGGAGGTCGTAGGTTCGAATCCTGCTCGAGTATGTACGCCCATGATTTTTTATTTTTTTTATCATGGCTGCTACTAAAACACTGATCAATTCAGTGCTTATGTACGTCGATGTAGGGTAAATTGTCAATCAGTTGCAATGAAAACATCTCGACGGAAGAATTTCATGAATTTGAATAAGGATTGCTATTTTCGGCAAACTCCTCTTCACGCAGCAAAATGTAAGGATGATTGTTACAAAAACAATGCAACATTTGAAGTTGAGAACATTTATACAAATCAAACTCATGTCGATCCTGGTCAATTGACATAATTTGTTTAAGGTTAACGTATCGTGGGACCGTTGATTTCATCTAGACCTATAGTGACGAGAGCATGCAGGTCGCCTTCCGTGTAATATTAGCGAGCTTTGTGACTGGACCTGCGACGCGACCGCTAAGATCGGGGGGGGGGGGGGGGGGGGGGGGGAGAAAAAATTCAGCTGTTTCCATAGTACAGCCAGGGATGCAGCATCGTCTTAACGTTTGCGTCGTAGATCCAACCGTGTCCAATGTTCGCTAACGACGTTCTCTGATTTACGCAGGAGAAGTTTGACCAGGGCAACGATAACGCAGTAAACGGACCTTTCGAGCGTCATCTTGGCGACCGTGTTTTGACACCTGCTGACCTGCAAGATAGCTACGGAGGGGAGTGGCCTACATTGAGGACGATGAAAAGGGTGTGGCAGTTAACCTCTGTTTGATTGTGTGTTTTGTCTGAATGTTTGTCTGTTTCTGTACTTAAACATTTATCATTCCTATACACCGCAATGCATTGGAAAAAAAGATTGATGTTTAAAACAGACCACACATACTTAGACATAATTTCCAGGCTACTGAGATGGATACTTTTTGTCTGTCAGAAGAAAACGAGCAGAAAGAATACATCAAAATTTACCGCTTTAATAGTCAATATTATTTTGTCATGCAAACTCCTCCACGAGTTTTCAACTTTTTCTTTTTGAAGTGGTGGTAGGAAATTCTGTGATTTGAAAAAAAAAATCTAAAGTCTTGTCTGATGTAAAAATACTGTATGTTCCTCCAATCGATTGTAGCAAATTCGTTTATCGATATTCAAATACTGCAGTAACTAAATCTACTTGCAACTCCATGAGTATTATACTAAACATTCGCGACACGGGGGAGGCAATTCTCTGTTGTCGTCCGTCAGTATTTGCCGTCTTGTAACCATCTTGAAGGTCATAGGCTCTCGATGATGTTACTAACCGAAATTATTCGGCATATTCCAGTCTTTCTTGATTTATTTCACGCAAGCGAAACTATAAAGATTTAGCTTTTTTTTTTTTAAACGGAAAGCCAGCAAACTCTTCTCGCGTGTAGGGTTATATACAAATGTATTTACTATTAACCTTTCTCCACATGAGTCTAGAATCTATGAATATATTAAGTACTAAGAGAAAGAAAGAAAGAAAAGTCTCGGGCAATTATTGACAACAATAGTGCCTTGTGAACACATTATGTATAACTATCAATTTTGTTATACGTTGCATGTATGTATCTTTTTTCTTCACATCATAGGATGGCAAAACCGTGGTCATAGCACAGATAGCCACTGCTGGGTCTGATGAATTTTACCTCCACCAAGGCATATTCATCCATCCGGGATTCTGGTTGGACAAACAACGCAGATTCGTAAGTAGGCCCTATTATGCTCCTCCCTGTATTCAATATAATACTTAAGTACAGGTTCCCGGGTTCAGGTTATCCGGACTAACGATTTTAACAGCTTTCCCACCAACTCTCTTCGTGTACAACCTGATGACTATTTCATGTCAATGGCGTTTTAAGTCGGCGATCCCCTGTAAAAACATCGGTGTTAGATTTAACACCACGGGTGTTAAATCTAACACCGATCAAACTTCAATAAAGGACCACACCCACAGGTGTTAAAAATGCACTGTGATGGTGTTGAAAAGTGTTCACCTGACACTTCGTGGTGTTAATTTGACACTGTACCTGGTGTTATTTTGACACTGTACTGGTGTTAATTAAAAAATGACACCACATGGTGTTGATTTGATATTTGCTGGTGTTAATATCAATGGTTTAACACCCGTCCAGCTTCAATAAGGGACCACACCAGCTGGTGTTACTTTGGTGTAAATTTATTTTCACATTTTTTCAAAAATCTATTTTTTTAATGTAAAATTCTTGATCGTCTTGTTTAAATTAAAAATCAACAAGAAATGCAGTTACTAAGAAACTCTTCAAAAAACAGTTTAAAATTTGGAAATGACACCCGTAGGTGTTAATTTAACACCATAAATGAGCACCGAAAATTTAACACCAGCTCGGTGTTCACTATTTAACACCGGACTTTTTGCAGTGAGAGGGTTTATTTTTGTAAATAAGACAACAAATCGATTAGTCATGTTGACATGATTCCCCCGGCATTCAGTTGAAATGTCGACTTATAATCTTTGTTTACGCCGAGAAAAAATATCTTTCTGCTCCAGATATGTAAACTATACCCCTGACTCTGTCGAGTGATGGCACTATAGTATACGTCTACAGTGATGACTCATCAGATCTATTTAACTTATCTTTCATTCTATCTTGGTATGGTTACATCAGTTTACAAACTATCCATCGTGTGGTGGAAAAAATGACACAAACGCCCTTCGCTTCTACAGTGACAGCACGCACTACATGTAAGTATATATGCAGATTCAACAGTATAACATTTTATCATCTACCTAAGATATAGCATGTTACCCTGATCACTGTGATTCTCGTCACAAAACGGCGGTAATTCGCCTCAATTATATCTGCATAGAAATAATGACAGATCACGTGTCGAGTAAGACATTCGCTGTACATTTGAACATAAAGACGTTAGTGTATAAATAGGATATAATAAATGCTGAGCTGAAGAAGGAACAGGGGAGGGTTTTATGTATGTTGCACATTTAGACCCCTTTTCATTTTCAGTACGTTAATAAACCATCAAAAGTGGCTATGTGCCATAACAGTGGCGGATCCACAGGGGGCGCACCCGGCGCACGGCTCACCCTTTATTTTTCGTTAAAAACAAAATAAATGAAAAGAACAAAAATGAAATGAAATCCGGAAGTGGCACCAGAAATATTAGTTGCGCTCCCCCCCCCCCTTACAGAATTCCTGAATCCGCCCCTGCATAACTATTAATGCTTATTTATTTTTCTCCGCTCTACCAACTTAATTCTCGATTATAAAAAGCAATCAACTCTTCTAGTAAAATAATTATGAATGGGAGCAGATTTGTGGAAGATACATCGTAAATTACACATCGTAAATTACAAATTATTACTATGTAACCTCACACATTCCTGTAGGATATGTGCAATTGTTCTTTGAAAAAAACGCACTAGCTGTAACCTACAGACATCATATTCTTGTGGTATGACGCCCGTTATTTGCAATAATATCAATATATGGCAGCTGCTACACCAGTGTCCGAACGGTTTGATATTTTCCACAAGATTAACTCTGCCTGTGACTTCGGTGTCTTTAATTTTCTACAGATTCGAAAACGAATTACTGGACGGCCCGTCTAGAACTGGGTACGTGGAAGACCTCACCGAGTTTGTCAAGTGCCGTATACAGTACCCTGGCGCGGACATGATCACGCCGCAGTTCCTCGAGACGGCAGTCTACACCTGGGCCCGGGGAGAACCGGCGAACCCAGTAACTGACGCAACCTCCTGTATCCTTCTCAGGTATAAGAAAGAACTTCTTCAAGCAAACATTGGTCAAGTGACATTCGATACAATGTATGTCTTTATTGACGATTCTCTCTTTTACATTTTAATGGTGAACACATTATTAGAAGCATGGATGAGCCAGTACGTCGGGGCTCTCGATTCTATATAGGCCAATTCGAGGTGCTTGTCCTGTTCGAGTTAGATTTGGATGTACAAAATACACTTGGATTTTATAATTATGGTCCAACAGTTATGTTCCGTTGATCAAAACCTGCTCCCGCTATTCTCCGAATGATTTAGATGACTTGTGTAAAAGAATCAAATATCCTTCAAAGATACATCATAAACGTCTTTGCCTATACCTTCCCAGGAAGACGAAGAGAAATGACCTTATTACAGAGAATTGGTTTTAACAAAATCCATGGACTCAATTAAGATTACAGACGTCATTACAAATATTGTCTGAATTGCATAATGTCTTACAGCGGCACTGATGGTCGATGGTACAGACCGAATGACTGCAACAAGGAAGTCAACTTTGCTTGCCGCCATGAGGTCGATGTTGATGACTGGGTGGTGAGCGACACGGCCGGGAACTACGACACGAACACCGATGCATGTCCCGCTGGATATAGATTCGCGCTGCCGCAAAATGGCTACGAGAATCAGAAGGTAAAATAGGGCAGTGCCAGAGATACTGTGATAATTATGTGAATGTTTATACCCAGCCATGCATAATCATATGACCAGCTGATGACTACAATAAGGACAATCAACTTTAAGTAGTAGCTAAAGCTATGATGCAGGACCCCTTAGCAGAAAAGTTCCGAGTGAGCTGAAAGGGCTACCATGCTAAAAGAAAATGGTATATATAGATAAATAGAGATAGATAGATAGATAGATAGATAGACAGACAGATAAATAGATAAATGAATGAATAAATAATAAGATACATACATACGTCGATATTTTAAACAAAAATTATAGAGAGACAGACACACATCATTCGTAGGTATACAGATGATTATTGGCCAGATATGAGAACTGATATATACCATATGCAACACATAATACTGGGTGCAGTTTACCTGCGCAGCAAGTTAAGCTGCATTAATAACCAGTTTGCATTTTATTACTTCGTATTCATGGGAATATATTGGCACGTGATTGGGATATAATCATAACATACCAAGTAGTGGTACATGATTGTATCCCCAAACACTAGTGCCACAGTGTAATATAGTTTGAGTGATTTATATCTCAATGCGTCAAATTGCGTCAACCATAATACATTGATATATATTCAAGAGATCATAGATCATGGATGAGGGCTTCAACTTTAAGGAATAATTATCATCATCATCCTATCACACAGCTACTGGATGAGCTCGACGGACGCTCGACCTGGCTCAACGTTGCCCCCTTGCTACCAAACTACGTGCCCCCTACTAATCTTCCACCAGTGGATCCCACTACTGCCCACGCCACGCCTCTCGTCCGGTCCTCCTCGCTGCTCTTCTGGTCTCTCATCGTCCTCGTCGCTGCGATGCTTTCATAAATCACTTATGCAGATCCGCAATTTTCTTTCCAATGGGAGAGAACAAAATGAAGTCATTGACTTTTTTAGTTTTAACGTCAACATAGACGATACTGGCCAATGGTATCACCAAGGGATAATTTCCAAATTTTCGAAGAATTCTTTCCACTTAATTGTTTCTAATCAGTCATAATACAGCAACAATTAGGCACCGACCAATGAGTAGTTATATTAAAGGCAACGTGCATGGCAATCGTTTATTGATCCTGATATTCCAGCGTTATGGTGAAGTTTGAAAATCATTCTAAAGAAGTCAATAATCAGTGGACAGTCCTCTAGGGGTCTTCTATCAGTGAGACGACCGCTTATACTACGCCTAAAGGCTAAAAGCAGTTGAACACTGCTAACTGGTTTGTCAGTGTTGGTGGCGTTGCTGTTTGGTCTCTCAAACGGTTCAGCGAATTGACACTGTTAATTATAGCCGCATAAGTTATGTGTGGCATGCAGCAGCTGCTCTTAGTATAACCATTTTATATACACAACTCCAGGATAAATCGTATGTTAAATAATAAATGAATATGATAGCAAAATACTAGACAGAGAAATAATAAACTATCGTGGAATGCTGTATCAGACAAACTCGACATTTTCAGGAAATACATTCGTTTTCCTGTTTCACTCACAGTCAAGATTGTCTTAAACGTAAACTTAAGTAAATGACCTCCGTGTTTTGGCGGAAAACCCCCCCAAAAACTTGTGTAATTGCATTACGCACTAGTGATAAAGTGTACTTGATATCGACTGGAAAAAGAAAATGTTATGATTTACTTCACCATGCAAACCATCAAGCAATACAAATCTTGTGATGTGCGTAATTTGTACTAACAAGTGTACCTTACAGTGTTATGTACTTATTTGTTGTGAGAATATCACAGCCCTCCCCCCCCCCCCCCACCGCCGCCCCCACTCAGATATTGACGGTATTAGGTAGGCCTAGATGACAATTCCCCATCAGCAATTTCAAACTCTTTGTTTGGTTGCAATATTGACTGGCCTTAAGAGCAAGTACGTCATTATACTTCTAACCCTTGTTGAGAACTGTGAACATATTACAAGGAATAGAAGATTAACGGAACACAAACTTAAAGGGAACCTCCGGATTATCTTTAGACTTTTACATTTGAACAACTATTAGTTAAACTGAGTACGGAGTTTCAGAATTTAATATAATTTATAGTGATTGGGATGAGGAATGAGAATGTTTTCAAAATTTATGCAAATTGCAATGAACAAGGATGATGACATGACATCCTCGCCATAAGAATGCATTAATAGGCCAGCGGATTGAGGCTGAATTTGGGGGTCAGCTGGCAACTATCGTATAACAAACAAATTTTGTAATTTTTTGAAAGTATATATCTTAACAAACTTACCAGTAAAATTTACCCAGAAGTTCTGCTTCAGAACATGCCCAAATGACGTCATCAACATAGCCACCCCCAAACCAGAAAAATGAAAGGGAATTTTAGGATATCTCAAGTGTTCATCATACAACTGATATTAATCATAAGATAAGTTGCTAGTGTATGTATTTCTTATTTCCTGCCCTTCTTCAAGCAAAATTGGGCCCATTTGTGACCTCTTTTTCAAAGAATCTGAGCCCAAATTAGGTCATTTCTATGGCAACTTTATGCTAAAAACAATGTTTTTCTCCAAAAAAAAAAATGCAACACCTTCTCAACGATAAACACCATTTTAAATTTATATAAGAATGTAAATTCAATTGACTGGAGATGAGACCTAACCTGTTAGAGACCATAGCTACCATGGTTACCCTCAAACTTGCCTGTAGCCATTATAACACAGCTGTCCAGAAATCACAATTTTCATTATTAGTGGTGTTTTATGTATATTCCATCTCAGTAGCTGGATTTTTTGTTTGTTTTTGTTTTGCATTTGGCACAATCATAAGACAAGCTGACTTTTCGTTCAAGTCAATTAGGCATAGAACTTTGATTAAGTCAATTTCTCATAAAATGAGGCCCTCCTCCACCTCCGCCCCCACTCCCAATGAAAATGGTTAGTTCATGGCTTTTCCTTTCTTGCAGTCCTGTAGGGTGCTTCACCAAACTTTTCATTGGTTTCAGTTTCACTTCACTGGTTTCAGTCTCGCTATCTCACTTTTCTGATTGGTATGTTTCAGTCACGAGGACTTGCTAAGTGAAACTGAAAACACTAAGTGGCACTGATCTCACTGAAATCAATGTTGGTGAAACGGGTCTTGCATGGACTTCTGTACGATACCAAAGCAAGCTCATTATACTCCATGGACTACTACAACAGATACTGTATAATACTTCTGAAAGAAATGAAGCACTGTTAACAGAAACTGGATACACATTTTGTCATAGATCACATTAGTCCAGTCAAAATAGGGTCCTTCTGGTCCTCTAGCAAAGAAACTTTTATTTAATGCAATTCAATGGAGTCAACAGACGATTATATTGCTCTGCAATTTGACTTACTCTGACATAGTTAAAGTGGTTATCATTCGAAGGGAGCCTACTATATGGGAAGTGCCCACATTAATTGCCTCTATACATGACCCTTTGTAACGCAAATACCAACGCAATTACAGTCGTTCCAAAAGTGCATGTCTCAAATAAGGTAGTTCCTTGAGTTTTATGACTATCACTTGAGTTTTAAGATTATGTATAATTATCGTATGGTGCTATAATCATTGTACATTCTTTTCATTCGACAGTTTTACGCACCTCATTTTCTGTTACAAAGAAAGTGATGTCTATCTGTTCTTGTCGAAAAATGAAATAAAACTTGAATTGAATTGGATTGAATTGGATTCCTGCCATATCAAGACACTTTTTTTTTCTATAAAAATTGCCGGGGTAGAGATAAAATAACAACATTGATCTACAATATCTATGCAGTCCAAAGGGTTCCCTTGCAGAGACCACCTTGTGGAAGGTGCTCAAATTAACCCCATGCATCCTAAAGGCAATGAAAAACATGCAGTATACAATCGCGAAAAATGTTCCATGGTTACATGCCTCTTCCACCTGTGTAGCACATACGCTTTTATTTTCGTAAAATGCAAAAGGTGATGTAGGAGACGTTGCTTTACAATATATATTTTGTCAAGCCCTTGGAAAGTGCCCAGATCACCCCTACCCTGGCCGTCGTGGTCCCAAAACAGATTAACAGAACATGCATTATATGCCAAAGCGAACTCACTTGTACATGCATGTAAAGTCGTTTTGCCGAGTGGTAAATAAAGACACTTTACTTTTCATGATTTTTAAATGGTAGAGACACTGCTTTACAATCATCATAAATAGTCAAAGGGGTGCACATTCAAAGGCAACCGAGTGGGATGTGTTCAAAATCATCCAACCCCCAGGGCAATATAGGAAACATGCACTAGCATATAGCACATATGTTTCAATTTTCCATGCCTTCACATTGTCGTTACGGTTGTACAGCAACTGCCCTTTTGTTTGTAAGAAATGCAATATAATTACAAAAAGAAAAAATGCTCTACATTAGCTATATTGTCAAAAGGGTGAACATTCAAAAGCAATCCCTTGGGAAGAGTCCAAAACTACACCGCCGCTCAAGCCCCGTAATTACAACACACGGACACTATGAACGCAAATACCGATCGGTATTTGCGTTCACGACGTTCTTTCGAGCACGGCTTTAGAAGTAGTTCCAGCAATACAGCTACACACTTTTATATCAATGAATGTCGTGGAAATGATAGGAGAAGCATTGCTTCAAAATATTTATTTAGTGGGAGGATGCACATTAAATGCCAATCATGTGGGATGTGCCCCAAAGTACACCACCCTCATGGCAAGATAGAAAACATTGAATGTCATTAACGCGAATATATACTATGTTCCAAACGGACATGTTTTCAAACTTCGATCGTGCCGTACATGAAGGACACTTTTGTTTTCAAAAATACATTGTAGTTAATAGAAGAGACACTGCTCTACAATATCCATATCGTCAAGAGGGTGAACATTAAAAGACAACCCCATGGGAATTGTCCAAAGGTACACCTACACTCAAGCCCCTTAAGACAAAATACAGATATTAGCAACGCAAACACCGTTGTTCTAGCGTGGATGGTTTTAAAAGTAGTTCCGGCAATATAATAAATACACTTTTTAACAATGAAAAGTCATGGAAATTATAGAAGAAGTTTAACTTTACAAGATCTATGCAGTGAAGAGGGTGCACATTAAATGGCAACTCTGTGGGATATGCCAAAAAAATATATTCCACTCTCACGGCAATATCATAAAACGTATAAAATCATATAATGCGAATATATGTTTCAAACGTATATGTCTTCAAAATGCCATCGTGCCGTATAAAGCAAAAGCACTTTTGTTTCTAAGAAATACAATTCATTAACAGAGGAGACATTGCTCTACAATACCTTTATTGTCAAAAGGGTGAACATTCAAAATTCATCCCTTGGGAAGTGTCCAAATTCACACCTAAGCTCACGCCCTCTTGTTACAAAACACAGATGTTAGCAACGAAAATACCGTTGTTCTAGCGTGAATGGTTGTAAAAGTAGTCCCGGTAATACAGCAAATACAATTTTCATCGATGACAAGTAATGGAAATGATAGAAGAGACTTAATTTTACAAGATCTATACAGTGAAGAGGGTGCCCATTAAACGGCAACCCTGTGGGATGTGCCAAAAATACTCCACCATCACGGCAATGTAGAAGACATATAATATCATATAATGCGAATATATATGTATGTTCCAAACGTACATGTTTTCGAAATTTCATCGCGCCGTATAGCAAAGGCACATTTGTATCCAAAAATGCAACCAATTACTAGAGGAAGCATTGCTCTACAATAACCACATTGTCAAAAAGGTGAACATTCAAAGGTAATCTTTGGGGAGAGGTCTAAATTTACACCTACGCTCACTGCCTTTATTACAAAATACGGATATTAGCAACGCAAATACAGTTGTTCTAGCGTCAATGGTTTTAAAAGTAGGTCTGGCAGTGCAGCAAATACACTCTTACATCAATGAAAAGTTTATGGAAATGATAGAAGAAGATTTACCTTACAAGATCTACATAATAAAGAGGGTGCTTATTGAAGGGCGATTCTGTGCCGTGTGCCCCCAAATGCCCTTTATCCTCTTGGCAATATAGAAAACATATATTATCATATAACGCGAATATATTATGTTCCAAACGTACACGCTGTCGTGCCTTATTGCAAGGGCACGTTTGTTTCCTAGAAGTGCAATGTAATCAATACAGGAGACATTGCTTTCCAACACTTATATAGTAAAAAGGGGTGTACATTTAAAGCGACCCCTTGGGAGGCGCCCAAAGTTACCCCCTCAACCCCGCGTGCCCATCTGCAAAACGTGCATTATGCCAACGTGAGTACTGTTGTTATGAATGTACTCTTACATTTACCACTAATTTGCATTTTATGTAAATTATTTTTGTATGACCAATTCGCAAAGGCATCCATCGTGTTCATTGACCTATATCATTTCATACATTTAAATCTTTAAAATTGGATAACGGGAAGCGACAATTACTCTAGCAAAATTGCAGTCCTTAAAACGCCATTTTGATGACGTCATTTGAGCATGTTCCCGATTAGATTTTCTGGGTAAATTTCATGTGGGATATTGTGAGGACGTATACTTTTTAAAAAAAGTTAACATTTGCTTGTTATACGATAGTTACCAGTTGAGCCTTTTTTAAGCCACTTTTTGGCCATCGTCTGCAGGCCTATTATGAGTTGGGGCTCAAGGAAGCCCTAGATCCCAAGTGGTGCAGTGTGCAGTGTGCAGTGTGCAGTGTGTTCTGTCTGTCTGCCATAAAATATCACAAAATTTTAAAATGGAGATCTTATTATGATTTTCTGATTTATCAACACTTCCATGAATGCCAACTCTCTGTCTTCAGCACACTTGTGAGTAATTTTGTGGTGATATTTAGCACCAAATGCAGCATTCAACTCTACCGCCACCCTTCATCTTGTCAGCACTGTGAAGTCTACAGTCCCATCCACGCCAATTTGTGTACACACCTTCATGTTAAACCATGTACATGATGAGGAGGCTACATATAGTGCATTACCGGTATACGGGTCTACGGATTGCATGATGATGGGAATACCAAGCTAACCGTATACTGCTGTTCATTTCAAACTCGCAAGTACATCATTTATAGTTTTATTGTGACTTCATTTGACTAGTTCAAAGTAGTACTGAGTAGGGCCTACTTATCTTACTTGCATGGTACAATAGGCCTACTCATGTTTGGTGAATAGGTCCTATTGTATTCAACTCTATTCAACTTCATTGCCACCCTTCATCTTGTTGAATACCACCGGTTACTGCACTGCAAAGCCTTACAATGCCACGCTGCTGGGTCCTGCAGGTTTGTGGACACACACACACACATGTGAAGGTTTACAGGTATGTGAGCAGCCATTTTGAACCCTTCTCACATACAAGATACCGGTACATGTAAATTTATAACAAGTTGTTGGAACACACCAAAGGCAAAGCAACCAAGCTATATTGGACTCACAACATCGTTACCTCGATTTTATAGGAAGTTTTATTTTGATATTGGATAGAGTCTGCTGTTTTCAAGCTACGTGATAGAAAATGACAAACTTGAAGAATTTGTGTTTATACTACTCCCTCCTTGTTTCAACGATATTAAATATCACTTGCAGCAATGAAGTATTTTTTCAACCTTCTTCTGAAGCACGCCCTCGTCTTGTCCTACATGTGTACTCAAGTAGATCACGCTCATGCCAACAGACTCCAGAAGAAACCACATCCTACCTCACTGCAATGAACTTAGTGTTAGTACATATGCATTTCGCATTATTTCTCAAAATGCCAGCACCCAAGCTCGAGTATGCCCTTCTGACCACAGATGTAAAGGAAAGTGTTTGATTTATTTGAGCATACTTCTTATCACAAATTCTGCCGATGTTGAACTTAATCCTGGCCCCCGAGTGAAAGACCCCTGCCAGATTTGCTATCGCCAAGTCACGTGGAAGCAGAGGGGAGTCGCTTGTGACAATTGTCAAGAATGGTACCACGCTGACTGCATGCTAATGTCTACTCCTGTTTATGAAGCTTTAGGTAACTCTAATGTGTCATGGTGTTGCATCTCCTGTGGCATGCCTCAATTTTCTAGCAGTTTGTTCACCTCCTTCCAGGCTAATACAAGTAACCAGTTTGATTGTTTAGCTGATGACAATAATTCAGATGGAGTTACCGACCAAACGTCCTCGCTTCACTATAGTCCTGGTCATCCTATTGCTTCTTCATCCCCTATTACTACCAAGCGGAAGACTGGGAGAGTTAACAAAGTAAAGCAAAACCTCAGAGTTCTGAACATAAATTTTCAAAGTGTCAGAAATAAGAAGGCGGAAATAGGGGACGTCTTAGATTCTACCAAACCAGATATCGTCTTGGGAACTGAAACATGGCTTATAGAAAACATCACAAGCTCTGAGCTCTTTCCTGATGGTTATACAGCGCACTCCCGTTATAACGAAATGCTCGGGACCGGCAGTTTTCTTTCGTTATAACGAAATTTCGTTATAACCGAACAAATACAATATATAACGAAAACAAGGAACCACGTATATATATCATATTATGTTTGCTGAATACTCATCATACACTGGAAAGCTATGTGAAATGTGATGGGATAACTGTATTACAATAATAAACGCAAGTTCCCCTCAGAAACTGTGCGTTACGCAAGGAGCGAACACACAGTGGTGTGAAGCGTTCACCCATGCAGAGACGCTATAACTGCTTGTTCCGCTACGTATTTTCGAAAGCAATTCGCATTTCGTTATAACGGAGCACATTTCTTTTGTTTTTCTTTGTCTGTGGTACTCGGAAAAGACTTCGTTATAACGGAAATTTCGCTATAACCGTGTTCGTTATAAGCGAATTTTGTACCATAGACTTTAATGGTGATAATTTTGGGACCAGATGATTTACTTCGTTATAACGAAATTTCGTTATAACCGTGTTCGTTGTAACGGGAGTGCACTGTACTATCGTCCGGAGAGATAGGTCTGATGGCTATGGTGGAGTCCTAATAGCCCTTAAGGAAAACATAATTTTTGAGCAGCTGTCTGTTGAAGAAGCGGTAGAGGCAATACTTGTTAAGATACCCGTTACCGGAAATAAGTACCTTCTTGTAGGTGTCATCTACCGCCCTCCTTCATCCGGTACTGAATACATGGACATGGTCTGCAACGTGATAGAAAAGATACACTCCCAACACCCCAATGCTGTGCTCTGGTTAGGAGGTGATCTCAATCTGCCAGACATCAACTGGGCGACTCAGACCACTGAGAGAAACCAGTACCCTTCCGCAATCAGCCACCGCTTTCTTGAAATGCTCCAGAACTGCTGCTTGCACCAAACAGTTGATTTTCCAACTAGATTTAACACCTGTTTAGACCTTTTCCTCACAAACCGACCATCATTAGTGAGCAAGTGTGCAGCCTTACCTGGAATTGGAGACCACGACATAGTCTCTGTGGAATCGTCAATCTCCATCAACAGACGTAAACCTGTTAGAAGAAAGATTTATCTCTGGAAACAGATGAATATTCAAACTATGAAAGAAGCATATGTATCCTACCAGACAACCTTCACATCCCAATTTGATGCCCAGAGTTCTGTTGAAGACATGTGGTCAGATATAAAGATCAATCTGACAAACATACTTCATGGAAACGTCCCCTCCAAGATGACGTCAACACGGTTTAATCAGCCATGGATTAATACAGATGTCAAGCGTCTGTCCCGACGTAAGAAGCGTAGCTTTGTCAGGGCTCGAAACAGTGGCAATATTAAAGACAGGGAAAGATACCATGTGCTGAAGAAACAATCAAGAGTAGCTTGCAAGAGGGCCTTGAATGAGTACTTGACTGACATAATCAGTCCACAATCAACCAGCAACCCAAAACGTTTCTGGCAGTACATCAATAGCAAACGCTGTGATGCAAGTGGAGTTGCTGCCCTAAAATCACCAAGTGGATCCTTGCAGCTTGATAGCATGCAAAAGGCCAATGTCTTGAATCAACAGTTTTCCTCTGTCTTTAACTCGAATGAAGATATATCTACGATCCCTTATAAGGATAGAAGTCCATATCCAAGCATGGGAAACATTTCAGTCTCCCCCGCTGGTGTTTTTAAGCTCTTGTCCGAACTTGATCCCCATAAGGCCACTGGTCCTGATGAAATTCCTACCAGACTTCTGAAGGAATTAGCCAAAGAATTGACACCAATCCTTACCATATTTTTTCAAGCATCTCTTGATCAAGGCAAGATTCCTCTTGACTGGAAAGCAGCAAATATATCTCCGGTCTTTAAATCAGGTGACCGACATGATCCCTCCAACTACAGGCCCATCTCACTGACATCAGTAACCTGTAAGATGCTTGAACACATCATTCACAGTAACATCATGGACCATATCGACATACACACCATCTTGTCAGATGTCCAGCATGGATTTCGAAAGAAGAGGTCTTGCACATCCCAGCTCACCCGAGCAATCCATGACCTTGCAAAGGGTATTGATAATAGAGAGCAGATTGATGTCATACTGCCTGACTTTTCAAAAGCATTTGACAAGGTGCCTCACTCCAGACTTCTCTACAAGCTTGATTACTACGGCATAAGGGGAACACTCCACAACTGGCTTTCTGACTTCCTTCACAACAGAACACAAAGGGTGATCCTCGAAGGTTCCATCTCGAGCTCTGTCAACGTTGCTTCAGGGGTACCCCAAGGAAGTGTCATAGGGCCATTGCTGTTCCTTCTGTTTATTAACGATTTGCCTGAGTGTCTATCCACCGACTGCACTGTGAGGTTATTTGCGGATGATTGCATGATTTATAAAACAATCAAGTCAGAAGCAGATGCCCACATATTACAGCAAAACCTTGATGCCCTACAGTGTTGGGAGACCGACTGGTTAATGCAGTTCAACCCAAACAAGTGCAAAGTGCTTCACTTCACCAACAAGAGGAAACCACTTCTTAATTCATACAACATCCATGGCCAGCCACTGGCAAACACCAACACAGCCAAATACCTTGGTATTCACATTCAGAACAACCTTAGCTGGAACCACCATATCAATCAAGTTGCCAAGAAGGCCAACTCCACCAGTGCCTTTCTTCAAAGAAACATCCATGCATGTCCAAGAAAGATCAAAGTGCTGTGCTACCTGACCCTCCTGAGACCAATCATGGAGTATGCCAGCATAATATGGGACCCTTTTACACAGGTCAATATCAACAGGTTGGAGATGGTACAACGCCGTTATGCCCGCTTTGTGTTTCAGGATCACCAACGAACAAGCAGTGTCACCGACATGCTTCATAAATTGGGCTGGCCCTCACTCCAGGAACGTAGAGCTCAAGCGAAAGTCTACATGATGTATTGTGTTATGAACTCTCATGTAGACATCCCATCCAATACAATTCTATCCACGAATCACAGGACCCGCAGGGGCCACTCCCAGATGCTGAACATTCCTCATGCACGTACCCTCATCTACCAGAGAAGTTTTATTCCGGACACAACACGACTGTGGAACAGCCTACCAGACCAAGCCATCAATTGTTAATGTTCAAGGAAGAGGTGAAACATCTCCAGCTCCGCTAGATGGCAGGAGCAGTTTTTAGCAGCACATTTTAACTAGCACTGTACATTATGTGTCTTCATGAGCAAACGTTTTGAAATGCACTGTACATGCATGGCTGCACCTAGCACCACACCAGTACGCTGATACACCACAAGGTGGCCTGTACTTTATTGAAAGAAGAAGAAGAAGAAGGAGAAGGAAGCAGAACAAAAGAATAAGGCATGCTTCGATTCTTCACGGGTGAACTTGTTGAGCAGGCGGTATTGCAATGGTATTGCTATATTTCTGATATATGTCATCAGCACTGTTCAGTGTAATTTGTTTAAGATTTTCGGTTTATTGGTTTCTCTGCTCAAGGACAACAATAAGTTCCATGAATCTTTACATGGAGCTGTCGATTTATGTACTACACGATGTCAAGTTATGAAAATCGTCTGGAATACCCCTTTAATTAATGGTGAAATCTCATGACGTGCGTAGACAATTGGTGATACATACAAATCATGTGACCCTTATGTATATAGAACTTTTATGGAATGGTATACAGGTCAATCCCAATCCAGATGATGCACAACTTTTCAACTGTAAGGTGAAACATTATAAAAGTTCATGTACCCCACATCCCTCCTATATAACCCCGAGAAACACTCCAGCAGTGGTTTACTGGCAAGTGGGCAATCCCCACACATTACAATCTCCAACCTCTTCAATATTACCTATATCTTAATAGAATTCTGAAAACACTTGACCACCATATTCCAGTGTTCTGACAATACACACCTGAAAGCTGACAGTGTCCGTGAATACCCATGTCAACATGAATTGTGTTCTTGTTCTTGTTCTTCCAGTGTTCTTGCCGCCAGGCGGAAACTATTATTTTCCTCTTCCTCCACTTCTGTCCCGATTGGGAGCATATTAAGAATACCACGATACTCTCTTATTTAGTATTGTCTTCATCAGTTGTGCCGTTGTTCATTAGTACACCAGACGAATAAACACCGGCCAAACTGGAGTTAGTGGAGTTAATTCCTTATGAATTTGCATAATCCGGCCTACCGGGACTCCTGCTTATATTATCATTATACGAAATAATGAATGTTTATGAGTGCAATGGACAGAATATTTCATGAGGTGAAAGATGAAATGACAACGAGGCGCAGCCAAGTTGAATGGATCAAACATTTCATCTTTCACCGAATGAAATATTCTGTCCAATACTCGCATGATAAACATTTATTATTTGTTTTATATAACGCCTAAAATAGATCCATGTCATCTGATGTTTTATCAATTTAGAAACAAGAGAGACACTGAGATCGCGAGAGTGCAGTGCTCAATGGTCTCGACCGCTTTACGCTGGCGCGCTGTCGCATGATATAGCTGTTGCATTTTTAGAATTCAAATGAAAATAGCTCATAAAGCAATTGGAATTTAGGAAGCTCTCAATCCCCCAAGACTTTAAGCATGTTAAGTGTACTATTAATACGAAGGGAAAGGGTTAATTGAAAGGAGATAATTATCCCCTCCCACACGACGGAACTTTTGCATTTTTTAAGTGAAGTGACAGGTCTGGTGCACACTTGCAATAAAACATTTGTAAATCTTATCAATCTAAAGGTGTATTAAGTCCATGGAAAAAGACCAAAAGGGAGAGGGTGTGGGAAGGGGTATCCCCCTCCCATTTTTAAAATTGAATTTCAGCAACCTGGTGCACACTTTAGGTGAAATATTTGTACAGATTTCTATCAGAAAGAAAGAAAATCTTCTCATCTCGGGAATTATGATTATGTGGTGGGAGGGGGGGGGGGGGGGCAAATGATGTGCTAACCCTTGCAATATTTTTTTTTTAGGGGAGAACTTTTTTTCTGTCTCGGAAATTATCATGGGGGAGGGGGCAAAATTATAATATGCTTGCCCCTCCGAAATTTTCATGAGGCTATAAGGCTCGCACTTGGGCTCGCATCATTTACAATTTGGATCGGTCAGAAGTAAAGTGCTGTACATAGACCCTACATCCTTGCAGCACACGTATACACGTACACGTAAACGTGTATGTGCTCCGTACCGTATACGATATGTATTGTACGGTTGATTAATAGTATAACACTGTAAAATAGATATGTATAAAATCAGTGCTGCCAGAACCCGGGTGCGATTTTTTCCCACGAATTTCTTGTCCCTGGTGCCCCCCCTCAAAAAAAAATAAATAAAATAAAATAAAAATAATAATAATAAAAAGAAAGATAATACAAAAAGAATAATCATTTAGCGTCCGGCGTCGAGTTCGCTCGCAGACTGAAATGGTATTTTTTTCCCTATATAGGGTCTGAAGGGGGGTGCGCTCGTACCCAACGCACCCCCCCCCCCCCCGTGACGCCCATGTTACAGCTTAATCGCACCAAATATTGTTAGATGTAAAGAATTTTATTTCTTTTCGTTTACTTGATTTACCACCAATAAGATGACGCCATCACATCTGCGCTGCTCATTGTTTGTCAGCATGAGTTAACAGCTCCAGAGCATACTTGGCAACATATTTAGCAATTGATTGCAAAATATTCAACAATATATTACTGTAAGTAGATATATAATGATAGGTATATATCACATATATGCATATCATACGATGAAAAATATTAAACAAAATTACACCACATATCATAACTAAACGTAATAGTGTAAAGTCTATGCAGACGTGTGTGTGTTTGGGTTGTCTTGTGGCTGTCTGTGGCTGTTAACTCATGCTGAAATTGTACTCAATGTATTATTTTCATTACTCCATAAATATGACCTTTTATGCTCAAAACATCTATTTCATTTTCTATAAACAGTCAATAAAGCTGAAGAAGACCCAAGGTTGAAAGCTTCCACCACCGATATATATATATATATATATATATATATATATATATATATATACATATATATATATATATATATATAAATACAGGTATGTATGTATATATATATTATATGTATATATATATATATAAATGTATTATATATATATATATGTATGTATATATATGTATATATATATATATATATATATATATATATAAATGTACATATATGTGACAGAAATTTCTATATTTAGGGACCTATGTTTGTTTGATTTGGAGTGGATTTTCACTTTAAAACTAGCAATCAATGTTAAAAACAAGCAATTGCAAACACACACGATCGACTGTTTGTTATAAGATTAGACATTTGGTCTTATATCTACACACAAATGGGTTTAAGTCAGAGCAGACATAGGCAACGTTCATTGTATTGTATAAAATAAATAAATTCGGACGGGAATATTGTGATGAGATGTTGTGACGTCTATACAACTACTAGGTGTTTCAAAAAACATTTCCCACTTTTGATTCTTAATAATTCAAAAACTATATATCAGATAATACTGTCATTGATATGAATGATAGCTGAATAGTGTACAATTTTGTTGAAGGTGGTTTAGATATGAAAGCATAAATCAGTTTCATGAAATCCATGATTAATTTCACAGTTAGGTTCCAGATTTTGCTCTATTTTCAACCCTCTGTACAAAACTTTCACTTTGCACAGGGTCAATGGGTGTGTATGGGAGTGTGTGGTTAACACCCTGACAATGGTCCTGAACAATGACCAGGGTTTGAATGCTTCATTATTTATTCATTAGAAATTTCACTATCATAACTAGTCTTTATTCAGCCTCTGGCAGTATCTATAAGTCAAACGCCTGCCGATACTGTCGTTGAGTTGCGACAGTGCTCTCCCTACTTCTGAAAAACGAAATTACAATGAATACCTTCTGTTCTGTCGTAAACATGGTGACAGGAAGCAAAGAAAATCAATTAGAGTATACACTTGTGTATATGGAGCCTTAAATAAATCTACTGTGAAACAAATCACCCCAATGAAAAATGCTGCTGAACTCTTTACCAAAAATGATCTCTTTTATCGACAGAGCGACAAATTTGTCAGACTATTAGTAGACAGTTGTATTAAAATGAAGAACTTTATATCATTCATGCTTATTCATATCCCAAATTTAGTGATATGTGAAGCAAAATTTGAAAATGATTGCCAGCTGGAATGAAATGTGGTGTTTACAAGCACATGGAAACATGTGGGCCGTGACGCGAGAAAAGGGCCCTTAGGCCGTAAAATACCGAAATTGAGTTTTCACCGCCACATTGAAGAGCGAGTTCTGATGTATCTAAATATGCAAACCGTTTTCTGAAATTCCACTCCTAAGTGCCCCAATTATGAAATTTAAAAAAGCATGTTTTGCCCAAATCCTGCCACTTTTTAACGCGTTTACGCATGCGCGCGCGTAAGTCATGGACGGGGAACACTGTGCCCCTCTAACAGCTCATAGTCCCACAGTTTGGGTCCGTTATTCATCAAAGTTGGAATCTTTCCCCCAAGTCTTGTCATGGATGATATGATGTAAAAATTAAGTATTCTTATGAAATCATCGTTGCCATGACAACCACAAAAATAAGTGTTGCATTTCAAATTCTAAACGAATTTGCGCTTTTATAATAAAACACGCATAGAGAAACATGTCGTTGGATATGGTAACAAAATGTATCCGATTGAGAAGTGTATGTGTGCGTGTGTGTGTACTTGCGTGTTACTTACGTGTATGTACATTGAAGATTTGTGTGTCTGTCTGTTTGTGTTTGAGTGTGTGTAGGCTTGTGTGTGAGTGAGACAGGAAGATGATAACAGACCATGTTTTTGTCGTGAGTGACTAACGTAAACTATACAGTCATGCAAGTTTAACGCTTGTGTTGGATTGTATTTTAAGCCATCATTGTGTTCTCCAGCATGTGAAAGTGGGTGTGTGTATGTAAGTGTGTACTTCTGTGTGAACTTGTGCGTATGTATATTGTATGTTTATGTGTCTGTCTGTCTGTGTTTGAGTGTATGTGTGTGCTGAGACAGGAAGAGGATAAGGGACCATGTCGTTTGTCTTGCATGTTTGTACACATGTAAATAACGTTTGACTGTGTTTGAATGTATTTGCCATTATTGTGTTCCTCTGCATGTGAAAAGGTCTATAAACAACTTTATATTCTAAAAAGTTGCATGCATGAGTGTTTGGCTGGGTGTGTGATACAGCTGAAATGCTACGAACAGGGCCATGGTTAAAAATGAATGCAGTCATGTTTGTGCAGGCCTAACAGGAATCCCGGCACTGTTACACATACAAGATGTAATGTGTTTTTGCAAAATATACAATCTAGATGTAGCAAATGTGCGGATTTTATACTTGCAATGTAGGATGGAATTAATCATGGCCTATTTTAACCCTTCTTCTACAATTACATTACAAAAGTAAACTACAATTATGTCACTGGGGTAAGAGTACTCCAATTATACATTCATTCATTCAACATAGGCCTCCATGTGCAAAAACACACACGCATACACACATATGTACAAAGAATTACCGGTACACAGCATGCACTATGCAAACAAAACTGTAAGATACATACAAGTTGTATTCACACATACTTCCAAGACAATATCAAAATGAAAATGAAAAAGAATACATATAGAATTGTAGGCAAATGCTCCATATGAAATTTGTTGGAGTAAAGAGTTATTGCACTTGCAACACTTTAATCTCTTCTCATACCACTTCATGGATCTCAACTCTATCAAAGACAAACTCCAACAAAACACAACACAGAATAAATCAGGAACTATATCATAAACGTATACATTCGACTTCGCAGAGGATAAATGATACAGATAAAGATATATGTATGCATACTGGCAAAAAAAAAAAATACAGTAATGTTTCAATTAAGAAAAAAAAATAAGAATTGAGAGGTCCACTAAAAAGCAAGCTTGTGTATTGTGAACAACTCAAAGAAAAATGTTATGAAATACTTGCCATACCCCCGAAGAGAGAGTAACATCTACAGTTGTACTCACGAAAAGATCCAGTGATTCTCAAGTGGAAAGTTTTAAGTGAGATTTCTGTTGGTTTCCATGCTTCCCATACCCTGATGAAATTACAGTAATCACGTTACATTAATATCAGCCCAAGCTCAGCTACATGTGAAGAATAGTCATCATAGGTATCCCTTTTTCTTCCTGATATTAGACACAGAAAAACAGAAAAGAAGAAACATGTATGTCAACTGCTTCAGGATGAGGCTAGCTACATACAAGTTTTTCTCCCTTGGGCTCACTAAAAAGACTTACTTTCAAATTGATATCGATCACAGTCTACTAATACATGAGCTGATTAAATCACAATATCATTTGCGCATTATTGGTAAGCTGATAGCAAAACAGTGGAAGTGAAGAGGAAACTTCTATGCCTATAACTTTTTTGAACAAGTCAACTATGAATACTTGAAATTGCATTGTGCCATTTATAAACACATGTCAACAAAAGACAATACATAAAGGATATGGTAACTACTGGAAGAAAACCTAAGAATGTTAAGTTATCTGAAGATGCATTTGAAATTGTTACCCGTAAATTCATAGCAGAGTACTGAAATGCCATGAGTATCAATAGTCTTCCACAGCTAGCAGTGTCCTGAGGGCATGATAATCACACCTGCCTTCTCGCCAACGACATTCAGTATAGGGTGGAATTTTTTTAGCTAAACCAGCTGTACTCGAGTACATTTGTAGGTTATGATAATGTGCAGCATATATGCTGCATACACTGTACATGAATGGGGCGAAACATAATGTCAACCATGATTTAAGTTTCCAAACCAAAGGGCAATACCAGTATCTGCTCTAAGAGTGAAATACAGTAGGAAACATAAATTGGACAAGTATGCCAATAAGTTGAGAATGACACTTCATAGCTCTATCATGAGGCCTCAGTCTCTCGGACTGGGGGCAGGTGACATCTTGGAAGAGGAAAGGTCTGATGTGCTTGAAGATATTCATAGCGCTCTGTCGAGTGTTGATCCAGTAGATATCAGCCTGGATGGGTAAATGCTTGTTTTGAGGAACCACTCCAACTGTCTTGAGTAAACCCAATTATAGTTGTTCTTTCTTTTTTCGTTATCCCAGAGGTGTTCCCTCACACAAACAATTCCTGGCTGAACATGGTAGAAGTGAAAGTACGAAAACTTTCTGATCTCAGACAGCTCCCTGTAAACGGGACAGGTACGCCTTCCAGTCTTACAATTGCCAACCCCACCAGAATCGTGAAGGAAGATGACTTGTCCACGACTTTTGAACTGTTGAAAACTCCTCAAGGCTGTCACAGTCAGACCTGAAAATCATGAATATTTTGAATGTTGATACAATGTATTATTCTATTTCTTCGAAGGTTTAAGGTCATACTCAATACTAGAGTGTCATTGCAGAAGAAAAGGAACCATGCAGGTTACAGAAATGGAGTGATTAAAACAGATTAAATCAGATTTGAAATGTAAACTCAATGAATTAGTTCTATACCTCATAAGCCAGTGCAAGATGCATCTTAATACAAAGCATATTATGCAATTACCAAAAATACATTATGACTGTATGATTATGTCTTCTGATTTGGTTCACAGATCCAGGTATTCATAGTAAATGGAAAGGATAGGCCATAACAACAAATGATATCTTTTTTTTAAATTCAAATTATAGTTATAGTTCTACTTTACAGTCATAAGGCTGTTACTAAACTCAATATTCGATACTATTAATGCAATTAGCTGATGCACAGCACAATACAAACCTGCAATTAGTTGTTTGCTCCTGCCAAATCCTTTATCTACCAGACACCAAGTACGTCTCCTCTCCATCTGACGGTTCTGTTCCAGTTCTGTGTGCAGCCCAGGGTTGTCTTCTTGTTCAGGAATACTAGCACAGCCAATTTTTTATTCTGCCCTGAAATATGAGAACAAATGCTTAGTCTGATTAATGTGGGTTTGAGAGGTGGACTGTACAGTGGGATTTTAAAAATCAAAATAGTGGTATAGATGCCAACTTTGTGGACTGTTGTTGTGTTCTGCCAGTGATGTATTACAACAATTATTTATTTCAATTGGAAAGAAAGAAAGAGAAGAAATGAATACCGGTACTACATCCAATGATCAGAGATACGACAGGTGAAAGAACCTTCACAGTCACTAAATCATTACATGAAATCTGGAGAATAATCTCCCCTTGGCATTTAGACAGTGAGTACCTACCCCAAAACTCCTATAACAATGCTCTGAAACACATGTTGACAATGAACACTTATTAATATATGAATAGGCATAATTCTACAGTACCAGAATAACAAATGTAACGGTAATACTTCTAATAGTGTGTCGATGAGATGTCTTTGTAACCAAAGTTTAGCACTTAGCGTTAGAGTCTTTTGTGGAAAATATGAGAGAACTGATTTTGTCTTTTGGGCTTGCCCTTTGATACTTCAGCCTCATTAAGGTTCTAACTGGTTAGTACGCTAGTCCCATTATTGTTTTTCGGATTTTTTTAAAAGTTGATACATAGTAGAACAACCCGGTATTTAATTAAGACTATTAATAAGTATTTAGACCTAGTTTGATTTACCAATGTAGAATTCCCCTTACGAAAAAGTCCTGTGGTACTCCTGTGGTAATTACCACAGGACGGTACCACAGGACAGTACCACAGGACAGTACCACAGGACAGTACCACAGGAATTGTCCTGTGGTATTTTGGGACGTACCACAGGGCAGTACCACAGGAAAGTACCACAGGACCGGTACCACAGGACAGTACCACAGGAATTCCTGTGGTATTTTGGGACGTACCACAGGGCAGTACCACAGGACTAGTACCAAAGAACAGTACCACAGGAACTGTCCTGTAGTATTTTGGGACAGTACCACAGGTCGATCGTTACCACACAGCATTACCACAGGGCAGTACCACACAGCATTTTCATGGTACCACAGGAGAGTACCACACAGGATAGATCGAAAAAAAAATCTGGGAGAATTTTAGCCACATATATCAAGGAATATTCCTGATAGGTGAGTGATGGATTTCAGGACAAACATGGCCCTACTTGCCCTGCCTACTTGATAACCTGTCCGACTCCTAACATATAACCCCAAACGAGAGTCTAATGGCTAAGTGCCAATCTAGTCCTATAATAGATCTATATAGTCATATTCTATTCCTAGGTAGCCATCGACCGTATCAGTACATATATATGGGTCAGAATTTTGAACGATGTACAATTGAGCCAAAACAAGGCAAAATTTAAAAAGTAGGAAATTCTCCAAATCATTCATCTTACCTGAAAGAGCATAACTCAAGCTTTCATATGAACCCAATTATACTAGGATTTTCCCAGAGGAACAAGTTTTTATTCACCGCTGAAGTTTACCATGTCCAGAGCAGCGAACGTCCGTAAGGAATAGTACTGCACATACATTTGAATACCATTTAACATAGTTTCCAAAGATCTGATTCAGTTCAAAATCCTAACGAAATATCTTAAGGGACATGTGTACGTGATTGCAGAATATTAAGCTTGTACACTTAACCTGTACGTAATGGTAGACAACCGATGATTTAACTAAATTCGTCATTTCTGTGAAAATATTGCTCTTCCGCTAAACACTTTCTCCACTTTACGCGCATTTTACAGAAACTCAATATTTTCACCTCTTATGTCACTATCCTATACTTTAATCCTCACTCCCAAATAATAATATACCTTTTTAAGATGTATCTCATCTGGGCAGTCTCTATAACCCACCAAACATAGCATAGTTTTCATCACGGAGGTTCGCATGTAGCTCACGGACGTTCGGAACAAACAAGATATTGAACAATGCAGCTCTCTTGAGTTGGAAACGCATTCTACTCACAACAAACAGCAATTTCATGTCGAGAACAAACTCCTCTGCAAAATCCTGAATAGATATTACCAATTCTCAATTATATAAGCTTGTTTATCTTCTCATACTGAGGAATCAAAGAAAACAATTTTTCCATCTCTCGTAAATGAACGTACAAACGTACGTGTAATCTCAGTGACGTAGTCCATCCTTGGGAACTAATATATTTATCAAAATTTCGCTATCATGAAGTAAATATTCAGGTCCTAAACTTCAATAAAGTCTACAATGCAAAATTTGCTTTTTATATAACGAACATGGTCACAGCTAAAATTATGACAAAAAATTAATATAGAAAAACAACAGAAATGTGCTCCGTTATAGAAATGCGAAGTTTAGCTGGGGAGGGCAAACGAATACGTTAGGAAGAAATCCCTCTGTGTTTGCTCCTTGTGTTACACACTGTTACCGAGAAAAAATTGTGTTATCATATTAGTCAGAAATGATAATAGGTTCGATACTGCGAAGTGTCGTCATAATAAGACACAATAAGTCCATATATCTTGGATGGATGTTTGTGACTTCGATATTATACAATATGGTTTGTTATAACAAACCTTTTGTAGCGCGTCATTTCGGAGGCTCGTTATTCATACAGTTTGTCAATACAAAAATTGATAGAGTTCGTATAATCATGAAGCTTTTTTATTCGGTAAATGATAGGAATCTCCGAAGGTTATCCGAAAGGCTTATTAATTGGAACATGAAAACTTATGTTCGCTTATCCAAATGTGGAGAAACAAGTTAACAACTAAAATCCTCCAATTTCAAAACCTCATAATAACCGTTTTCACCTAAACGAATATCAGGCCCATTCCACTTTTAGAAGAACGGACCTAAAATAATGATCCTTAATATCTATTTTTCGAAGAATATTTCTAATAACAAACCTCCTGAATTAACTACAATTTTTTTTTCAATTTGGAATAACAAACCTTTGGACATGGGAGTAACGAATCTTTGGAAGAGCGAACGTATCAAAGTGCAACCTTAAACCTATTCTTAATCATTACGTTTTTAACATATGTTTTCAAAGTAAGCACAAAAGCACAAACAAACTGACGATCTCTCTGTCTCTTAAATATAAAATGAAAAAAAAAAATCTTGGAAAAAATTACAAATGAATATTGCTTTTCATTGATGAGTATAAAACAACACCATGTGATGATAAGCGGAGGATTTGTGTGTTTTCATCAGACAATAATTGTATACTGCATGATTTTTGTTCGCTTGTGATGGCATTTCGATGAATAAAAAACATAAACAAACAAACAAAAACTTCTCCAGAGGAATTTGGTATAACGGGGGAGTGCACTGGCAATTCTTTTCTGTGTGTGTTGGAGCTCGATCCCTTCTCTGTTTCTCAGTCATTTTCATTCAACTGCTTCCACGTCCTTTTGAAACTTTTCCGTTTCTTATTCAATACATGCTCATTACAGACTTCTTCCATCATTATCCTGAATGTGATTGCGTTGCACTTTTCGGATTTGTTTTGGTTTGTTTTGTTTTGTTTTTGTTTTCTGTTTGGTCGCAGCATGTTCAGGCTATTGAGGGAATGAAAGAAAAATCGTCATGAAGAGAAAAATAAGAAGAAATTAAGGCATTTAATATCATGACAATTACAGCGAACGTCCGTTATGGAGACCAAAACTGGATGTGTTCTGTTTGAGACGGCAGCTACCATACTCAAATGATAAACACTTAGAGCACCTGTCACTAAAAAGTGGCACTGATCCTCTTTCTCCTACTATGTAATCCATTGACTTATTCAACCAACGAACATCCGTGAAAAAAACGTTTTCCGTTTGTTATTACAGGTAAATTGAGTGCTGAACGCTATTCACTTTCGGGTATGAGCGGCTCGGTGATTTGGTAATATTTTCAACTAACTTTAATCTTATGTGCAGTGATATATTTGTAATTGTCAGAAATTTCCTTTCTCGGACAGAACGTCCGTGAGCGAAATTATCAGAACGTGTAACAGTACAAATTGTCTCCAGAACCTCATTAGAAAGAAATTTAAACGCACAGAAATTACAGATTACGCAAAATTCCATTTTCCCATAACTTTGTTTTAAGTGTTTAGCTGTTTTTGTATAATTAGAGGGAAAACAAGCGTAAAATTGTGAGTAAATTTTCAATTGTTTGTTCATCATGATCACATAACGCCTTAAAAATTCTGAAAGTACTGCTCTAAACTCATTGTTTACTTTGTAAAACTTTATTTGTCGCTATTCGAGCCAAAAGTTTTAAAGAATACAGGACACTTTCGGGACAAGTTATCCCTATCGGAGGGATTGCATACGTCACGGACGTTCTCTGGAATTATCACGGACGTTCGTTCTACTACTAGGGTCATGTTCCAGGACGGATAACTAATCGGCAGAGAGTACCTAGCCTTCCTAACTCTTTCAAAAATTTGAAAAGGTATTGTCAACGCAAATTATAAGAAATTTGACATCCTTACAACATATGTATTGCTCAGAGGGGGATCAGGAGGTGAATTTTCAGAGAAAATATCAATTATTTGCTTGGTTTTTGGTGAATTGCATGGTCCAAAAACTGCGGACGAACCTCAGTCCGCTCCAAAAATGGCATGCAGCTCCTCGGCAAGAGAGCCAAAGGTAAAATGCACCTTCACCATCAAAGCAAGATGGTGTCCCACTCGAAAACGTTTTAATCATCACGGACGTTCTTTTTTTCTTGGAGGTTCGTCTAAAAATACAATTTCGGTTCCTATTTGACAAAGGATGGACAGAAACTCAAAACAAACATATCATCGTGTTGCTAGATCTTAGTTGATTACGACTCAGAACAATATCGCCAATAACGTTTCATGGGCTACGATCTTTATTAGAAAATAGCGGAAGCACGTCCGTGACGAAAACTGAGTATAATTTTGCATAAAAGAATATTACGTCCCATGTACAGCCAGCAGACGTACAATTTTTGCAGGATATGTTCATTAGGTGGAACACCAAATTTTCGTATACGTTACAGTTGGGACAACAAAGTACAATTTGCAGCAGCGATAGAAATAAAAGCATCACGGACGTTCGTCTGTTTAGGACTTTGATATTTTAATTGTTCTCTGTAATTTTGTACGTGCTCATAAAGTTCTTATAATTTTGTGGTACATACCCATGATATGTCAGATCCAGAACATGGTCAGATATTAGATGCCACGTACCATTAAAAATGCACATCATTAGTTTGAAAAACAAAAAATATTGTGAAAATAGCGTTTTTACCGTATTTTTACGCTTTAAGTCCTTGTCAAATGAAAAATATCAGGCAAAAGTCAACCAAACCATATATTTCCTGAAAGGAAATTTACCAATCTTTGAGATGACATGAAAAAATCTGGTTTCTTAGATCATCCTGGCGTGTTCTAAGGGAAAGAATGTCATAAGGTACGAAAATTGGCAATTGTACATCGTTCAAAATTCTCACCCATATATGGCCGTCTATCCGTAAAGCATTAAGGCATGGTTACTAACTCGATTATACTTTATTATCAAGATATGAAATTACACTTTCATAACAATATCTATGATATTGGGAATAACATAACACAATTAGACAATCTTTCATAAAGTTCAAAGTAAGTTCCATCATTAATACTTTGACTTTTTAAGTCATATATGTATTTTCTAAAATCTAGAGTGCTTTTTATGAATATTCATGAGCTATGTAAATATTTGTACCACAGGAGTACCACAGGAGTACCACAGGAGTACCACAGAAGTCCTTAAATGAAATTTCTCATGCTTTACATCAGCACTTTCACTACTCATTAATAGGTAATACTGTAGGAGTATAGGACAGGATAAGTAATGGCAAATCAATTGCTATAATTCACAGCATAACTCATCTATCAATTAATTGAGGAATATTAATATGTGCTTTTTTGTTTGTATTTTTGTTATAAATTTCAGTTGATTCTGCCTTACAATTTTCCTGTGTGGTACTGCTGTTTGATATTCTCCTGATGTGATAGACCTCTGGTATAAAATGTTAAGAAAAAAAAAGAATATCCTCTAGCATTTTTCTGTGGTACTTACGAATTTAATTTGCTGTGTGGTACTTCTGTGTGGAATAGCACCATATTATGATTTTCCTGTGGGATTTTGGACAGTTCCTGTGGTAGTCTCCTGTGGTATACATCGAAAATTACCACAGGAATTCCTGTCGTACTGTCCTGTGGTACGTCCCAAAATTCCACAGGACAATTCGTGTGGTACTGTCCTGTGGTACGTCCCAAAATACCACAGGACAAGTCATGTGGTACTGTCCTGTGGTACTATCCTGTGGTACTTTCCTGTGGTACTGTCCTGTGGTACTGCCCTGTGGTACTGTCCTGTGGTACGTCCCAAAATACCACAGGACAAGTCGTGTGGTACTGTCCTGTGGTACTATCCTGTGGTACTGTCCTGTGGTACTGCCCTGTGGTACGTCCCAAAATACCACAGGACAAGTCGTGTGGTACTGTCCTGTGGTACTATCCTGTGGTACTTTCCTGTGGTACTGCCCTGTGGTATTGTCCTGTGGTACTGCCCTGTGGTACTGTCGTGTGGTACGTCCCAAAATACCACAGGACAAGTCGTGAGGTACTGTCCTGTGGTAATATCCTGTGGTACTGTCCTGTGGTACTGTCATGTGGTACGTCCCAAAATACCACAGGACAATTCCTGTGGTACTGTCCTGTGTTATGTCCCAAAATACCACAGGACGAGTCGTGTGGTACTGTCCTGTGGTACTATCCTGTGGTACTTTCCTGTGGTACTGCCCTGTGGTACTGTCCTGTGGTACGTCCCAAAATACCACAGGACAAGTCGTGTGGTACTGTCCTGTGGTACTATCCTGTGGTACTTTCCTGTGGTACTGTCCTGTGGTACTGCCCTGTGGTACGTCCCAAAATACCACAGGACAAGTCGTGTGGTACTGTCCTGTGGTACTATCCTGTGGTACTTTCCTGTGGTACTGTCCTGTAGTACTGCTCTGTGGTACTGCCCTGTGGTACTGTCCTGTGGTACGTCCCAAAATACCACAGGACAAGTCGTGAGGTTCTGTCCTGTGGTACTATCCTGTGGTACTGTCCTGTGGTACGTCCCAAAATACCACAGGACAATTCCTGTGGTACTGTCCTGTGGTACTATCCTGTGGTACGTCCCAAAATACCACAGGACAAGTCGTGAGGTACCGGTACTGTCCTGTGGTACTATCCTGTGTACTGTCCTGTGGTACGTCCCAAAATACCACAGGACAATTCCTGTGGTACTGTCCTGTGGTACTATCCTGTGGTACTTTCCTGTGGTACTATCCTGTGGTACGTCCTAAAATACCACAGAACAAGTCGTGTGGTACTGTCCTGTGGTACTATCCTGTGGTACTTTCCTGTTGTACTCTCCTGTAGTACGTCCCAAAATACCACAGGACAATTCATGTGGTACTGTCCTGTGGTACTGTCGTGTGGTAAACGTCCTAAAATACCACAGGACAATTTGTGTGTATACTGTCTTGTGGTACTGTCCTGTGGTACTTTCCTGTGGTAATGTCCTGTGGTAATGTCCTGTGGTACTGCCCTGTGGTACATCCCCGAGTACCACACGAGCCTGTGACACAGTACCACACAGTTCCTGTGTCAACATATATTTGTGTGGTACATTGTGTGGTACCAACCAGTACCACAGGGGGTACCACATGAGCCTGTAAAACAGTACCACACAGTTCCTGTGGTAACATTTATTTATGTGGTACATTGTGTGGTACTGACAAGTACTACAGGGAGTACCCTACAAGCCTGTGGTACAGTACCACACAGTTCCTGTGGTAACATTACAAGTGTGTGGTACATTGTGTGGTACCGACAAGTACCACAGGGAGTACCACAGGACTTTTTTGTTAGGGTCAGTTATGCAGTATAACTATCAAGGAAAAAATGTAAGGTTACATGTAGTTGTAGAACTATCTTGCTGACAATGACATTACACAAATGTCACAATCTCAAGTAGGCCCAACCTTGTTTGCCTTTGGGTGCAGAAACCTAACGTTACACTTGAACAAGTCAGACAAAGCTGAACCACATGCATGATGCAGTTTACGTTGTTGCCTGAACTAAAGCACTCCGAAATTATCCTTACCGCTAAAACACAGGATTGCTAAGGACAGTGTGAACACTGGCTGTAGCTTATTTCGACATTTTATATGAAAGGAGCGTTAAGGGATAAATGTAACGATGTCATACATCTACGCATCGTCAGACACAATGTAGGCTTAACACGTTACTACTACGGAAACGTTTGATAGCGTCAGCAGATCCCCAACAAAAAATTGAAAGATTGGGACTGCGCTGAGCACAGGCCTGACCGGGCCGAGCACGAAATTCAAACATTTTTTCCATGAATTTAACATCAAATTCAGTGTATGTTCTTACCATTTCATCATTGGGGATCCAATATGTTGATGTTCACCTTGAGACAGATAATCAAAATACTACAGGCGCCGTAGAAAAAGACGTTGTGGACGGGTTGATAAGGTTGATTCGAGCTGACTCCACGTGAAGGAAAGGTGAACAACGAGCTGAAATCTTTTGGATTGCGCGTATTGCTTTGTCAAACTTCCGCGCCGTTTTCTGGCGTTTGTGCGCGTCAGTAGAGCTAAGGGCCCTTTTCTCGCGTCACGGCCCATGTGCTTACTTTTTCCATGTGCATGCATTTTACCCTTTTAGTGGGGTGGCTTAGTGAAATTATCGTGACACGGCGGACAAAAGCATGATTTTTTCACCAAAGGTACTTCATGATGTACCTTTTCAAAAAATAGGGTGCTCCAAGAAAATTGATGCTGGGAAGGAGGTCAGAGGTCAAAGGTCAATGACCTTTATTTGTGAAATAGGTTTTTTGGCTCTTTCTCAGGTCAGGAATATCCAATCTGGATAAAACTTGGCAGGAAGAATATTGAGAACAAGTAAAATATTTTGATGGAATTTGGAGTGAATTTTCAAAAGGTCAAAGGTCAATAAACTTTTTCTAAAAATCATGTTTTTGTTTATTTCTCCAGGTAGGAAGATTCAATTTTCACAAAATTTGATATGAACGTTGTATAGAAGGTACCAAGAGTATAAACCAGGGGTCAAATATAATTGTTGATTTGTGCGTTGCCATGGCAACCCAAAACTAGGGTTTTTAATTGAAGTTAGTTTACAGGAGGCTATTTTCCAGTTTGGAAGAGATTCCATTTGAATAGGTACAACTGATCGACGGGATGTATAGAGGTTTGAAATACTTTTCATTAGTGTTAAGTGGTATGTTGCCATGGCAACTACATATATAGATTTTGGTTAAACTTAAAGGAGACTTCAGAACTTATGAATTTGAAGAGATTTCCATCAGGGTTGGTATAATTGATCAACAAAAAAGTCGCCAGACAAAGATTTGTCACCTTTATAGCATGTGGGTTGAGTGAATGCAGCAACAGTAGTAGAACACATCAGTGAGAGTTTGAGGAAAATTGGACAATCCGTTCTAAAGTTATGAATTTTTGAAGTTTCTGCTCATGCAGTCGAGGCTGGATGAGAAGACTACTATACCTTGTAATGTCACATGTGTACAACGATATAAAGAATGAATAAAGAAAATTCAACATAAATTATTTTCGCTTACAAAAGGATACTCGACTTCTCTTTCAGAAGGCAGGGGGATTAATATTACCCTTGACATACGTCAGTAGCAAGTCAAAGAAACTATGTGAACTTTATTCAAAAAGTATGGTTTTGTGAAATTCTCATTTTATTTTCCTTAGAATGTGCGCATGTGACATCATACACTGTAGTAGTCTTTTCATCCAGCCGCGACTGTGCAGATACCTTAAAAAATCATAACTTTTGAACGGATTGTACGATTTTTTCCAAGCTTTCTGTGATGTGTCCTACTTATATTGTTGTATTCACTGAATCCACGTGTGCATGAAGGTGGACTTGTCCTTTAAGGACAGATTCTGAAAGAGCAGACTGTAAGCTTTAAAATGATGTATCACACAATTCAAAGGGATTCCCCTAACCTATCTAAATAATATTACCGGTACTGGAAAGAAAGCACACACTCTGTATAAGTATGAACTGAGAAAAGAGGCTGCATTGTCTATTTTAGCGTTAAATCTTTACCAAGCTGTCTCATGTCATTATGTTCATCTTTTCTTCCCCCCTCCAATTTTCATTTGAGTTTGTCATTATTAATTTTTGATGATAAGAACGATGCCACAAGGCATTGTTTCTTAAGAATGCTTCAACCGCTCCTTCAGGTCCAAAATCTACATCAATATATATAATTTTCCTGATCTCCTCAACATTTTCCAAAAATAAAGCATTCCTATACACCTTTTATGCATTGAGTCCTCCTTTTTGTGGATAATTAAAGGCAAAAACTCAAAATTAGTGCTTGAAAATTATTCTTAACCCGTTGAGGACGAGTCCCGAGTATACTCGGGCAAGTGTCTATGGGAAATGCGTGTTGTAGCAAAATCAAACCTTCCTCAACGGGTTAAGTGTGAGTTACGGATAGAAAGAACCTCTGTAAAAAATGAATCTGTATAATCAATGTTAAGCTTTGTTAATAACACAAAATGTGAACAATATTTCTATGATAACATTTTCCAGACTAAACCGTCCGCATTTATGCTTTAATGAGAAAAATACTGATATCTCTTTATGTGTTTGCTTTGATTGCAAAAACTGTATATGGTAGGATGTCTTGTGATACAACAGGGGGGCATTTCATGAAGCAGTTTGGTCAGATATTTTTCTGACAAACTGTTACAAACTACAGAAATCCTTGCATCTGATTGGCAAAGAGCAAATTTGTCCGACAACTTGTCGGACAAAATGCTTCATGAAATGCCCCCAGACCTACACATTATTATGCATAAAATGTGATATCCTGAACATTTTTTTTCAAGTCACTCTCCCAAATGTGTATATATAGGACCTTCAAGTTTTTCTTGTGTTTGTTCCTGGCAGATTACTAGTACACAAATGCTCCAATCCATGATGACCTAACGGAAATTAAGGAAATTAAAATGAATATACTGAAAACCAAAACTACAGATACTAATAACTTACTTCATTCTTCTCTCCCCACCCCACCCCACCCCTTCTTTTTGGTTTCTTGATATACTAGTAGATCTAGCTGACTTTGATAATTGTCATTATGTAACATCATCTTCAATTGACAAGGCGATAAAACTTAACAATCATTTCATTATGCTGCTGGTGGACTAATGGGGTTAGTTGAACTATATTGTTTTTAATGTACTATACTTTTTCCTCCTATCAATCACAGGTATTTTGGGTGGAATGTATTTTGACATAAAGCATCATAGAATCAACCGCCTTTGGGGTCGGGAATTTGTCTATTATATTGTGATTTAGATCTATGCCGATTTTGTTTTATTTCTATCAACTTTTTAAACTTCCCCATAGACTTTGTTCACCAGCCAACTACATCCCACCCTCTTTGGATAATGTGAACCAATCAAACATTGCTTTTACTTTTTAATAACATGTCTATACATAGCTATCAGACCAAAAATATTCAAACCGCTTTAAGTCTTTATGAGTGAAATTACAAATATCAATATATTTTTAAAAATATTCAAATTGTCTAAATTCAACTTCATCTATGAAAACAGACTTTTAACCTTTTTAAACATTTGAATAACCCCCATAAGAAATAAGAAACATATAGAGAGGGGAAGTGCGGACTATAAAAATCGCTTACGGGAACCAGGTAATCCCTGCGCTAAACCTATGGAATTCACACAATCTTGGAGGAAACGGGTTAAATTTGTTAGGAAATATGTAGGGCAATACCCAAAACCTTAAGTTCTCAATGGAATATGCAGCTCTTCTACTGGTAAACTAGTAGTTCTGGGAGAAAAAATGAGCTGTGACATAGTCCTACACCTGGCTCAGTCATTGCCCAAGATTTAAAGTATCTGAGCCAGAGTCATATGTCACTCTTTGCCATTTCTCTACAGGAGGTAGACAGTACTAAAAAAAATCCTTTACCAGAAATCATATCAAATTATTTAATGAAAAGGTGCTTAAGAAAACTGGACTATTCCAACACACCTCCCTCAGGTCTGCAACACAGACTAACCACCTGTTACCATAGGAAAACCAGTAAAAATGGTTTATTACTGTAAACATGCACATATGTCGTATTATGGGTCTGAATTTTAAGACTAGCAACCATGTAAATTGCATTGCATTGTACAGAAACCTGGCGAATGCCCTGTGTATAGTCTTTGAATTCAGATATTATTGTTATGTACAAATTAAGGGCATTTTCTCATTTTTTCTGTTAGCGGATTTCTTGGAGCACCCCCTAATTTTGATCCTCATATATATACAAATGTCTGAGGAAAAAATGACACTTTTGTCCGGCGTGTCACGATTATGAGTATATTTGTCACTAAGCCACCCCACTATTTACCGTGCATGAATTCAGACTAGCAGTGCCCAGGGCAATCCACATGAATTATTGATTAAGCATTCATGTGCCTGGGAGCGCGAGACTGACGCCTAGTCAACAGGTGGTTCAGGCATGTCCATTGTTCAGGGCCATTGTCAGCACACACTCACAAACACATCATCGGTTCCTGTGCAAAGTTCAATTTTTGTACAGAGGGTTAAAATTTGACAAAAATCTGAAACCTTACTTCAAAATCAATCTTAGATTTAATGAAACTGATTTATGTTTTCATATTCAAATTACCTCCAACAAAATTGTACACTATTCAGCTATTACTCATATCAATGACAGTTTTATCGGATGAATAGTTTTTAAACTATTAATGATCAAAAGTGGGAAATGTTTTTTGAAACACCTAGTAGTAGCTATATTGTACACACGCTAATGATTACATATTGGTTACGAGATTTCGATGTAATTAATCATGGACTGTATGCAGAGACGATCGTTAAATATGCGTGTCAAGGGTATGATAGCTTTGCTATGTAAAAGATTCATGTTGTGTGAGCTTGATAAGAAGATGCCTCACACACGCCCGACTCATCTAATTGTCTGATCACTAATTCTCGTATAGGAATTTGAACTTTGATTTGGTTTCTCAAAGGTGCAGTAACTTGATAACCCTACAATTAAAGTTTGCAATCCAGCTACAAAGCAGATGGTAAATAAAGTCACAATGCATCCAAGCAATGCACCCATTCCATAAACATGTGACTGCATCTTGATATACAAATGTATTCAATACCGTTCTCAAGATGCTAACAGGACTGAGGACTGCCAGATTGCATTTTTAGCTCGTTTACAATTTCGATTCTAAATAACTATCACATTACAATTACCCCGGTGGTTCGGTGTGTTTTTGTTCGTTAGTTTGTTTGTTTGTTTTCCTTTGGCTTATCGATTACTAAAGTAATTTTTTACATTCAGTGTTTGAATGAAAAATACAATGTCCAAAACAACGCATGCTAATTACACCGTACACCACTTTTTCCCGTTCCTCGTGTACCTTCCCCCTCGTGATAGGCCTACATACACATTTCAGTTTGGGCTATTGCAGAGGTGTATGATTCACACGCTACATCCTACAATGTACCTTGATGCCAGGGATTTCTGCGACAATTGCTCTGGTATCATTTTCTGTGTTAAGGACTAAGGGTTAGGGTTTGGGTTGTGATAGAGTTTTAGGTTTAGTTTGGTGTGTGAGGATTAGCATGAGGGTCACGTAGGGTGTTGTTTGTGGGTAGAATCTATAAATGTTTGGCTTAGGGTTCCGATGGGAGCAATGTTGTCGCAGGAGCAAATGTCTTGGAACCAATGTCAGGTGTAGTCTTCCATTTCCACCCAGGCAACCAATTCTTTTTTTTTTGGGGGGGGGGGGTCCGTTTTCACTGTAGAAGATCTTTACACTCTATAACCTTATCTCTACGCTCATGTCCTGCGAAATGCGAGTCAGTAGGAATCTCTACCCTAGATTATCAGTGCCTCTGTCCACACTGCGCATGTTCAAATCGCCAGGGAATGCAGTTGCAGCTAACGTTTTAATACATCGCATAACGAGTCATGATATTTTGTCCGCGGGTGAGGAGGCGACAACCCCAGAATCTGAAGGAGGCAGCTGATTGAACACAAAATATGGAAGCTACAATTCGTAGGAAGTGTTGGTTCGGTTTCATCCTTGGTGTCGTTCAGGTGAATTTCAAATCTTCTTCCTATGATGTGCCTACCTTAATTGATAAGTATAGCTTAGTTTTCGATCCTATATGTAGTGGTAAAACATATTAGCATTAAAGGGATTCTCTTTCCGTAATCACGGGTAAAGCAGAGTATCTATAACTTCATCAAAATTCAAAATATCAAATATTTGCTGATTTCTTGTTTAGATTTCTGTTGAGTTTGGGCTCTCGGCTTCCACTATTTACCAGAAATATGTCGACGGTAGAAATACCTTCATAATCATGACATCGTTATATACTTTAAAAGATCTGAGTATTGATTTCGGAGAGTATATATGAGAATCTGAATGTTGAGCTCAGCCTTCGAGTGCATTATGCACCATTGAAATACCGTATATCAATAGCACTAACTGGTTCCATTTTTCACAGGGGCGATTCTTCGGTCAAATATTTTAGATGGCAAAATTCAGCTGATAACAATATCGTCTTCAAAATAAATATGGCCCAGTGGTTTGGACGGAAGAGGCCATAAATTCAGTGCATAAAACCATGCGTGCAAATTTTCAGCATTCGCCTGATCTTTTTACTCGGGTTGTGTACAGAAATCGCTTTATCATCATAGACTTACAATCACACACAAACACACACACACACTGAGGAAACATTCCCGTTCTTTTAAATAGAAAAAGGACAAAAGTGTTCCTGCTCAATTATATAAACACTTGATTTACGTCGATTCAGCGACTTTTCATAAAAAAAATTCGTAGACACACTATGCGACCCACACGTGAAATATACAAATTTGTTCATAACTCCATAAAATAATGTTGTATAAGATAGAAGTATACATGGATAAGCACGTACTTTTGCATGTGCTTGAAAGTTGTCTAAATGTCAGGATCACAGTGGAAACTGGATTATCAATCAGAGTCTAACACCGTGGCGCTCTAATGATTGCAGGCAAGAGGGAGTGATGTGTAAACCACTTTTGGCTCACTAAAAATGCCCCCCAAACATGCACTGTAATATTAGGCAATGTTTATCTGCCTTTCAGTTAAATTTGGCAAAAAGAGAGCGGAGGAGAGAGGCAGCTTCTTAGCTGCCGTCATTTTTGAAGCATTACTTGTAGAGATGATCCCTCGCAGAGTGTAATGAAAATAAAGTGTTTCTTCCCCTCCAAAATGTCCTTTTTATTGATTATATGTAATACTGAAGACGATAGCATTTAATGTCACATATCAATAATTACTAGTATGGACTATGTGTATGTTGTGTCCCTTCGTCGAGGGATTTACCACTGTATCCGGGCAATTACCCCCCAGAGGGCAATTACCCCCGGCTAAACACTGGTTAGTGGCAAGGTTAGAGTAAATATTAGGGTTAGGGTAAGGTTTAGGGTTAGGAGTTTGGGTTAGGGTTAGGATTAGGTTCAGGATAAGGATTAGGATTAGGGCCAAGGGAAGGGTCCGGGGTAATTGCCCAGGGGGGTAATATTGCCCTAGGCCCATTTACCACAACGAATATGTTTTCCCCACTAAAATGACTCTCATTTGCACTGGAAACGAGACTTGTATACAGGTATACGTTTACTCACTATAATGCAGCATAATCATGACCACATTGACACGGACTCGTGAACTCATTAAAGGGAAACGTTTTGCTTGTCTATACTTACACAATGCTAATCGGGTTCCAATCTATGACCTTTCGTCCCTGTGGAAAGTGTAATTACATACGAAGTTTACATTGTGTGACGTGATGAAGGGGTGCAAGTGCATGGTATACAATTAGCTTTATTGCATTACAAATAGAGAAAATTGGTCAAAATGCGCTTAAATGACTTTATGTCCTATTATTTGAAACTCATAAAACAAAGTTGCTAACCTTTTGATTACAGATGTGGCATTTAGCTTTGTTAATCATTCACGTTTCTCTATATTTGATTTGAAGCGCTGTCTTGTCTTGATAAGGAGTTTAGAAGTTTATTACCGTCTTGTTTGTCCACCCTTGTGAAACCCACTGATCATGCATTTTCCTTCAGTTTTTCAACTCTCTAATCACTAGGTATTCAAAAGCTTTAAAGGTCTGTTAAAAACCTCTGCACGATGAAAATCACGACTAATACCCATTATTTTTGGAAGAAACGGAAATGTTTAAAAGAGAGATGTTCGGCAGAGGCTCGAATACACCCTCGTATGACAACGATGATGGTTCCAACAGTTGCCGAGAGTCTTTTTTTAATAACTTTGATTACTTTCTTGCTTGTTCTGTGTCTTTATTTCTCAAGAATATCAACACAAAATGTAGCAAAGAAATAGTCCAAACTGATGTGAGCATAAACATTATTCATAGAGAGTTCATTGCTGTTTACAAGATTAAGTACATTTACAGCCCCTGTAAACGGAACAACTTCCTTGATATGACGAATTCTTATCGCAATGCATTTAATCCTATATGTCAATCCTTCCCGAATTCTATAGACCCAGTAACTCTCTTTCAATCTGCTTCCTTCCTATCTAACAATCGGACGTTTTCTGAACGTTCTTGAAACGTTCCAAGTTCGTTTTTTGAACGTTTTGTCAAAACGTTTTCAGAACGTCTTCTTGTGGAAGGTTTTCGACGTATCTGATACGTTTCAAATGAACGTTAAAAAAGTACCTTTCAATAACGTTTTCCCCCAAAACCTGTGCTTTGCGGTAAATGCTAAGTAAAAACTTTAACGTTATAATGTACGTTTTAAAAGTGTCCGTTTTAGAAGAAGACGTACGGAACCTAGAAAATAAAAAAATAAAAAAAAAAATAAATGAAATTGAGGAAACATTATGAAAACGTCATGTGTTTGCTGGGTTGCTTTCTATATATTCTCTTTGTTTGTTTGTTTGTCTTTTTCTGACTAGATTTTACATGGATTACACTCTGTTTCCGCCGCTAATTGCACAGGGGTCAGTGCTGAAGTTGTCTGTACTGTAAGTCACGGAAATTCTCAGAACAGTTTGTTTGTTCGTTTGTTTGTTTTCCCCTTTTAGTTCCAATGAATACAAGAACAGTGAAAAATAACATCATTTCTAAACGAATTAAAGATTACAAGTAAACCAAAACGTTAACGTGATCTTGTTCATTTCGCAAATCGAATAAGACAAACGACATAGTGTACAAAATAGAAATCATTCGTCACCATTCTGTACATTGGACTCAAAAACGAGTAAAGCTAACAACACCTGCCTGCGAGTGATTTTTATATGACGTGATGTTGTGCAACTGTGTGTCTGAGCATGTGTGATAATAACTAAACACACAGCCCTGTTGCTGTACAGAAGTCACGACTGGTGTGTCGAAGTGCTATTAATGTCTATACAGAAATCAATTTACCAGTTACCAAGTTAGTTTGCATTGAAATGTAACATTGCTTTCGTTTTAAAATCTCGTACACAAAATTTAACAATCACATTTGATTTGAGTAGAAAATGACAACTTGCATAAAATACAATATGCTGGACGTACTTGAGGGGAAGGAAGGACTACGGAATATAATTGTAATACCATTTCTGATATGCATAAGATTAGAAACAATTACCATTATTGTCGCAGTTGCTTCTTTCATTGTCATGATATTGTTCATTTCGCTTCCATCATCATCAGCTTACTGCCAAATTCTTCTAACCACGTTTATGATATTTCTAAACATATTGCACTAACTGCGCACAGTGTGATGACTTCGGGCACTGCCTACAAGGCACAGTGGAGGTAGACCCATGGCTGCAGGAAACTTTGAAGACTCAGATGGACGTTCAGGTAACCATGGAAACAAACTCTGTACTGGAAATCTTTTTTTTTAACTCTCTCCCCCCCCCCCCTCCCCCTTCTCTCTCGCTTAATCCATCTCTCACTGATTTTGTTCGATTTCGTTCGGACTAACAGTTTGTAAAAAATCCTTTCTGGTCATAACTATTGGGTTGGTTGAATTCAACTTTGTACTCCTTATTATGGCACGGATGAATGGTCCCTTTTGTACATATTATTAGGTGTATAGAAAACTTTGACAAAGCTGACGATATGGCAACACCTTTACTGATAAACTTCGACCAAAGGTTAGGACTGCGCAATGGGTTGATCGTATTTGTAAAGGCATATAATGCGCGTATACCGTGTTGTAAATATGCAATTCTGACTTTATTTACAGAACTACGTAATAAATTCCCCTTTTCTTTTGCCATTGTCTTTTATAATCTTTTCAATCGCCCCTGTACAAAAGACAACAAAACATTAAAAAACACACAATAAACCAATTTTATTATTTTAAATTCCAGCCTATCAGATTCTGCCCTTGTGCACTTTCAAGCACCTGCACGCACATTCACCACCATCACACATCAGAGATTACTTTCTCCTGCTATCTTCGCAGCAGAATTTGTATTATTACAATCTATTACGTCCCTACCTTTTCCTCGGGCCGGCCATCTTTTCAAGCAATTCTTATAATGGCGGCCCTCTGCATAATCGCTTCTTAACTACAATTGTTATTGTAATCCCTGCTGCATAGACATGCATACTGTATGTTATATCATTAATTTCCTTTTATAACGTTGTTTATGCAAGTCAAACGACTCTGTGTCAAATTTACTTTGTATATTTCCTACATGTTCATGATTATGTAGCTTAATTGATTTGCAGAAAATAAAGTATCTATCAAACAAACAAATCAAACAAAGAAAGATAAATGTATTCACTTTGTGCCCGGGTGAAGAAGTTTCAGTAATGAACGTGTGGCACCTATAAGTAGTAAGTATTTGTTTGTTAAACTTTGTTATTGTTGTTGTTGTAGTTTCTACCGATAAAAATCTTAAAAATCTCTTCCGACTCATTTCCCTTCTCTATTTATATCTATGTATTTTTATAATAGACGAATGAATAAAATGAAATGTAATGTAATGAAATGTTGCAGCTGGTTACTATTTTTTTTCTAAATCATGTTTCTTTTGAAGATTTCATATAATTGTTCAGGAATTGAATTGAATGTCTTTCTTCTCACTTATTCTGTAAAACAAAACAAAAAAAAACAGACGTGATTGAACTGTATTACGACAGAAAAGGCATTTTCTCATTTAAATCTACAGCTTGACACGCCGTTCCATCTCGTTCAACTGCTTGATGTAAGTTTTTGTTCCAATGGTGATGAGACTTGATGTGTTCATTTCATTTGATATAGTGTTAATGACGTATTTGATTGTAAATGGAATTCTGATACGCAGTGACGTAGTTGAAGGGCTCAGGTTAATACGTATGTGCCAAAATGCTCTACATAACAGTCAACGCTCCTAGCTATATGGACCTTGATTTTGATTAAATTATATGGGAGTTAGCAACACAATCATTAGGATGCTGTCATGACTGGCTTATAGTTGGCTATATGTATATATATTATACTACATGTATGTATATATTGCCATGGTCAAATTGGTGATTGTTTCATCATTGCGAATCATTGATTTTTTACTTATATATACTGTTTGTTTGTTTGTTTATTTATTTATTCATTTATTCACCTTCAAATCACAAAGTAACAATGATACAATACAACTGGAATATAATGACAACTGAAGATAAACGGATGGATTGCCCTGCTCAGCTCGGCCTTCATGGTCGTACTGGTCTTCCGAGAGGTCCAACAGTGTATGCTGCTATGTCAGAATATGATATCAGTCTATTCAATTTTCATGATTTTATGTGTGAAAAAGTTCGCGGTCTGTATTGCTGAAGTGCACGTCTCGTGATAATTGCGAAAATCTTGAAACTTAACGCTTCTATTTCATTCTATTAGCATGAAGTATTCTCAACTCTAAAATGGCTTTATTGCAAACAAGAGAAAATATAATATTAGTTTCTTGGAGGGGAAAGGCAGACTGTGCAGTAGTTTTTTTATTTTTAATTGATTAGATTTTGTATTTCAGAAAAGATAATTTTTTATGTTTTCTGTTTGATTGTTTGTTCGCTTGTTTTTAGCACGATTAATATTTCTTTTCAATTTGTGCTTACAGGCTCACAACTCTTACAACACGAGAGTGTACGGGGTGCTTTACGGAGGTAAAGTATAAACAATATACTGTTTTGATTGTGTATTATAGTGGATAATTATATTTGTTTTCCCGGGATACAGTATTTTCGGAATTCCTTCAGGCAGATCTATAAACGCAGTTGTTTATTGTCGTAATTGAGCCATACGAGATGGAAGGAAAGTACAATGTTTCTGATTGAAATTCAAGAGCTTTATGGGATTAATTTCAAATCAATTTCATTCACGCATTTGAAAGGAATTTTAAAGGTCATTTGAAAGGGAAAAGCCTCAAATATCTAATTCAATCTATTCTTATTCATTATAGATGCTTCTTTAATGAGAAGCTGCAGTTCCTTCATTGGCTAGATGCTGTTTGGGGAAACTTCTGTTAAAACCCGATTCTGATCCATATGTATCAATGTTATTGTTGCATATAAGCTTATAGTAAGAGGAAAAGGTTGAACAAGCTTGAGAGTTGATGAGGAAATATTTCTTTCTCGGATTGTGCATAAAATTGCATATCGTGGAAATTTATTGCTCCAGAAGGTTGTGACAAGTACACTTTGATACATAAGAGCGATAAAATGAATATTTCTCCTTTTCGAAGAAGATCACGATAGTGTGGGATTCACAGTCTATGCTGTGTCTGTATATAGGTAGCTTCATTTTCCATAAAGGCAGCTGTCAGTCGTTTTCAAATACTGAAACAGAAGTTATGAGCAAGTTTTGATAAACTATTTTTTTTTGCTATATTTAAACTGAACATTTTTCTTACTTAAGACCAAATTCTTACTCAAGAAGATATTCAGTAGATAATAGGGTAGTTGTCAACGTTTATCCAAACAGCAAAACGACGGCTGCGTGCAAGATGTCGGCTCCTGTTAGAAGAGTTCAATGCTTAATAATCCCTGCTGGCTTGTATTATCTTGTATTATCAGGTACTCCCACTTTCCTCATTCACTTAGATGATTAAGTATATTATACTGTTGACGCCCTAAGTACATTAAGCAAAGAAACAGATATAAATCCTATAAGACCTTTTAGTTCTCTCTCTAAATACATACACGACTGAAAATTGACACAAACTAATCCAGAAGCTATATTATGGAAATGCCACCTTCAGATACAATTTAACGGAAATTTTGAGGGCCTGCAAGTGAGTCGGTTATTATATCGCACGTGATAATATAAGTGGGGGTAACTATGCATTTGCCACTATCAGCACAATATGTGACTATAAATCAATGACAAAAAAATGGCACGATATGATTTGAAACAAGAGTTCATGCAAACCAATTTTATTGAAGTCTGTAAACAAAACTGTAATTTGGAGCAGATACAGCCTACCATGCCTTGACCATCAACAAATAAGGGCAACAGCATGATACTGTGGGTGGGCCTACATGGGAGTGCATTTTAGATTAACAGATAAAGATGCCTGAACCTGAACCCCGAGTTCACAGTGAATATCTGATGACCCACGGGGTTAGCTGTAATTAGATTTGAGATCTCACGGTAGAATTTAGAATCAACCATTTTGTAAAAACGAAGATTTAGTATACGCCTAATTGTCAGGCTTAGTTTAATAGTGAAACTGCTGCAGCGAACCCTATTTGATCTCTCTCAATTAATGTAAATGATAACATGTATTGAGTAATGCACCAACATTTCTCTTTGACAAAAATTTTGCTAAGGAATCTTGAAACCGGCAGCTTCTGCGCTGGTGGTTATGGCATTGTGTTGCGTTCTGAAAACAAAGACTTCCCCATCAGTTTAAGCGTGATCATGTGAAACGGTCCTAACACCTTTTCTATTTATTCATTCATTTATTTATTCATCTATCTATCTATCTATCTATCTATCTATCTATCTATCTATCTATATTATCTATCTATTCATTTATTTATCTATTTTAAACCTCGGCACATATAGTATATTGTTTCCCTCTTCATTTTCCGTTTCCTCCCCTCATTCTACAAGTTCGCATCTTATTCAAATTGATGCAGGCCCGTAACTAGGCAACTGCTAGGGGGCTCCCCGTTTGCTAGCAACCCCAAAATGAAAAAAAAAAAAAACTAAGGAGAAAAAAATGAGTTGCGGACCCCCCCCCCCCCCCCCCCCGTTTGAAAAAAACAAATGAAAGGTGGCTTGTAGTGGCACCAGAAAATTGCGCTGAAGCTTTTTGCTTTTTTTGCTTTTTCTTTTTTTGCTTGTGAGCCGATGAAACCCGGAAGTGGCACAAGAAACGAGCAAGAGGGAGCCTGTTTTTTTTTTCTTGTCCACTTTTTCCTCATTCTGAACCCCGCATTAAAAATCTTATTTACGAGCCTGCTGATGTGCCATATTAATGTGTCAAATTGTGTACATTGACAATCGTCTTCTAACCCCATCTAACCTCAGCTCACGCCTTTCCGTAACACCGTAAAACCATTTCTTTATAGCGAACGACACGTGTCAATGGCCTCCACCATACGGCACCGCCCCCTGCATAACGATAGCCAATCAGGAGTTCAGCCTGACTGATCTTCTGAATATGGGCATCAGAGGGATAGAACTAGACAACTGGTACTGTGAAGGCGAGGTATGGCGAGGAATACCTTTACATCTACTCATTGATAATAAAGTTTTTCGTGTCACGCTGTGTGTTCTTTCTTATAGTTATTGATGTACAAATTATATGAAATAGCATGCATATTATTTTTGAAGATTTCAAAGCCGCATTTCAAATCTGAACAGATAACATTGGCAATCGTTACGTTGATAAACTTTTGCGTTGGATATGATATCTTCACACGCAATGAGGAATTATTCCACTTTTTTTCGCTTGGTTGTTATACCCTGCCATGGTTCGTGTATAACATAATCTTTTTCTTTTCTTTTTTGTTAATATGATGTTTATTGATTTCAACCACATGCATACAAACTTAAATCATTTCTAATTATGGTATATAACTTTCTATTCTGCTGCCTTTATTCTCTTTTTCTATCATTTTTTTCTTTTCTCTCAAAATTTATTTTTCTTGCGTGTATTATAACATCATCTAGAAGGACATACCTCAAAAGCAATGAATGCACATGCGCCATCTATCATGTGGAGAAACTAGAATATGAAATAGATACTCCTTTGATTATCTTGCAGTGAGAGTAATACAGTGTTACTGAGAGTGAGTCATTGTTATTTTGCAATAATTTTGTGTCATTTGGACATAGAAAAATGACATGACATGAAACAAAACAAAATGAAATACATCAACATTACGTCAGTAATGAGAAAACCTCTTCACATATACATTTCATTGCTATGACAAATTGTTGCTGCCGTTGTTATATATATTTCCAGTGTTCCACGTCTTACAAGCTTGGCTTTTCAGTGGAACAGTTTTCCATCGTATGATTATTTACTTTTTTGTTGTTGCCATGACAAAGTGCATTGTTTCTTTTTTTATGACATCATTCGTGCATATACTCTATATTGTATTTGAAAAAAAAAACTGCCCTTATGAGACGAATGAAAGACAAATCGACAACTTGTATCGCTTTTAATCATGTTCTCTCTTTTTTTGATGATGGAAATAAATAGATTATTGAATTGAATTGAATTGAATTGAATTGAATTTGAATAAACGAAACTCACGGCGAGAGCAATCATCATATAGCGCATACATAAGCACAGCAAGAGACGTCAGTTTAACCCATCGTGTCCGGAGGCAATTTTGATCAATACACATTAATATGATGTCCTCACTGAATTCGCAAATATAAAATGATGTTATTTTACATCCTATGTAAAATTTCTTTTCAAATAATTTACACAATTATTTTGAATCAATAGCTTTATATGTATTACTATGTTTATATATGGTTGTAGTACATTGTACGTTTTGTTTTCCTTGAATTTGCATCGAGAACAAAATTGTGATATTTGAAATGAAATTTGAATTGAATTGACTTGAATTAACTATGTAAGAGAAATCAGTGGAACTGCTTTAATTCATTCAAATTAGCGATAAAAAGCATTAGTAAGATATGACAAATTGCCTTTCATCGACGTAGATAAGCACCGATTATTCAGTGTTGATAAAAAAAAACCCAACTCGAACCAAAATTTGGTTAATTTTAATAATAAAATATGTTGTCAGTTTAAGGATCATCTTTCCTTTAATGATTTAGAGGACATTGATAACTCTGCAACCAGAATACATTGACAAAATATTATATTCGACCAAACTGTGGCTCATTTGAATTGTAAATTTTCACCCATCTAACCTTGAACGGTGTAAAAAGGAATGTATATCATCTATTACATGGATTTTAATCCAAGTGTTGATTCCAGAACACATACAATGAAAAAAAAAAAAGAGAGACTGTAATGCACTAATAGAGTCCAACAACTTTTAATGGTTGCACGCTGTGTAAATTTGGTATAACCATAAAAAAGTTGTTGGACGCGAATAATGCATAACAATCTCTTTTTTTTAATCTCACATAAATAGCTTAAAATAAGGATTAAAAAAGGACGACATCCCATAAAAAAAGGTCAGTCACCCGACCAAAGATTAATTATAGTTTCGTGTAGTAAATTGATAATTTGGTAACATACCCCTACGCTGCTATTTGTCTTTTCCCTCCGATACCATTCCAAGATGCGTATTGCTCACCTCGGGACTGATATCGCAATGATGTGTAACGCTGATCACGTGAGGTTCGAAGAACCTGTGGCTGAAATAGGGGCGTGGTTGGACCAAAATGAAGGCGAGATCGTCCGCATCTATATGAATGTAAGTCATTCGATGAAGTGGCGGAGGTTATTTCCTTGAGAAACGCTGAAACGTGTATAAACCTTCAAGATGGGTTCTGTAGTTTTATACGCACTTTAAATCATTTTGCCTTCGGCACTTCAGCCAGATTTAAATGTCAATAATGCACACATGAAAGTAAAAAAAAGAAGGTAAATATATGAATGCATAGATATCAAAGAGATGTTCAGTTAAATATACACTTTCAAATTACAGTAGTAAAGATGTGGGTAGATAAATAACCTTCAAATGGTTTACTTGAGCAGTGAGTATACATTGGGATTGTTATTTTCGGCAAAGTCTCCGTCACGCAGCAAAATGAAAGGATGATTGTTACAAAAAAAAACATTTGACGTTGAGAACATCTATGCAAATCACACTCATGCCAATCCTGGTAAATTGACATAATTTGTTCAGGAGTAACATATCGTGGGAAAGTTCAAATCATCTAATGAATACACAGTATTGACAAAACGAGAGTATGGCCCCATTTTATCAAAAGATAAAATCGATTTTACATTTCCTTACCACACAGACTGTCATAGACTTACAGCTGAAATCAACTATATAATCAATTTTAACTCTTCATAAAACAGGGCCCTCAGGGCCCCGTTTTATCAAAAGATAAAATCGATTTTAAATTTCCTTACCACACAGGCTGCCATAGACTTAAAGTTGAAATCAACTTTATAATCAATTTTAACTCCTCATAAAACAGTGCCCAGCAGGTCCCCGGCCTTCCGTGTAATATTAGCGAGCTTTATGACTGGATCTGCGACGCGAACGCTAAGACGGGGGGGGGGGGGGGGAGGGAGAAGAAAAAAAAATGGTGCTCTGCACCAAATTCAGACAGCTGTTTCCATAGTGTACTGTATGTATACGTGTATGTATAATGTATGTTTCCATAGTCCATCCAGGGGGCAGCATTGTCTTAGCGTTCGCGTCGTAGATCCAAAGTTCGCTAACGACGTTCTCTGATTTACGCAGGAAAAGTTTGACCAGGGCAACGATAGCGCAGTAAACGGACCTTTCGAGCGTCATCTTGGCGACCGTGTTTTGACACCTGCTGACCTGCAGGATACCTACGGAGGGGAGTGGCCTACGTTGAGGACGATGAAAAGGGTGTGGCAGTTAACCTCTGTTTGTTTGTGTGTTTTGTCTGAATGTCTATCTGTTTCTGTACTTAAACATCCACCATTTCTACACCGCATTGCTTTGGAAAATAAATTGATGTTTAAAACAGAGCACACATACTTTGACAAACCTAATTTCCAGGCTACTGAGATGGATACTATTTGTCTGTCAGAAGATGTACTCGAAACGACCGGAAAGAAGACACCAAACTGTCCTCAGATCGTAAACACCGCTATAAAAGTCGTTTTATTGTCATGCAAACTCCTCCACGAGTTTTCAACTTTTACTTTTTGAAGTGGTGGTAGGAAATTCTGTGATTTGAAAAAGAAAAAAAAAATCTAAAGTCTTGTCTGATGTAAAAAATACTGTATGTTTCTCCAATCCAACGTAGCATATTCGTTTATCTATATTCAAATACTGCGTTAACTTAATCTACTTGCAACTCCGTGAGTACATGTATTATACAAAACAGTCGCGACACGGGGAGGCAGTTCTCTGTTTTTGTTCGTCAATATTTGCCGTCTTGTTACCATCTTGAAGATCATAGGCTCTTGATGATGTTACCGAAATTATTCGGCATATTCCACTCTTTCTTGATTTATTTCACGCAAGCAAAACGATAAAGATTTATCTATCTATTTATCTATTTTGACGGAAAGCCAGCAAACTCCTCTCCCGTGTAGATTTATATATAAATGTATTACATATTAACCTGTCTTCACATTGATTGTGTCCAGAATCTATGGATATAATTATCAAGTATTAGGAGGAAGAAAAAAAAAAAAGATCACAAAAGGCTCAGGCAATTATTGACAACTATAGGGCCTTGTGAACACATTCTAACTATCAATTTTGTTATACGTTGCGTGTATGTATTTTTTTCTTCACATCATAGGATGGTAAAACCGTGGTCATAGCACAGATAGCCACTGCTGGGTCTGATGAATTTTACCTCCACCAAGGCATATTCATCCATCCGGGATTTTGGTTGGACAAACAACGCAGATTCGTAAGTAGACCCTACTTCTCCGTGTATTCAATAAGTACAGGTTCCCGGGTTCAGGTTATCCGGACTAACGATTAAACAGCTTTCCCACCAACTCTCTTCATATACATGCAAGCTGATGATGACGACTATAATATGTATTATGTATATGGCGTTTTAAGTTGGCGTTGTTTGAGGGTTTATTTTTGTAAATAAGACAATTTTACAAATCGATTAGTCATGTTGACATAATTCCCCCGGCATTCAGTTGAAATGATGACTTATTATCTTTGTTTACGTCAAAAAAAAAATATCTCTCCGCTCCAGATGATTATGTAAACTATACCGCTAAATCTGTCGAGTGATGACACTATATAGAGTACAAGTATACGTCTGCGGTGATGACTCCTCACTTTTATTTAAAACTTATCTTTCATTCTATCTTGATGTGGTTACATAAGTTTACAGACTATCCATCGTGTGGTGGAAAAAATGACACAAACGCCCTTCGCTTCTACAGTGACAGCACGCACTACATGTAAGTATTATGCAGATTCAACAGTATAACATTTTATCATCTACCTTAGATATAGCATGTTACCCTGATCACTAACTGTGATTCTCGTCATAAAAAAGCGGTAATTCGCCTCAATTATAATATATGCATAGAAATAATGACAGATCACGTGTCGAGTAATACGCTAGTGTACGAAATAGGATATAATAAATGCTGAGCTGAAGAAGAAACAGGGGGAGGGTTTTATGTATGTTGCACACACATTAGACCCCTTTTCATTTTTCAGTACTTTAATAAACCGTCAAAAGTGTCTAGTTGTATGCCATAACAGTGGCGGATCCACGGGGGGGGGGGGGGGGGGGGGGAGGGGCGCAACCGGCGCACGTCCCACCCTTTATTTCTCGTTAAAAACAAAACAAATGAAAAGAACAAAAATGAAATGAAACCCGGAAGTGGCACCAGAAATATTAGTTGCGCCCCCCTTTACAGAATCCCTGAATCCGCCCCTGCATAACTATTACTGTTTAATTATTTTTCGTTCTCCGTTCTACCAACTTAATTCTCGGTTGTAAAAAGCAATCAACTCTTCTAGTAAAATAATAATGAATGGGAACAGATTTGTGGGAGATACATCGTAAATTACACATCGTAAATTACAAACTATTACTACGTAACCTTACACATTCCTGTAGGGTTTATGCAATTTGTTCTTTAAAAAGAAACGCACTAGCTGTAACCTACAGACATTATATTTTTGTGGTATGATTTGTAATAATATTATTTATTTGTAATAATATTAATGTATGGCAGTTGCTACACCAGTGTCCGAACGGTTTGATATTTTCTACAAGATTAACTCTGCCTGTGACTTCGGTGTCTTTAACTTTCTACAGATTCGAAAACGAATTACTGGACGGCCCGTCTAGAACTGGATACGTGGAAGACCTTACCGAGTTTGTCAAGTGCCGTATACAGTACCCTGGCGCGGACATGATCACGCCGCAGTTCCTCGAGACGGCAGTCTACACCTGGGCCCGGGGAGAACCGGCGAACCCAGTAACTGACGCAACCTCCTGTATCCTTCTCAGGTATAAGACAGAATTCTTGATACATGTATGTCTTTATTGACATTGACGATTCTTTCTTTTACATTTTAATGGTGGACACATTATTAGAAGCATGCATGGATGCGCCAGTTCAGCGGGGCTCTCAATCCTATATAGGCCAATTCGAGGTGCTTGTCCAGTGTTCGAGGTAGATTTGGATGTACGGTATACGTTTGGATTTTATATGGCCTACCCAACAGTTATGTTCCGTTGATCAAAACCTGCTCCCGTTATTCTCCGAATGATTTAGATGACTTGTGTAAAAGAATTAAATATCCTTCAAAGATACATCGTAAATGTCTTTGCCTATATCTTCCCATAGGAAGACGAAGAGAAGGACCTTATTACAGAGAATTGGTTTTAACGAAATTCATGGACTCAATTAAGAGTACAGACGTCATTATGAATATTGTCTGAATTGCATAATGTCTTACAGCGGCACTGATGGTCGATGGTACAGACCAAATGACTGCAACCAGGAAGTCAATTTTGCTTGCCGCCATGAGGTCGATGTTGATGACTGGGTGGTGAGCGACACGACCGGGAACTACGACACGAACACCGATGCATGTCCCACCGGATATAGATTCGCGCTGCCGCAAAATGGCTACGAGAATCAGAAGGTAAAATAGGGCAGTGCCAGAGACACTGCGATAATTATGTGAGTCTTTATTTCCAGTCATGCATAATCATAATCACTATAATAAAGGCAATCAGCTTTAAGTCGTGGCTTATAAAGGACCTTGGCAGAACAGTTCCGAGTGAGCTGAAAGGGCTATCATGCAGAAAACAGCATAGATAACTAGAGATAGATAGATAGATAGAGAGATAGATAAATAAATAGATGCATAAATGAATAGATAAAAAATCATACATACATATACATACATCGAGAATTTTAACAAAAATGATAAAGAGAGACATGCTCAGACACACATTAATCGTAGGTAGATAATTATTGACCTATGAGAACTGATAAATACCATGCAACACAAGAAGACTGGGTGCAATTTGCCTGCTCGGTAAAGAACGACCAGTTCATATTCCATATACTTCACATTCATTAAAATACATTGGGACGTAAACATAAACGTGCAGAGTAGTAGTACATTATATCGCCGAACACTTTTGTCAAAGTATAAATTATGGTTGACGCAATTTGACATATTAAGATATATTCAAGAGATCATTGATCATGCATGGATGAGGAGATATGTACAGTATAATCATGTTTCATCATCCTATATCACACAGCTACTGGATGAGCTCGACGGACGCTCGACCTGGCTCAACGTTGCCCCCTTGCTACCAAACTACGTGCCCCCTACTAATCTTCCACCAGTGGACCCCACCACCGGCCATGCCACGCCTCTCGTTCGGTCCTCCTCACTCCTCTTCTGGTCTCTCATTGTTCTCTTTGCTGTGCTGCTTTCATAAATCCCTGAATGTGAATGCAAATCCGCATCTTACTTTCCATTGATGGGAGAGAACAAAATCAAGATAATGATTGATTTAGTCAATTACTGGCCAATGGCATCACTGGGGGATAATTTCACAATAATTTGTCGAAGAGTTATTTTCCATATTGATCTTATAATCAGTCATAATACATGTACGTCGACAATTAGGCACCGACCAATGAGTAGTTATATTCAGGGCAACGTGACAAACGTTTATCGATCCTGATATTCCTGCGTGGTTATGGTGAAGTTTGAAGAATCGTACTGAAGAGGTTTATGAATGAGTGGACAGTCTTTCATCAATGAACACGAAACTATGTCCTCATACTCCACTTCAATCCCGATTGGGAGCATATTAAGGAGTTCTGTTCAGTATTGTCTTCTTCAGTTGTGACCATGTTCATTATTTCACCAGATGATTAAACACCAGCCAAACTGGAATTAACTGGAGATAACTCCTTATTAATATGCATCATTCAGCCTCCTGGGACTCCTGCTTATATTATCATTCTGCTCACTATATCACTCCATGCAAACGAGAGTGCATTTGTCTCTAGGATTAGTTTTATATCTTATTGCATTATATGTTTAAATTTGGTCTACCGAGAGATAAGCCCCATGATTAGCTTTTCATACCTTTCAATACACGACACTATAACACTCCTGAGATGGCACCTTTGTCCTTTCTCCTAAAACATTCTACGACGCAATTGATTATTATGGTATGAATTCTATGTTTTGTGTGGAAAAGCATGTGCGTGAGGTAATCTGTCCTGCTTAGATAAATTCGCCTTTATCTACAAAAAAGACAGAAGCAAGTTTGTAGCCCAAATGCTCTGGATTCAGTCGATCATCTTAAATACGCTATGTATCATTAATGTAAGTGTTGCAATCTAATTGATTATAGTATATAGTCATACATCTTTGGCATCGTTGTTAATCAGAGTATGAATTGATATAATATGTATTTATTCATTCTGGCTAACAAAATCTGTATACCTTTCGAATGTGCCTGTCTATATGTGTGTCCTTCTGTCTGTGCGTTTTTGTGTAAAGTGGATATGAATAGAGGTTTTGTTTGAGTTCAGATATAAAGATTATCCTCTAAACTTTAGTTCACTTGACCAGTGCTCCCATCCTTATCTTGACAATATAGGGCCTATATAGACAATCACTGCACTCCACGAATAAACACAATTGTCTCTACCATTTGGGTGCACTAGTCTTACAAAATGGTGATCGTAATCACTAATGATCGACTGAGATATCATGTGACCAGTCTTTGATTTTGTCTCGAGGCCTCCATTTTTCACCAGGTGCTAATAACGAGCTAATGACCGGTGTATACTGTACTTACTACCGCTTTAGTTGGAGTTAATTTTCCTTCATCTGTCCGTGACCTTGGGGTGCTTTTGGACAGTCACCTCAACATGAACAATTACATAAACAACATTTGCCGTCGCGGATCCTTCGCTTTGAGCAAAATAGGGAAAATTCGTTGTCATCTCAGTAAATCCACTACTGAAATAGTGGTCCACGCCCTGGTCTCATCAATCTAGATTCTTGGACTGTTGCAACAGTCTCCTCGTTGGTCTCCCGGACAAACAGGTCTCCAAACTTAAAAGAATTCAAAATTCCGCTGCCCGCCTTGTTACACTTGCCAAGAAACGTGAACACATAACCCCAATCCTTCAAGATCTGCACTGGCTTCCTAAAAGGTATCGCATCCAATACAAGATTCTCCTCGTCACTTTCAAAGCACTGTATGGAACAGCCCCGCACTATTATACATTGCAGAACTCATAACCCAATACAAGCCTCGATGTCTCCGATCCTCTGCTCGAAACTTACTTGTTGTACCTACCATGCGAACAAAGTCTTATGGGGAAAGGGTTTTTTCTTTTGCCGCACCTACTTTATGGAATTCTCTGCCAGACCCACTAGAAGTCAGATGCCAACAGACAATTTCAAACAAAATCTCGAAATTTATCTATGCAAAGTAGCCTATGATTGTTAAACTTGAAGTCATTAATGTAGTTATCTCAGTAGTACTGGCGACTCTAATATATTGTGCTTAGTATTTTGTAATTTTTGTTATATTTTGTATTATGGTATAATTTGTTAGTATAAGCGCATAGAAATTCTTTTCAAGTTTGAAATGCGCTACATAAGAATTTGTTATAATAATAATGATAATGATAATAATAATGATAATAATAATAATAATAATGATAATAATTATCATTATTATTATTATTATTATTCAAAGCTCTAGTGTCTGATGTGCATTACAAACGGATTGAAAACTTGCAATAGTTTGTGTACAGTTCAGTCAGCTTGGAGATGATATTTGCCCTGGGAATTCATGTTATAAAATAAATAATGCACATTACTTGGTCGGACGTCAGTGAAATTATCAATCTTACTTAACTTTTGAACAATCCGAAACGCAATCAGCCTTGTCACGTGTATTTTAGACTGTTCCAAAGATACTATCTGGTGGATATACATGGCTGTATTGCAATTCTTATCTAGGCTCTGTACAAAGTGCATTTTTATAGGTAGACCTGTAGGCCTACAGCTGTACTCATCTATACAAACGTACTGTATACCCCATTTACTCCATTCATAGCTAATACAAATACTTTACCGTATAAAAGTACAGTTCAGGCGACTCTCGTTCTAACGTAGTCCTCGGACCGGCAGTTTTTTCGTTATTACGAAATATCGTTAAAGCCGAACAGCAGTAAAGCATACATACATGTATAAAGATAAACAGTGATAATCTGAATCTGAATTTTTACTTTGCTCCATCAAGAATTTCGTTATATCTGTGTTTGTTGTAACGGGAGAGCACTGCATTGAATCCGTCCATCCACCGATGTTCTCGATGACGGACAATTAAAGTTATCATGGTGACTGTATTTTCTACCTCTTGGCAATCGTTCTGTATGCAAATTATTAAGATATTACTCATGTAATTATATTACAGATGTATTGTCTAATTGATGAAAATGATGATAATTGTTGAAATTATACTACAGTTATTTTGTACTCTGTCAATGAAATTGCAGAAAGTTGATGTACTGTATTTGAAAAAAAAAAATGGCATACAGAGAATCCATCAATCAATCAATCAATTTGGCTGCAGTGTACTAATGAAGAGACACGTTCCTCCACCTCAATCACTTCCATCCTCTCGATATGTTCCTCTCCAGCACCATTCATCCCCCATAGGTTTATCTCTCCTACCTCTTTCTCATTCTCTTCAAATCTACATGTAACATATTCAAGTCTTACGAAATGAAACTTCTCAAATTACCTGAAGGAATTCTGCAAAGTTGTTAAACACACACACACACACACACACACACACACACACACACAAACAAAATGACAAATGCGCAACCCCGAAATTGTCAACAATGTTCAAAGAAACAAAGAAAGACCCATACAAAAAGCAATGCTACATATACAATAGTACAGTGCACCACACATTATGAACGTTAACTTTAATTCATATCTTGTGATTGACAATAAACATACAAATCTGATATTGAAATTAATATATGCTAATAGGATATGCAACAAAGGGGGAAAATGTAGTTGACCCAACTTAAAGACACCAGAAACCAGGAACTTAGTGTATAATGTATATGTAATTAGATTATGGACACCTCTTGAACATCACTAGTATATGTGCAATGTTTATTTTATTAATATGAAAATAAGTCCACTGATATAAATACATTGTAGTCACCATACACATTATACATCTTGTAAACAACAGACATAATGCAAGTCTTTTTTGTCTTGCTTTGTTTGCATTTTTCTTGAAACTTGCTAGGATGGGTATATGGGTAAAACAGTTACAAACAATTACAAAGACATATACGAGTATATGATGACAATAAGACAAAAGTGAAAAAAAAATGGGAGACTCTACTTCATTTGGGATTTAATTTTTGTTTTTCAATCAAGCATTGTGGTAAAAACAGCACACCCACATGACCACATTTAACTGACCACATCAAGTCAATCATAACTATCTTTTAGCAATTTAATTTCTTCTGATGCATAGAAAAGTGTACAACATGCAAGCATTGTATCAATATAACAATCTTAAATTAATATCTCTGCACAGACAAGTAAAAGGAAAATGCATTAGGGCCCACACAAACATACGCAATAAAATAAATTGGTAACTTTTAGGCAACACCGGCTTTGCATGTGAGAAATTATTGAAAGACTACGAAAACGCTGCTAGCATGGATATTGCTAATTGTGTCATAAAATTTGATGCAATCTAATACATTAAAAAAATTGCCACCAACCAATGAGTACTGTAGTTACTTCCCCATTTTGATAGATGTGAGCTACAATAATATGTAGGTACATGGTTCAAGTACATGGATAAAGTTGTTTCAGAACTAATGTACAAGTAAGTTAATTATATATGCACATTTTAAGAAATGCAATTCATGCACGAATGCAAAATTTGAAAATTTGAATGTAACAAGGTTTTCTCTTAAGGATATTCCTGAGAAAGAAAAAAATATGACCACCACCAATCTGCTAGTTACAGCTATCCAGACAGTGAAGGTGCGCACGCTGAAGACATTGCAACACATAATACAGTGTGTAACTCTAAAAAAATTAATGACTAATTCAAAGTGACAAAGTCAAGAGAAGAATACAGCCATTCTTCAGTAAAAATATCTTTGAGCAGTCTTCTTTTGACATACATGATCTGTAGTGACAATGTAGTATGTACGTATGTTGTACTGACATGTAGACAATGTATTCATGTAAAGATTAAACACAACACAGTACAACCGATGAGCAGAATACACTTTATCACATGATTATAATCAATCTGTTTGTCATTTGCATTCGACAGTAGCAAGAGAACTAGTATTTGCTGGACAGATTAATCATCTCAAGCTTGAACTTCTCACCATGGAATGGTTAGTTTCAGCTTCAAGCCATCATTTGTCTGGAAAAGAAATGAAAAGTTCTCATGCGAGTGTGAATACAAAGAGAATGTTATTATAAAGGTAATAATATCAATAGGCACTTCGCACAGCAGGGTCAAAAGGGTGGATGATATGGTTATTGTAACAGTTTTCATTTTTATTATGCCCATGTTGACTTATTATGTAAACTCTCTTTCAACTCTTAAAGATACCCACCCCTCCCTAAACATAGCTGATTCAATTTATGATTCATCTTTTGCATGTTTTGACCAAAAAGTGCCAGAAAGGGTCATCCATTCTTGACACTGAGGAAAATCTGTAAGAACACATCTCAGATTAATATTTCCAGCCAAACAAAATATATTTCACTGAATCATGCAACCAAAAATGACTTAAACTTAAGATTACAATCTCCATGGAAGGACAATCTATTTTACTGAATTATGGACCCCTTGATGACTCAAACCTCAAGATGAGAATTTCCTCTGAGGTCTCCAAGTCTCCAAGGGTGGAATTAAGATCATCCACCTCCCCAGTTGTAAGGTGGTGGCGCCTCTGCAGCTGTGCCATTGGCCTCTTGATACTTTGTGCCTGCATCTAAAAAATAGAAACAAATAGTAATGACTTAAAATAAAAACAGTGCAGTTACACTTAAAAAAAAGATACATGTAGCTGAAAACTGTTGTCACTGTTAACTAGTGGGACTTCTTGTGATCAAAATGTGTGGATTCTGATGCAAAAGAGCTAATGAATATGGAAATTTGTGCCCTTCAGTTTCAAAGAAAAACAGCACAAAAACAATAGGTAAAAAGCACAACAAACAATAACAATTTACATTTTAATGCTGGTGCCATGTTGTTGTTTCAGGGGGTGGGGAGGGATAAACCAAAATGAACAAACAATAACAACAACTACTAACATCGAATGTAGGGCATATTATGTGTTTTGGGTGTTGCTTTTCTTTTGAGGGTGATACAGGTAAGGAATATAATTCATAATATTAAATTTCTGCCATGATTTTCACTGCAAAAAAGTACATAAATTAGATTTAATTCATTTTTAAGCACTGATGTACTGCACATGTACAATTTGTAAATAAAATTGTATGAATATTGTCTGGGTTGCAAAGTTCTGATACTTTGGAAGCCAAGCGCTTTGCCTTCAGTGGAAAATGCACTTCAAAACTATGTATTGTTCTCATTAGGATGTATGTACAAGTAACTGCATTTACACTGTAAATAGACTCACCCTTATTGTCATTGCCCCTTAGAATACAGTTAGACCTGCCATTGCTGTCTGGTGGACTTCCGGCCTTCTCCCCACTCTCCCCTTCTGCTTGCGAGTGAGACTTGAAGCATCCATGGACAGCCCGGCGGATCTGAAAGCCTACGTAGCCGCAGGCTGTGTGGTACAACAAATTGAATGAGCGTATAGAAACTTCAGAACTTCTCTATCATATCTTAATACATTTATCTGTCTCTGGTCTTTGTAGATTTCTACACAATTACATACCAGTCCAGTGAAGATATGAGACAGGAAACGCATGTCATCTTTAAACATAGAAGAACTAAATAACAAAATTAAAGAGAGAGAGAGAGAAAAAAAAAACAACAACAACACTGTATGTACATTATTGCCTCCACGGGCATATAGAATAAACTTTGTTCAAACATTAGGCCCACAACACTTCCCAATATTCTTAACCTGATGCTAAAAAACAAGCCATAAATAAACAAACAAAGAGTTTAATTTTGAAAGAGATGCATATATGCATGCACAAGACAAGTGCTATCATAGCTGTGTAACATGAAAATGAACCAATTAATGGACGTGTATCTATTTGTTTTGCATTGTGGTTGTGTAAATGCACACGAGACCTACATATATCTTGACATATAAACTTGACATCATAGCAATACACTTGTCATACATGAAAACTGGATACTAAATAGAAACATTATATTGATCACTATATTATGTAATACACGAATATATACTCACACACAGACAGAGCTACATGTATTACGCATTGTGTAGTGTATGAAACATGTACTAAGATACAGACTAGACTACCACTTGTATGATTAGTATACAAAACAGCTTAGTAATACAGGTTGTATTCCGTAAATGGAGTCGGTCGGACGACCCAACATGATGTCAAACTTCAATTCCCGTACACTTACCATCAATTATCAATCAGACCATCTTTTGATAGCGTAGCGGTGGTCAAATATCGTCAATTTGATGACAACTTTATGTACTTGTATCGTTATACACAACCAAGCGGATTCCGCAGCGCTTTCTGTGCTGTATCCGGTACAAGCTCTGTGTACAACGATGTGTTGTCATACAGTACAGTACTTCACCGTAGGCTGTGCTTACATGCGTTCTATCATGAATGACGATGACAGTGTAACCCTATTCGTGGCATGTGATGTAATCTCAAAGGCACGGTTGGATGAGCCCGAGATTTAGTACACTTTATGTGTGTATATATACACGCTTATACCGTACAGTATTTGAAAACAAATCTTGTGGGAAATATGATCAACCACCCCTTTTTACTAAAAGTATCATGGATGAAACATAATAGCACAAGAATTGCTGATGAGATCTATAGGATACAGCCTATCATAGTAATTACCATAATTTAAGGGCCTTAACGTGGGTGATGACTGGGGGGCGTTTTTTTAAAGACGGCACAGATTGGGGCATGGCGCGTGTTAAACCTATGGGAAAAACGTTGGGTTAGGGTTTTTGGTTAGGGTTAGGGTTAGGGTTAGGGTTGGGGTTAGGGTTAGGGTTAGGGTTAGGGTTAGGGTTAGGGTTTGATGGTTATGGTTAGGATTAGGGTTAGGTTTAGGGATAGGGTCCCCAATAGATTTTGAGGGTCCCCAATCCGTGTGCCGTCTAAAAAAACACGCGACCGGGGGAGGGGTGTAACAGGTTTCTAAATAGTGCAACCAATATGAAGTTGTTGTTGTTGTTGTAAGTTGTTGTTGTTGTTGTTGTTGCTGTTGCTGTGTTTTTTTAAGTTTACCTTGTCTATTGGAAATATGGCGACGAACTACTACTGCTACTTCATTAGTATCTATACCCACTCGGGACTTCAAACACCTCAGAAATGGACCCTCACAATGGCCGAAGTTCTTTTACGGCGCATCATTGATGTGCACTCCTCATGGCGCCACACCTGTAAAGCATGCCCGGATTGGTGCCACCACGCAGAAGCGTCACATACCCGAAATGGCGCGTATATCATTCCAGTCGTCTACCTTGGCCTATAAAAATGGCGCGACGAATATACTGATAACGCTTTCATATTCTTTTAAACGTTTTGCAGAAAATCCATCCTCAGAGCAAAATAAAACCTGCGACTGATTTACAATAATTCGGCGGAAGAATTTCATGGATTTGAAAATTAAACATTTTCCACTGACATCTCACTTTAATTGTTGCACAAATGAAGGTACATATTCCAGAAATTATGATAAAAATCTCATATTTTCTCATTAGGGCCCTACTTTATTTTAAGCAGGTTAAAGGGATCGTATAGTTTTGGTTGAGACCTAATTTCAGGTTTCTAACATTTTTTTTGGGAGATAATGAGAAACCTCTTACAAAATATGAAAGAGCATGTAATTCTATGAGGAATTCAACGTTTATTTGATTAAAATTGGTTTTGAAATGGCTGAGATATAAAAAAGAGCAATTCTAATAAAGTGTGGGACCCACACTTTATGACGATCGCTTTGTTTTACTTTGTTTTTGGATGTTTCAGTAATTTCCAAACCCGATTTTCATCAAACAAACTTTGAATTCCTCTTAAAATGGTATGCTCTGTACTATATCATATGTGTTTTCTTGGTATCTCGCAAAAAGTTAAAAGCCCAATTCTCATCTCCACCAATACTGTACCATCCCTTTAAATCACATCACAAATATCACAGGTTAACAAGTATATATGGAGTTAACTCGCCTTACGATCGTGTGTAGTCTGGTTTACAATATCGATTTTTTTTTTGGAAAGAAAATAAAAAAAGAGAAGAAATTGATAGACATTTCAGTCGATCTCCTATATAGTAGTAGGCAAGGTTACCATTTGATGGTGATGATGATGCACAGCATTTGCATTGTTTATTACAAAACAAACAAACAAACAATGGTAGAGTGTATTCTTACCGGCTGTTTTGAATCTAGGTCACCATGTACAGTGTATATTATCTTGTTATTATCAAACTATAATTCAGTTCAATTCAATTCAACTCAATTCAGTTCAATTCAATTCAATTCAATTCAATTCAATTCAATTCAATTCAAATTTCGTCGACCTTGTGCCAAAAGGCCCTTAACAGTGTACGAAGTCTATGTGTTAAGGGCCTTTTAGTATACGGCCGACGATTTTGTTTTCACTATTTTTTCAACGAAGAGTGCAGAGAAATATGTGAAATTAATTGACATGCATTCTGTCGAATCTTTTCAGTCTATTCAATTTACAAGAAATCAAGAAAGAAATCTCTTATGTACAAAATCTTGTTCTCCTTCCCCCCTCGCCTCCCCCCCCCCCTCACTGTCTCCTCCTGTTTCACTCTCTCTCTCTCCCCCCCCCCCCCCCCTTCAATGGGATGGTAGGGCCTATAGTAGTTCTGGTTGAGACGGGAATTAAGGCTTCCAACATATTCTGCGTGATAAGAGCATACAATTTTAAGAGTAATTAAACGTTTATGTAATGAAAATCAGTTTTGAACTGGCCGAGATACCCCAAAATAAAGTTGCTCTAATAAAAGGTGGGACCCATCTCTTACTATAAGACCACTTTGTTTTACCTTGTTTTTAATATCTCAGCCATTTCAAACCCAATTTTTATTAAATAAACTTTAAATTCCTCTTAGACTTGTATACTTTTTCATATTTCATATTTGTGGTTTCAAATTATCTTGTTCCGTCAATGATAAAAAGCTCAAATGGAAAGAGAATGATGAGTGATATTACTGCTGCTCGCTTTGTTTCTGACCAGGTGTGATAATGGACGTGAGCCCTTCTCAGAGCACGGGAAAAAAAAAACACATTTGCAAGGTTTTACATTTAAAAGTCAACTATACCGTACCCCCCCCCCCAAAAAAAAAAAAAGAAAAAAGAAAAAAGAAAAAAGAAAATACAACGGCTTCCTCTGCAATGATAACTTTAAAAATAGTGAATCAATCCAAATACAATTCCAGGGTATGAAATCATAAGTTATTACCTATATACATCTTACAGAAAACCCCATCCGATTTGCTTCAGTGGTCAAAGAGAAATGAGGATCTTTGTAAAGCATTTCAGGAATCCCTTCACGCGAAGTTCTATCCATTGTGTTCACACATTAATATGCAATTCCAAGAGCATCTAAGTGCTGAACTTCGAAGAAACAGACTCATGGCATGCTTTACAACGATCCACATTCCTTTTCAACCACATATCAAACCAAATTACATGTGGTTTTTGGCAAAATATAGGTAAGATGTTATATTTTCAGACCCTAAAATGTAGTAATGAAACAGTTTCATCATATTGAAGGTTAAATGAATGCGCAAATCCGGTCGTTTTTGTTTTTGTTTTGTTTTTGTTTTTGTTTTGTTTTGTTTTTGTTTTTGTTTTTGTTTTTTTTTGGGGGGGGGGGGGGACATACTGTATATGTGCCAATAATTATTATTAAAGAAGTCGTCACTCATTGAACAGCCAATCTAACATGTCTTCCCCCTCCCCTTCTTCTTCTCTGTATTCGTAGTTCTTGGAATGTTGAGTCACCATGCAGCCACATTTATTTGTGCTTAAAAATGATATCAGGAAAACAGCTCTAATCATGGATGTGTCTCTCAATTATGCCTTCATTTTGGTTTTTGGTTTGAGTGCATAAGCCTATATAGATGTGTGTGTGTGATATGTATGTGTGTGTGTGTGTGCCAGTGTTTGTTTGGCATAAAAGGGACTATGCAATGCACATGCATGTTGGCATGTATTGATTTATAGAACCCTGATAATGTACATACATTGTATTTCATAATAATTTTTCTACCATATCTCTTCTTTTTTTTCCGGGGGGGGGGGGGGGGGGGGGAATCACTTGTATACACCCAAAATAAATCTTCCAAAGTAAAATTTTGTCAATGACATCATCTGTCAATCTCTGGTAATCAAAAGTTGGCCTACTTCAGTGGCGGATCTACGCGGGGGCACAGCAGGCGCGCCCCCCCCCCTTTATTCATTGTTAAAACAAACGAAAAAAAAGGGCACATGCGCCCCCTCTTATTTTGTAAAGGCGCCCCCTCTTTATGGAATTCCTGGATTCGCCCCTGTATTTGCAAAGCAAAATAATGTAAATGGAGTCCATTTCTGATCCCCATGTTCACAGTTACAGCTCAGTCTCTTACAGCCACGTGAAGTCTAGAAATATATCAAACACTGACCAATAATTATTATAGAGGGTGTCATGTGAATTTTCACGCTTTGGACTAATTTTGCAATGGTTAATGGTGGTGGTGGTGGTTGTGTATGTATGTGTGTATGTGATTTTTTTTTTTTTTTTTGCTGAGGAAAGTGTTGGCATGAGAAGAGAGAAACAGACAGGCAAACAGACAGGCAGACAGACTAACAAAGAGAGACAGAGACAGAGAGAGAATGTTTGTTCCAGCCGGGGACACAGATTAGAAAACACGTGTGGAGATAGATGCACTCTCATTCCATACGTAAAAAAAAAAAATAACACCCAAGGTCGTACCAGAATTGCGCTCTGTTTTTCCACCTCTTGTCTGTTTAATTCATTCATAATAAATGCGTTTACGTAATTATCTGCAGGTACATGATGTATTCACTCTTCCAACATTCTGGAGATTGTCGGACATGTGACACTTTTGACTTACAGGTCCATTTTCCATGGCAAACAGAGAAATCCTCATAAAAAAAAAACTTTTTTTTTCAATACATGTATTACATCTTGCAAAATTTGCATATACATCATTAAATGTACATGAGGAACAAGTACAATGAACAAGAAATACAATAACAATGTCTACCAATGTATTAAAAACACTAATGCATTCAAAATTGCATTCAAAATAGTTGGTCTACCTGGTAATCACATTATTATAACTTGTGATATCAAAAGAAAGCAGCATGGGCTATATGTAAAAACAAAAAGAAAAAAAAAAGAAAGGAAAAAAGAGGAATCCTGCATAGTGGATTACTGGTACTTTGATGTAAATATGACTGTATAGTATTGCTGCCACACACTAGACTAAATACTTGTATTGTGTTTTCTACAATATCCCAACTTCACCACCATAAAATGGAAGCATGTTGGTTAGACATACATTGTATACAATTCAAAACTAAACATTCATGAGATGACCATTCTTATGTGTGCCTGACAAATTTTACACAAATTACAAAGTGCAAGATAAGTTATATATATTATATTTTTTTGACAGAAAAACATATCATCATCTGTAGTACGGTACACTGACATATAAAGTCACACTATGCATTTCTGAAGAAAAATTTCATTTGAATTGAGCAAGTGTATACTAGTTAATTGAGATGTTTAAGAGGAAAGAAGAGATGAGTTATAAAATGAGTTGGAGTAGACTGAAGATACACAGCCTACACAGGTAGGGGACATTGTATTTGATACAATCTGTGACTTTTATTGTTGGTGTTACTGCTGTACACTGCAGAACTAGACCCACCACCCCCCCCCCCTCCCCCCTCAAAAAAAAAAAAAAAATAGAGAAAGATATATTAGCCATCACATATCTGGGCTGTGCAAAAAGAGGTCTATCTATTGCTAAACCTTAAAAACCTTTAAAAAAAGACCACACACAAAAAAGGAGCTCATTATGACAGTGCAAAAAGGTTTACCTGGTACATAAACAGTTTGTCATGAAATATAAAATTACGACTCACCCATGAATTGAAATGTGTAGATACGATAGCTGCTCAACAATGTCTCAATAGTTAACCCAATGAAGACTAGTCCTGAATATACTCAGCTAGGTGTCTACAGGAAATGTGGGCTATAGCAAAAATCAAATTGTACTAAATGGGTCAAGAGATTATCTTGAAAGTTGATAAAGCCAGACTAAATGCACTGCTTTTGAGCTTTTGATGGCATTATAAGGTACAGTTAAAACACCTGATTGAAGCTGAGAAATAACCACTTTACTACATCACAGAAACTAATTCATGAATGTGCACTATCATCAACTTACTGAAACATACCAGTGAGTTATCTGTCCAAAGGGAAGACACTGCGTAATGACTATGATTTTGAGACCTAAAGAGTATGTTGATAATCAAGGCACCTATTTCGTTTTGTTTCCTATATCCTGACTTTGTCATTGACATTCATAAAGAGTGATTTGCAACTGCACTGACTCACTATGTTTCAGGCATGTGAAACAGCATGGTATCAAATTTTTGGTAGAACGGGAACAGCCACCCCGTCCAAACAGCATCCAACAATGACTACCAGTCCCCCGATGTCTCCTTATTGTGCATTCCACATGATCGAGGTTCTTGTTAATACAAGGAGATAATGAGCTATAGTGAATAATGACCTATATAGTGAATGAAGGGGGTCTGGTATCAGCAGACTAAACGTCAATGTAAATTATCCACATAGATAGTCTCCTCCAGGGAGTTTTAACAAATATGATGATACAGTGTAGAATATCAGAACTCAACTACAATAACAAAACCAACAGATTGTAGAAACCTGTGTGACAAACATGTATTAAATGACAAAACAAAGGCTTAGAGGGGGAAAAAAAAAGGTTATACAATGTACATGTATTCAATTGAGCATAAAAATCTGCATGAAAGGTGATCTTATCATATCATGTGGGAAGCATGTCATGTAGTCACATCCATGTAATATGCAAAAGTCTGTGGTGATCTAAATTAAGAGGAAAAAAATCAAGAGTTGAAAGTTACATTTTAGGTGGCCTTCTTTGATCTTCTATGGACTAAATGCTCACAAAAAAGGAAGACATTCTAAGGTCAAAGAATGTTCCAATCATTTAACATAGATAGCATGCCTTAATATGTCGTCAATACCATGTTCTTATGTCATCATAGAAGAGGACTTCACATTACACTGTGGGGGAATGTTTTCCTGATAAGAACACATGATTTTTTTGTTTTTGTTTATTACAAAGTGAGTATACTGAAAGCTATAGGTCAGTGTTATTTCTTACAACACAAAAATACGAAAAAAAGAAGAAGCTCTGACTACTTGCTATAAATGATCTAACAAAGCGACTGAAAACCTTTTAAAAACAGGTGTCTCCTTGGCATAGATAAAAACTGCCATCAAAATGGTCACAACTTTGATATTTGGTCCATTTTGTTTATATACTTGCTGATCTGTGGTCTTCACCTGCTATTTTCCTTTAAAAAAAAGAGATACATTTTAACTAGAATAAATTTGCACTTTATACTTTTGTACAAATTTCACAGACACTAGAACCAATAGTCTAACATTAGAAAATGTTTTTTTTTTCTTCTTCTTAAATACATCACACCATAGAAAAAAGTTTATTTACAATCTTGTTTTCTTGACCAGCAATTTCATCTGTATATATAAGTCAATAACAAACAAAATGATGGCACAGCCATAAGCAGACACTTCTGACAAATCATTTCTAATCAGTAGAAAAATTGCACACTTACAACAGTGCTCTTCAACAATAACAAAAGTTGCTGTGCACATGAAACATGACACAGGCTTGTCTCTTATTACTGCATATATCAACTCTCATTCCATCAAATACATAAATTTCAAGTTACACCATGACTTACCAAAAAATGCACTATCACACTGAAACGTTATTGAGATACTTGAAAGCTCCGGTACGCACAACTTGTCTAGTAAAATCCAGCACCACTTCAAATATCATGAGAAACACATCAATGAATTGTGCATGTTGGAGAGACAAACTACACAGTCAATAATGCTGATGCCTGATATTTGCAAGACACGGGTGTGTTCAAGTCGTTCAAGCTTTCCTAAAGCGTACCGAACCATACCGTATCCACTACACAGGAGTGCTCAAATGCTCCTTAAGTGTACCGTACCACGCTGTACCGAGCCAAAAGCGGGCCAATTCCCGATGTGGTCTAAAAGCAGAGCAAAACTGTACCAGAAGTTGGCATGTGAAGAATGCATGTAACATATATACATGCCATAATGGAAAGAGTTCATTTCTTTGTTCGGGACACCTGCAAGTACATTGTAGCTTCAGCGTGCCAGGTGAATGACCCTGTTGCCACAAAATGTGTGACCCCCTCTAAAAATAACTCATGTAACGCTCCACATCTGGCACAGTACACTACAGTTTGCATTGGTTCAGTTCGCTTTGGTTTTCTTTGCTTTCACTTTTGAGCGCTTGAACGCACCCAGAGATCAGTCAGACTTTCACACTTCTTCACTTGAACAGTGACCTGGAAATCTTCATCAACTTTAACAAAGGCAGAGAGGCCCTTGCACATCACACATTTTAGTCTCTGCAGGGACACCACTACAAACCAAAGTGATTTTCTCAAAACACTTGTAAATTTTACCAAATTTAGTTTTGCTCCTCCCACTCAACTGTACACTATTTGAAACTGCTATTTGATACTTGGGCATTGTGACCAGATTTTCTTTTTTTTTTTTTTTTTTTTTTGGGGGGGGGGGGGAAATAGTCACAAGTTTTGTTTTTGAGCCTGAATATGAAATAAGATTGAAAACACACAAAAGTTAATCCTTAAGAAGGGAAGAACAAGGAGTAGAAAGATTAAGTACGTCCAAAAGGAATTTCCGAGGATAGATCACACATATGAATGTAATTATCACGTAACATGTACTCAGCATTTACTCCTCTGCTACTTGTATGGATGCTATAGGAAGAAAACACTGATAAATAGTAAGTTATTGTCCAATCCACCCACAGCAAGATATACAAGACTGCAGTGTGTGCATTCCACAATGTTGAAAAAAGTCTGCACCAACACTACAAGCTGGGGATCAGTATTCAAGGATTTGTGAGTATAGCTGGCTGTGTATGAAAGACACATAAGCCATTCTTCGATGACATTAAGAGCGAAAAAGAGAGAAAGAGGGAGAGAGAGAAAAAGGAAGAGAGAGAGAGAGAGGGAGAGAGGGAAAGAATCAACAATACTACGGTACAAGAATTGTTGCAATATTTTGGTGGATCTGTCCCTCTAGTGTCAGTTGTGGGTACAATGTTCCCCTCTCTTCTTGGACGTCTTCATTTTTGTGGCTTGAGCGAAGAACACAGTTATAGACAGACTGGGTCTCATAAGTGGACCTGCGCACTGCGAACGTCGCTAGGTCGTAATGCCCATGTCCTGGGAGGAGATCGAGGCCTTCTCGGGTTGGCCACTCGCTTTGGATACCCTGGAATGTGGAGAACGACCAGACGTTTGAGAAGCGTATCAATCAGTGTACTTTTGATAGACTGTGAACTCTCACATTAAACTGAATTTATTGCCACTTCCAGTGAACTAGAAACAGTTCCCTGTTACTTACATAAACAGTTCCCTGTTACTTACATTCAGACATGGTGTATCACATACACATATAATGCAATATTTGCAAAGTGTAGAATTGCACTTGAAGTAACAGGACTGGTGTTTACTATGACTTGAACTATGTTTTGTATCCTTTGGTATCAATGCATCAAATGACATATCAAATATTTCACAATGTTTTTGTTTGTTGCAAAAATACACATAAGATAGCCTCCTGCAAGTTGCACCAAGCTGCATAAAATAATATGATCCAATGAAGGGAAATCACTAACTTTTCTCCCTCTTCCCCCCCCCCCCCCCCCAAGGATAATATCTAATTCTCAGTCCGATACTGTGGTTATCAAATGTGAATTCAATCACTTAATATCAATTGCCTAATAATTACCAATTTGAAAAATACATGGAGTATCTATACAGTACCTCATAGCTCTGATGTTGACAAAACCGTTTTTTTTTTTCAAATTCCTGTGAATTCATGCATAGGTTCTCACAATATTTTGTGATTCTTTTTTTATGACAATTCACATGGAGTCAGACATTAAATGAGACTATCTTTACAGGAGTGAGGTAATTTTCAAAGCATGTTTTAAAAGACTTTCTTCTTGTTTGCCCCATTACAGAAATCAAACAAACTAATCCCCAGTGACACATGCTCAAGTTTGCAACAGGTTTGCAAAAGGAGGTAGACTACCAATTAAAAATTTACCACAGAACAAGAGGACACACATGGAAACAAATAAATGACAAAACCTTTGCAACAACAATTTCATGCTTGGATCATGACTGAAAAACCCCATTAGCACCAATTCCATGGTTTCATGGCAGATCAACGTTATATTCCCAATACAAGCCACATTTGTGACATAAATCTGTTGCATCATAAATGGTTGTAACAGAATCCACTTCTTTATGGACATAATTTGATTTTTTCCCCTTTTTAAAAAACATATTCATGATTGCATTAAATAAAAATAAAGTGGAGGCAAATTACTGCTTCTGAAAAATGTTGCTTGTTTCTTGAGCAACCACAAAAACAATCAGAAAATAACTCAAAAGGCCTGGCGCTAAGGCTATGGTGTCTGCGGCAAAGCGTGAGGGTACTTGCGTGATGAAATGTCATACTTACCTATGTCTTGCTCCTTGTACATTACAGGTGCCTCCTTGTATGTCGGTGGGTAATCTTTGAGTGTTTTCTCTGTTGAGAGGCATTTTGCAGTGTACAACATAATAAAATGTGCTGTGTTAGACTTGGGCATATTTGTGATGGAAGCAGCAAACTTCAAAAACAACATTTAAAAAATGAAGTGAGATGTTCTGTTGCCAATATAAAGATATATAAGGGGAAACATTTAATAGGCCTTAATGCATTAAAAAACAGTGACTGTTAGTGCTGGTGATTATAATGCAGGGTTTGATATTTACCTTGAATTCTTATTTATCAGTTATTAGCTTTTATTTACGTTGCATCTTATGAAACCTTTCAGTTATCCTCATGGTATGAGATATTTCTTTTTTTTGATAATCTGTTACTTTGCTTGAAATTCACACATGCAAATGTTAGCTATGCTACAACCCCCTCCCTCTTTCATCAAATAATCTTGGTAAGTAGCCATATCTGATGCATGCACACTCTTCATTGATCGAGGGATCTGTATGTTAGCAACAATGTTGGATGAATTTAAGAAGGTCAAAAGGACACAGAATCATGAGCAGTGATGCACTCTTGTTACCATAGCAGTACAGTCATTATTGTTTGACTGGGATACCAATAGATAGAAACATTACCTTCCCGTAATTATATCAAGGTATCGTTTCCACGGCACATCATTTTACTGCTTTGAAGGGAGAACATGTTGGATGAGCAGTGAGTGACAGTGAGTAACTTCAAATTAAAATATTAAAACACAACAAAATTCTTGTCTTGTTTATGAACTTAGTTTTAAGTGAAGTGTCAGCAAAGCGCTATTTGTCAACAAAAGTATTTCAATGAGCATTTGATGTAAAAGTTCTTAACATGAGCTCTCTCTCTAACACTTAACATATATCAGCACAAACACTTACATAGACACACACACCCCACAGGAAAATACAAAGTCTGCTTGTGTACTCACCTAACAGTTCATTGATATTTGTGTGTTTGGCTGTAGTGTCTGCCTCTGATGGGTTGCCATGGCTACCACTTGCCTCAGGTTTCAGTACCTCACCAAGCTAGAAAGAACATGAACAAGAAAAAATCCTCTCAACAACACACACAAAACAATTGTACAACAATAAAAAGAAAAGGGGAAAAAACCACACCAAACAATTAAAATGTAAACCATGCCTCCCCCTCGTCCATATCCTTTGTAAGAATTTGTATCTTTTCTATTACTTACCTTCAAAATCCAACAGATCTTTTGCCTTGTTAAGTTGACCAATATGGTTAACTAAAAATTGTTCAATACAACTATACTTTCTTCTACAGTTTATATTGTAAACTACTGATCAGTGTTGAACCACTACATTATGAATAGATTCATACTATATCAAATATTATTCTCCTCTTTTTTATCTTTCCTTTGTTTAAAAATCTCTCGTTTTCACATTAAATAAAATGCACATTTTCTTGGACAACAGCAAAGATTCATGGTCAGCATCTACCATACAAGAAATGACAGTTTGTTTGTTTTTTTCTTACCAGCAGCAGCAATGTAACACTCACAGCAGGGCAATCAATTCTGATACCATATTCATACACATCATGATGAATTGTAAACTATTTTGCAAATGTGATTTCTATATTAGAGAAAATTTGTTTTTTCTTCTTCAAAGTGATAGAAATGCAATGACAGATAGAAACATGCAGACACATTCACTTAAAAAAAGAGAGAAATGTTTGCCTGTTGGTATACTAATACATCAATATGATTTTCTATAAATAGCTATAGAAGGCACTCTTGAATAGATGAATGAAAGTTTATATCTCTCACTTATTTCTTATTATCTAGTCCCTAAATATGTACATTACGGTGTAATAATTGTACTTCAAGAGGAAAATTTTTACAACAAGAATACAACTCTGAAACAACATATTCTCAACAATGCATACATGTACAAGGTGTCTATGCTTGATATTTTCACTTTAAATAGAGGTAATTGGAAGATATGACAAAGTAAGGATCAAGTTAGTACTCTCTGTGAATTTCAAAATTATCATAATTTGTGTGAACATGGCATTCGGTTCTTTACTGCGTGTGCCAACCTTCACCTCTGTCTCTGAAAATAGTACAGAGAAGTGGGAGAGAGTAAATCGAGTGTCAGCACGCAATTAGGCTTTCCTTTATCTGCACACTCCACCTCAAAAATGTCATTGGTATGATACATGATCAGGTCATCATTGGTAATTACAAGATTAATATGGCAGCCGCTGCATTAAAAATTCAGTATATTGACCGATTCTGTGACGCGCTATGTGTATTTTTGGCATGGGCAGCGCCATACTGGGTGTATCATCCGACCCCCCCTCCGCACTCCCCCACCCCTCTCCCCACATTAGCACGCGCGCAGAATGAAAAACTGCGTTAGCCAATGGGCGTCTCGTACTGAGTGCGCGAATGCTTGCTAGTGCGCGAACCTTTGTTACAAGTGCGTGATAAACATGTTGCCAGGGGGTGGGGGAGAGCAGGGGGGGTCGGCTGATACACACCGATACACCCACTATGGCTGCGCCCTGTGCCGTAAAATGTCTGCTGCCCTCAACGAACCCGAATCGGTCAATACACGTAATTAGTTGGCCAGTGAGCCAAGCAAATAAGTTACCAACAACTTGCTTGTTTCTGCCGATGGATCCCGGAAATTTCATGCCAATAGAGGCAACTACACACATCTTGAATAATTCATGGGAACAAGTAGGATTCTCCACTTTTGCCTTACTAGGAAGCAAAAAAAAAAAAAAAAAAAATTGAAGTTTGACCACATCAAAATGAAACCATGAATAAAAGCAAATTTCATAAATATTTTAAGGAAGTGCAATTCATCGGATTCACTTTCTGATTTTCTTGCATTCATCACATCCATTCAATGTAATTGCAGAAATCAGGGTTCCTCAACCACTTAGTCACCACTTAGTTTGCATGGTACATGAAAGAATTGAATGAAATGGTGTAGTTATAGGAAGAATGTATAAAACAGTTGGTGAATTACTTGAAACAGCCATTGCATAGCCCACAGAAAACTGCAATAAATACTCATGAATATGATTAAAAATGCATACTATTTGTTCTAAATTATATGGCGTGACTAAATAGAATACATCAGCTGTACCCATCTAGTGACTGATATCATACCAAAAAGCACCACATCTTATTAGCAGTGTCCACCTATACACAGAGACTTCAACCCCACACAAGCATCTCTGAAGTGGAAGATTCTATCCCACCCGGAACACCTAGCAAACTGGAACTCTGATCACTCGAACATGCACACAATAACATTTTAGCACAGTTACAAGTCATGAGCACAGAGTGCAACGTCCCTTTTGAGGAGTTCAGGGCCCATTTAAGGGGGACCCTCAACGTCCCTTGTGGGGAGTTCAGGGGCCTGTTTAAGGGCCCTCAAAACTTGAGGCTTTACGGGGGAGATGCTCTCTGGAGTTCTTTTAGCCTTATCTTTTAACATTCATGTATATGACCAAACTCTAAATATCTTTAATGGGAAGAAGCTAAATCTTGAGTGGAGAAAAATACACATCTTGTAAGATGGGAGATACATGGCCAGAGAGGGGGAAATTCACAATCAGCCAGGAGAGCAGGCTGGATATTGTCAGAAAATCACCTCAAAGTTGGTGTCTCTGCCTATATGATACATGCACCGTGGAATGTATTGTATCTGGACCACAAACTTGGCCTGTGCTTAAATCACATACAGTGGCGAATCCAGAGGGGGGAGCACCAGGCGCACGCCCCCTCTTTATTTTTGGTTAAAACAAACGAAATGAAAAGAAAAAAATGGGGGTGCATGCACCCCCCTTTAATTTTGCAAAGGTGCCTCCCCTTTACGGAATTCCTGGATCTGCCCCTGACAATGAATACTTTGGCTGGCAGCTTGTGAAATCAGGGGCGGTGATCATTCAAGGTCCCTATATTTGGCTGTATGATACTCCTACGAAACTGGAAATTGTGACATTTTATAGTTTGTGTGGTACACTCAAATTGCTGCCATGTGCAACTGAGTTGAGAGCGCAGTCCTCAGCCAAAGCCATAGTGCTACCAATGCCACAGAAGTGAACCCGCCGCAGAAATGACTCTTTCATCTATCTCTCTCCTTTTGAACACAAAGTCATCACTCTGAATGTTTATCTGACATACCTCATTGAGATGCTGATTGGTAAGTTTTGTTTTCTCAGTCTATATCATTTAATTGTTGTAGCATGCAAATATCCTGGAAACATCCCATTTGCCACAAAGGAAATATTCTGAAAATGTCATCAGAGCTGTAAATAACTTTTTGGAAAATGTTGTGAACACAAACTGATATAAGCCAGGAAAAACATATTATCCTCCTTGGTGGAGGTAACAAACAAACCAACAATAAGATTAATCAAAATAGTTACAGAAATTCAAACAATCACCATCAACTGGATGTTTATGTGTGTATATTACATGCCCAACTGACTTCAAATTTAATTTCTGCATCTAGTTTTCCTTTTTTAAATGCTGCTGAAGAGATCAGAGTTGACACGAATTGGCACAGGTAACAGACTTCATCTATCAATTTCAGAAAAATATTTTGCCAAGCCAGCCAGCTTTATCTCAATGACCTTCTAATATCAAACATGAGCACCACACTTTGTTTGTTCAGTGTATGAACCATCTTGGTAACAAGCACACTCTCAGTAGCATATTTTTGCTCGTGAGAAAGAGTCTGCTAATAGGGGTCTGGGCAGCCTAAGTGTATGTCTCCATGCATCTCATTAACAGTCACTAACTACACTTTTTTTTAGATACTTTGATGTCACTATAAAGTTGCTAACATTTCAGAAAAGTTTAACATTTTTAATGCAATTTAAAGGTCCTGTTTACCTTTGGGAACAGTGACTAAAAAAAATGAAGATATGACATTTAATGCATGTGTGTAGGTCTGTTGTACCACAAAACATCCTATCATGTAGAATATTTGCGATAAAGCCTAAAATATAAGGAAATACACTTGTATCTGTATTTTTCTCTATGAACAGTATCTGTATACGGTTTAGTCTGGAAACATTTTTATTATAACTACTGTTCACATTTTGCATATTTAACAATATTTAACATCCATTTTGCCAATTCAAATCTTTACAGTGGTTGTTTCTATCCCTACCTCACATTTCAGAACTATTTTAAAGCACTAATGCTGGGTTTTTGTTTCATCTGCAAATGGCAAATTATGCCTTAAATAGTCCAGAAGTCGGACAATACCAAACAAAGAAGCATGTTGATCTACAGCTAAGTAAGCCTATTGATGTTATTATAATGAACAAACTTTTGCATAAATATGTCAAATCACATGATAAATTATTTTCATTATTGAAATAAAAGTCATTGTATAGCAGTTGAAATGAGCGCAGTATAATAGTGAAGTTGTACATAGCTTCTTCATGACCGATCTTTTCAATCACAAACCCCCCCCCCCCCAAAAAAAAAAAACACTGGAATTTCCAAAGACCAGACATGTAACTGGAGTAATGGATAGTCACACATACATGTATGTATGCAGTAGATAGGAAGAATTGATCTATTCACATTTTATACTGGTAGACAAAAAGACAGCAGTTCATGGAATGAAATGACAGTTCAAGAAGTGTAGGATTTCACTGTGACAGAAGCAGGTTTGATAGAGTTTATGATAAGAGCATACTGGAAGTTCATCTCTGCTTGTTTGCTAAAATTGTAGTTCTGTTTGCTTGGCTTTTTTTCTTTTTTTTTACTCAATGGCTCTTGATTATTCAAACGATGTTGTGTTTTCTTTCTGTCAACTTTAGTGTTTGAGTTATATTACTTTCTTCTACTGTTTCTTTGTTCTTGATGTTGAAATCATACAAGGGGCAACATGTGACCTCTAATCACTTCTGTACAAGTTGGATGTCACACAGACAACAGAGTCTAAATGCAAACTGCACATGAAATCTTATGAGAATAGAGGGAGAGATTACTGGTTATATGATGATACTGTTGGTGAGTCTAGAGGCATTTTTGAGGCAGAAACTGCATTTTTATACTTGTGGATGGGGTGCAAAAGCCTTGTAAGGAGGTTATTCACCTTTGACCAAGAGAGACGCTGCTCGAACCAAGATGAAGTATGTGTGCGGTACACCTAAATATATTCATGCGACAAGCAGTGATAATGTCTGAAGGTTTGTTAGTAGTACAATGGAGACCTTCTAATGACTTTGAGAGCTACATATGTACAAGCGTAGGTATTATTGTGCACAGGCTATCATTTGTGATAAAATAAGTTTGCTGCTACGTATAAAGTACTCTACAATTGAAAATTCACAGTGATGATACATTCTATGCTGACATGAGAATTAAAAAATGATTGTAAAGATGGGTTAGTCCATGATATTATGCAATGCATATTAGTGTGTATATGAGTTTACACTAGAAGCTAGTCTCAAGTTAAAGACCCTTTGCATGATTTTGAACATCATGATTCTATATTTCTTCCTTCTGGCCTATTAAAAAAAAACAGAAAAAAAAAAAACAGCGAATAGTCGATGTATGCATCTGGGACTTTCAATCAACCCTACAAAAAATTACTTAATCACTTCATGGGAAAAATTAAAATGAGATTTCCAAAGAAAAGTACAAAGAGGTATGCTAAGGTAAATATTGGTAAGCAGCTATGTAGTGCTGTTTTGGTAGACAGTGACACCACATTTGCTCCGATGACAATTGCTCTGGTCTTATTTTCTCCAAGGACATAAGGTTAGGGGGTGTGATAGGATTTTACGTTTGGTTTGATGTGAGAATTAGGATAAGGGTTAGGGTTATGCTTGTGGGTAGAAATTACTCTGTATGTTTCGCTTAGCTTGCAGATATTCCATAGGAACGATTATCGTTGGAGCAAATGTCATGGAATTGTGTTAGACAAGAGCTATCTAGTTCCAAGGCACTATTGTGATAAGGTAGGTCTACTATACATGTAAAACTTCTTGCGAACTCAAGCTGGGGAGAAGTCGCATACTACTGTTCAAAATGGGCAGAACTTTGATTAAAAAACTGAAAGTAAAAAAAGACATTTTCCCTTTGCATGCTTTTTTCCTTTTACATCAGTTTTCCCCTCTAGGATCTGAAAGTGGAGGTGTGGATTACACACATTTGTGGGTTTTGCACCGGCAAATATGGTATGTCAAAAGTCTATGTTTAGTTGTCATATTCTGTCATACCAAGGCAGCAAATTACACAAAGAGCCGCATTTCCCATTAAAACATAGACATATAATTCTCCACCAAACCCAGCCATATAAGGCTCATTACCACCACATCATTAGTACATTAGTATTACACTAGTACAATCGTTATGTATGTGTTATTTCTGCTCACAGTCTACAGCATCCAGGTGGAATATGACACGAATGTGTAATAGCAACATGCCATGCCTACCCGCATCCATGGTGTATTTCGTATTTAAAATGAAAACCAGCTTCACGTGAGTACAAATACATGGTTAAAAAGATCTACATAGGAGAGATGATATTGTTACTCCGTTTCTACACTTCTTACACCAAAGACAATGGCAATGTAACTAAGCCTTACTCCCACAGAAGAGAAGAATGGTACTGGTTTTTTGTTTCCTCTTTTTTGAATGAATAGCAAGCATTAGAGTGTAATAGTGTGAAGAGCATAGGTACTACACCAGTCTCCAGAAAGAGGAAAGATCCAAAAGTGTGTATCAAATAGACTGGGTCTTACGCTCTTCCTGGAATGCCTGTCGGATTGTTTCTTGGCATTCACTCTGACTGATTCGTAAAGAGGGGCGGCCAAGGAGGCCGTGGATGCCCCCTTTTCCTTGTGCTTCTGGAGGGAAGGAAGGAGAGGCGGAGGAAGAAGACATCAACCAGCGGAAGTTTGTCCAGCCAAATGAATCTGACTCACCTATAGCTTTTACACCTACCGAGTTTGCTTAATTTGAAACAAGATTAGAGTGAAGCATCATTAGAATCACGTTTCAAATTAAGCATTCTTGCCAAATGAATGAAAACTGGAATCACTAAGGGTGATTTGAAACTTAATTCCAATCGTGTTTCAAATGACAGTTCTTCAGTCAAGTTTCGCCAGAATTAAGCAACGAAATTAGCGTAAGCAACGAAATTAGCATGTGAACATCGATCACATTGATTGATACCGAACACCAGTTATGTTTTGGGGGGCACAGATTACAGTGACCTTCCAAACATTCTCCCAGAAAGGAGGCTCAAGAGTGATTGATGGGAAATTGAAAACCGATTGTGTAAACGGACAATGGTTCCAATCGTAATTGCAATCGTGTTTGTAATTCAGCATTCAAATTAAGCACTCTTGGTACGTGTAAAAGCACGGTACGTCACCCAGGACAATTCATATGATCCTCTTTTCTCTTCTTGTGATGTGTGTGTGTGTGTGTGTGCGTGCATACTTTTGCTTGAAATTTGCTTCAAATGATTTGGCACTTTCTACATACAACGTTCACCTACATCCGGCCCTACATTACCTACATGAAGTTACATGATGAAACTACATAAAGTAAGCATAAAGAAAATCGATTTTGACCTGCAAATCAAAATGTATCATTCCTTGCTACTGTCTATGCAGCAATGCTCTGTTAGCTTGTCAACCCCAAAATGTCATTCTGATGGCTTCAAGCGACTGGTAAATACAACTAGACTCTTTCATCGATCATACCTGCAAGTTAGCACTGCTGCATCAATTGATCATTGCCAAAGACATTTGTTATGAAGCTAAATCAGCAGCCTAATAACGATACTACCAGAGGAACACAAAAAACGAAGATGAGATGGTGGTGGTGATGGTGGGGGTGTTTTATTTCTGTTGATGCTGTTGTTGTTAAAAGAAACGAAAAAATAGTTACCCTTTTAAAGAGGCCTCTGGTGTTGGTAGCAATCTTGGCTTGCTGCTGGCCAAAGATGTCCTTTGAGCTGGCTACCGTCTGCTTCAACATGTTCGTCAACTTCCTGTTCGCAGAACATAATGGTGAAAACACACAAAATGCATCAAAACAACAACCAAACCTTATTAAAGCCTACAGCGACAAAGCAAATAACAAGATAATCCAAACATCTGTACATTCATGACAAATATCGAGAACACGTTCATGCACACAAAGAAAACATGACAGAATTGTAAAAAGAGATTCCAGTAAAAATAAGGGGTTGTCTTCACCTCAGCACATTACCTATACTGAAATCTAGCATTGCGATCAAAAACCTACACATCACGGAGCAAGTATGGTGTCAAGTTGGTTTTGGAAGTTCCTCTTCAACACTTACAGTACTTCTTCCATAATATTCTTAACTAATTCATAATTTATGTTTGCATGTCACACACATAGAAGTAATCTTAGGGAGTTTTAAATACCAATGTCCATGTTTGCACAGAGAGATAAATGTAAACATGTTATTTCATTTCCTGGCTCAATATATATAAATTAGAACAAAGATAAAATGTCATTCTACTTCCTTGTGTGTTTGGTCTCCTTTCAACTAACTATGATACTCCAGTAACAAAATCACTTGATCATTCTCATTTAATACTATTAAAGCTAACATAGGCTACAATAAGAAATTAGAGCCTCCTCCTTCCCCTATTCAAAGATTAAAAAAAAAAAATCTTGGTTGTCAGTTTACAGAACTTTTTTTCTGCTTTATCGATAAAGTATCATGACTAAAAGCATGTTCTCTCTGATTTCATACACATCGCACAGGTAACATTTCCTTCATATGTGACAAATACCTATTTTAAAAACAAATCTTTAACACAAAATTGGTAAGTGAGAAACCAAGAAACTTTGTAAGTGATTTTATCATAATAATGGCTGTGATAATTCTTCTACGAATATTTTCTAGAATATTGTTCTACTTGGTGTTAAAAAGAAAAAGTGTGTATAAAGCAATGGGAAGATGGCAATTCACGTTTAACTGACTTGGACAGTCTCTGTCACAATCGCATACACAACATAGACAAGTAATGATGTCATAGTCAAATGTCTGTTTCAATGACTTTCATATAAAGATAGACCACACAATCATTCTCTTATCAGAGCATCTGCATCTATGACCACCCTCCTCCCATAATCTTAACCAAAGTCATTGTGGTAAATTGTGCATTATAAGTACCCTGTATTATTATTACTATCATTATATTTCTGAAACAATCTGAAGCTAGTGATGCTAACTTTTTGTCCCTTACTTCACAGCAAAAACTGGAAATCAAGTGAAAATTATCCCACCACTGATTCTAGTTTGGACTGATTTTCTGCTTGTAGAAATTTACTTTATTTCTTCAAGGCAACTAGAAAATGTAATGGACTACAGCATTGTATTTGCTACAGAAAATAAAAAGTGGCTTACCCTCCAGCTGATGGAACCTTTTCATCATCTGCCACAAGAGAAACAAAAAGAATGCATGTGTTAGGACATATCTAAAAAACATTTCCTGTCAATATCTGATGTCGTACTACAGACAGCAGACATATTTTGTCTAAAAATCACAATGTTTTACTGAACTTTGAGGAAGCTTGATTCATGCACATGCTGCAATCAGAATTGCTGCAAGGCGACATATATAAACTGCATACATGTACCTGCGCACGCAGGGACTGAAACATCTGTAAACATGCACATGCATGTGAACACACACACACTACCCACGCAATGCTGTCTTTTGGAGTTACATGCAGACTTTGATTTGTAATCTATGGAAACTTATGATTATTCCTTTCAAAACAGCACAGCATGAAATCAAAACTACATGTATGACAGTGTCACTCTTCGTTTGAAAACATTTGTGTACAAACTGTAAGTAGTATATTTAAAGAATTTATATAATTACACTGACTGCTTTAATCCATACAAATATTCAAATACAGAACAACTGCACATATCTTCAGCGCTTGTACATTCTGTTGAACTACATATTCCATGAAGAACAAATTTCAAGTGCATCGAGACTTCCTCAAACGCAAGATGATCTTGACATAAAGGGCTTATCTTGTCGCTTTCACAACACGAGGCCACTGGCATAAAATGGTAGGTAAGAATGACATTACACGTATCATTAAAGAGCATACACACATGGTTAGTTGGCCCATTAATTCTCCAAACCAGTTGCGTGGTTTGGTGCTGTTTCTTTTTATTGGTATTTCTACTACAGCCACAGCCACATTGTGCAAACTATGAGTAGTTTGCTTCTCGACAGCTTTCAGAAGTTTGAGCATGTGGACCCCAGTACAAACAATACTATGTGTAGTTTCAGTGATACAAAATTGCACAGTGTAACTGTATCTGTAGTTTTGGTCTGATCTCTATAAGGCATGCTCTACACAGGCAAACACTGTGCATCCTCCCTGAAAGTACAAAATGCAACCCCGTAACAGGCTAAAAAAAAAAAAAATGCAATATGTGCATAAACAACATACAAGAACTAGTATTCTGTCACACACTACTAAAAAAAGTAATAATAATTTTGCAAGAAGTGAAAATTTCCCTAGTTCATGCAGGAAGATTTGTGGTAAGTTTTGCTGGTGAATTCTTCAGAGGTTTGTGGTCACACTTCCCAAAGTATGTACGTGATGCAAAATACTGGGTAGTTGCAACTACGCATAATTTGACTGCGCCTCATTCATCACATTGAATAAGGCCACGAGCTAGCTAGGAACGGCATGTCAGAGTATATGGTACAAACGTGGTCAGGTGATATAGCCCATTAACTCTCAAAAAACACAGCTTTGAGGTTTGTTGCTGTCTCTTTTTCTTGTGATTTTACTATTTATTGGCACTTGTTTTTATTTTATGAGATTAATCATTCATTGCCAGTATTTCATAGGGTAGAATTAAAATTCTCTTTTATTTGAGCTCTGTTAAATGGACATTCTGTATTTATGTTGCAGAATTATCAACCTCCTTGAAATGTTTAAACTAAAAAATATATATTGTTTTCCATATGTGACTTCATTAACCCCATTAGTCTCCTTATCTAGCAACGGTGGCACCAAGACTTTAAAGACTGATAACCTTGGCATACATTGTCCAATTTCCCTCAAACTTTTCACTGATGTGTTTTAGTAATATTGCTGTAATCACTTAATCCACATAGATTATATATTAGGGTTTCACTCCCCTTTTGCAGTAATGAATTCAACCAGTTTCACCTGGTACTTTTTCAGTACAGCACAGATTGACAGCAGGATTCAAGGTTGCCAATTTGATGAGGAAGAGACAATGATTTCTGCAGCAAAATAACTGTAGTATCTGATGGGTTAAAGGGATTGTATAGTTTTGGTTCAGACCTAATTTCAGGTTCCTAACATTTTTTGGTAAGATAATGAGAAACCTCTTATGAAATATGAAAGAGCATGTAATTCCATTTATGAGGAATTTACATTCATTTGATGAAAATTGGTTTTGAAATGGCTGAGATATCCAAATCAGAGCGATTCTAATAAAGTGTGGGACCCACTTTTTATTATGACTGCTTTGTTTTACTTTGTTTTTGGATGTCTCAGTCATTCCAAACCTGACTTGCATCAAATAAACTTTGAATTCCTCTTAAAATGGTATGCTCTGTATTGTTTCATACATGTTTTCTTGGTATCTCTCAAACATACAAAGGGCTTTGTTTGACAGTTTGAAGGAGCAGAAACCAACTGTGTCAATCTGAACTTCATCGAGAGGAAGATGAGACAAAGCCAGAGTTTCACATTTTATACACAGTCTACTTGAAAGACCAAGGTCAAAGGAAATATGCTTTGCACATTTAACAGTAAAACTCAAGACCTTCCTCCACGCTCAATTTCTGGTCTGTGTTGCATTTGGCAGCGGGTGTACAACCAGAGCCACACAGAAAGCGGAAATATTGCATGAACTGGAGGAAATCTCGCTGAACGCTTGAACTCTAGAAACATATTTCCTGCATTATTCTTTTTTTACTTTCTTGAGAAACAGATAAAGCGCAGTGAACAATGGAAAAGAGCAGACAAACTGTTTACTGTCTATGGAGAGCATTTCAGACAGTGGCAAAATTGGGCTCACAGCAGCTTTTGCTTTATTCCCAGACAGTGAAATGCAGCCAAGATCGATATACAGCCCCACTAACATTAAGATCAGGAATCCATTAAAGTACTAAAAAGAATCGTTACCAAATGGCGCTAAAAATATCCCTCTTTTACATCAAAATCAATCTACAAAATGTACATGTACCTCCAAGCATAACTGACATTGGTGATGGTTTTACTCTGTAGAATATTATTTCTAAAGATTGAATATTGTGGCAGCATTGGCGAGTCATCAACTTTGTCACAAAGAACTTGTTTCTCCTAAATGTATTCTGTGATGATTGCAAACAAGAGTTTATAACTTGGACAGCATTGCATTCAGATGTTTCCTGGCATGTATGTGTTTGGGGATGCCAACTTTCCTTACACTACTAAGCCTGGCATCAGGAAAGCCTGTGAGCAAGCATCAAGGGCCAACTCAAAGAAGAGCCTGGGCCGAACTTTGATACACTCTTGACAAGTTCATCAAAGGAACACTTCTTGCAGCAATCTGTTCATCTAGCTTACCGCCTGCCAGCTGGTAGGACTCCGCCGTTCTGACCGGCACCGTGGGTACATCTTCGTCATCGTCATCCATGCCATCTCCTCGTGGGGGTACTGCCAAGGATGCAGTGCAGGTTGCCATGGCGAGAGAAATTTGGACAATGACATTAGAATGAGAAAATGGCGAAATTTGGACAATGACATTAGAATGAGAAAATGGCGGCAAGTGAAACAAGGTGCTTGGCTGAAGTCTGGTCCATACCTGAGCACAGCTCAGACAGTAAAATATTGCTTCAGAGTTAATGATTGCTCAGCCTACTGGTTTTATTGGTGACATTCATTTGCGATACATTCAAGAAAGATTCTAAATTCAGGTATCAAAGCATCTGAATGAATTGTCACCGCATGATCAAACCCAGATGTAAACATGTCACCACAAGAGGGCAGTCTAAGACATTATTTTCAATGACTGGGTGATGCGCAGAAGTAAAGGTCATTTCTCTTTTCATGACACCTAATTCTGCATACAGAACACTACAGCCTGTAATACAAACACCAAGTACATGTACATGGTAAGAAGCTATTATTGTAGCAAATGTCATCCTTATCTGTCTGTTTCCATCCTTTTTTTTTGCCACAAAATTTACTTCCTTATATCATAAATATCATTCATTGTTTCACTGATGATTGTTCCAGTATGACTGTTCCAAATTCCACCCTTCTTTTGTTTTGTTTTTGTTTTGTTTTGTTTTGTTTTTCCTGGCCAGAGAGGGGCAAGCCTTTTGTTGATGACTGAGAGCTAAAAGTTGCAGTCATAATCAAATCAAAATGATGCCTCCTCTTAGTTATTGTTAGGAGCATGGAAAGTTGTTTTTATTGTTGTCAGCCCATTCCATACTGAATTCTGAAATGCCCATAGACTTAATACGCAGGCCACCAGTTTCCCGTACGGAATGGGTTAACATTAAGTTAGGTACACTTGCTAGCATCAAATCTACAGTTGGATAATTTTTCTGCCACACTGCCATGTTTTCAACAAGTTTCAGCCACTTCAGCATAGCCTAGAAGAATGCAGGACTGGTGTAACTATGTCACTGTTTCACTCAAACTGAGGGAATACTTCTATTCATCTTTTCTTTTTTCTCTCTCTCTCTCTCTTACAGATTCAACTTAAGGAAGGGCATGGAAAATGATCAAGATTTTTCAAGGAAATGAATGCCTCTGAAACATCTTGACTTTCAAATTGTAGATGTCGTAAAATGCTTCTCTCCTAAATCAGTTCACCTGACAGTGATTTTACAAGAGGCAAGTTAAGCAATTCATTCAAATGGAAAGGCATTAATTCATTCGCATCATCAGTTATACATGACAAACGAAAGCATGTTCAAGGCTTGACTCATTTGACTTGGTGGAAAATTATATGTGCCACACAAGTATGAATAAAAGAAGAGGATGAAATAAATAGCTGATGACTTTGCAGATTGGGCAGAAATATTTCCAAGAATTTGAATTAAAAGTATACTAGTCTACTAAACAATGTGTTTGCTCCATACCTCCAATGGGACCAACACCACAGTAAGTACCATCTACATCATTGAACGGGTCAACGCCAGGGTCAGGCGCTCCGAAACCCACGAGGTCGTAGTCACTGTCGTTGCCTACGTAGCTTTCCCCTCGTTTGGGCTTCTCCGGTGGTTTGTGCTGATCAGAGACGCCTGATGACCTCAAAGCAGCTTTGGGTGCATTGACCGGTGCACCTGTGACCTCCGAGTACGCCTCGGCATACGCCGAAGATTGGGATAACTTCTGATGTCCCTCCTCGCTCTTCAGAAGCTGCTCCAACTTGCTCTGGGGCTGCTGCACGTACGCGTACTCCATGGCGTCTGAGCTGCTCTTACGCGGCGCCCTGCCGTCGGCACCGCCAAATGACGGGACCGAGCCATTTGAGAGTTTTCGGCTAGAGTCCGTCTTCCTGCGCACAATGTTGGTCTCTTTACTACTGTCCATCTGTGAGGTAGGAGAACCCCTGACATTCCTCTCACTGGGCATCTCAAACATGTCCTTTTTGTCCGGCGGTGGACTGAAGTGGACTTGTTCATAGTCGTGGTGGGCTCTGACGATCACTTGCTCGTCGCCGCTGGATTTGGCCAGGGAGGGTTTGGGATTGGCCGGAGGCCTCGGTGGTGGCTGGGAGGGTCGCTCACCCTTCCCTCCTTTGATGATTTTGGCTGCACCGTGACGTATTCCTGGTGAGCTTGAGCTGTCGCCACTCTCAGATTTACTCTTCTCCAGCAGTCTCGCTGGTTTGGTGGGCACCTTCAGGGCCTCCTTCTTCTCTGTGGGCTTCAGGGCCTCTTTGCCCACCCCTCTGGATGCCGGATTGGAGTCCTGCCTGGTGGCAAACATCTTACCCGCGGGGTTTGTCGTCGCACTGGTCCCATCCACGCTCACCGATCTGTCGGGCGCCGCCCTGTGCCCAACTTCCACTGATGTGGGTTTGATGGGTAGCGACGGCTTCACTTTCCCAGGTTTCCCAGCTTTTTGAGGTTTGGACACAGTGGGCTTTGCAGTCTGGGGAAGCTTAGGCTTAGTCTGTCCCTGTGTCTGAGAAGCTGGATTTTGTGCGGAGGATGCCGAAGTTGGGGGCGCCGGCTGACCAGCACAGTCGGACTCGATATCCTTGAAGGCTAGCAGGGTGGACTGGAAGCTGTTCTGGTACCGTGCATCAGGGCTCTGGCGAGGCTTGCCCTGGATGCCCTGTTTCCCTACTCCATCTTGCGTCGGTTTGGAAGCTTCTGGAGTAACGGACCCGATATGATAGTTTGCGTAGGTACTTCCATCAGGGCTGTCGTTGCCTCTTGATGGCCTGGATGGAGCGGACGGTAGTTTTGGCATGGCCGGTGCCTCCGCATCCATTGAAACTACAAACAGAAAACAATGTACAAAATTACAAGAGGAAGGCTGGTTGCTAGCTTCGCCTGAAAAAAAAAATGCATGTTAGAAATACATGACCAGCTGAAACGGAATTTGTCATTGATTGTGCTAATCATGTGAAACAAGATGTAAATGCAAGGGGTAGGAAGCCTCATTTTGTTTTGTCACTCTGGGCTGTAGTGGATAGTGGTGTGAGAACTTGGTCCCTTGAATAGCAGTATTAACACTGGTGAGGCTCTCTGGCTATACAAGATTGAGGTTGTTGAATTTCTATCAATGTAATTACGATGATTATATTGATGATGGTGATAATGATGGTAATAGAGAAGTAGCAGTAGTAGTAGTAGTAGTAGCAATAATAATAGTAATAACAACTATATGAATGATAATACAAATAATACTGAAAATATAATCATCATTCCTACCAACCTTTATTGTTATTGTCCTTACCTCCTTTCGATGTAATGTTGCAGTTGACATAGTTGTGGCTCTGCGAGTCCCGCTTTTCTCCCGCTGAACTCTGGCTGGGTGGCTTGGGGGGCATCCTCGGCTAAGGGCAGCAGTGAGGGAAAGGAAGACACAGGTCAAGAAATGGATGAGTGATACGGAGCTCCAACACATCTCCCAGCAGAAACCTTTTGATTCTATTATTACACATACAGCCACGAATACACACGTCTTACATGTATACGTATATGTAGACATGATTATGTAAAGCATCAATTTGAGAAGAGTGTGATTTAAAGGGGGCAAAATAGTCATGGCGTCTCATTTAAAAACTTCTGTAATTTTGTCACAAATGCAATGATATTCTTACCGAATTGCACAAATGATGCAGACATACATGTAGACCAACTTCACATTTGCTAAGAAAGTTTGATTTCATGGCTGCATATTCTTTTCATTTCATAGGGTGTATGTATGATAGCAGAGCAAATTTCACCTGCAGTTGTATTACTGCCTCAGTAAAAAGTTCCTGTTTCAAGGGAATGCACATCAGTGCATGCATCCAAGAAGGCCAGTCTCAGCCATTCCACTTGGACTGTGTCTAGACTGAACAGTTGTAATCATAATTTTATTTTACATGATATGAATAAAATCTTAGTTTGTGTGCTATGGTGTAATTGTCCCTGTGTGCTACATTATTCTGTTTAACGCAAAACATGGGCACTTTTGGAAATCATTCTTCTGTGTGTGTTTCTTTTTTTTTTTCAAAGCCATGTAACTCTTTACTGAAGCATTTATGCTACAAAGCACTGTCAGCAACATCATAGAGTAAACTTCTGGCTTTGATGTGATGTGAATTTGTTGACAAAGTTATACTGGCTAAATGGCCAGTGTTCAAAACAAATCAGTTCATGCGTGGTTGTGCAGTTGAGCAAAATATTCAAAGTTGGCATGCCGTTGACTGAGTTGGGCATGTAAACATGGCACACAAATAGACCAATGGCAAGGTTTTTGGCAACTTCAAATGGAAATGAGCACTAATTCATAACCTGTTTTCAAAGGCAGTGGCTACAGAGTACAGAATTGTGCTCACACAGAAATGCTACTCAATTTCACTGCCTATCAAAATTCAAGTAAAAAAAAAAAATTACTGGGCACTTGCCAACGCAACACATGAGCACATGAAATGGATTAACTGCTAATCGCGGTGCACACAGCTCGCGAGTGGCAATCAGCACGAACCCATTTGGTGCGAGCTGGGAGTGCAATCCCCAGTGTACACTATAATGACCCGGGGTCAAGGGTACAGGGCATGGGGGGTGAGTGCCAAGTCACCAGATGGCCTGGTTCCAGCTTTGAACCCTTTCTCTATGAAATTTTCTGTTTTTCTTCTTTTCCCCTCTTCCTTTCCCCCCTTTTCTCTCTATATCTCTGTCTGTCTGTCTGTCCATCTGTCTGTCTGACCAAGAAAGGTTGCACTGCCAGAGAGGGGACTAATTACACTGACAGCCAGAAATGAATCATTCTCGACTTGTATTCATTTGACTGCACAGGAAGCAGCATTGCGCTGCTTAACTGCAATGTGACATTGACTCCTGTTCACATTCTTTCAACAACACAAGTAATGTAAGCCTGTAATGTCATTCATGATTATCACCACACACAGGTGTATTCAGTGAGGGTGAAAGACACGCCAATATCGATAGCAAGGCACCGAAATAGATACAAAGTAAATTTAGTACTCTGTCACTCACTACTCTAAACCTGGAATAATTTGTGGTGTGGATTTTTCATTGTGAACCACAATGTATACTGTATGATCTTGCACCCCCTCCCCCCCCCAAAAAAAAAACACACAAAAACACAAAAACAACAAAATTCAGGTATTTTAGGAGATACTAAGAGGTGTACCAAAATACTCTCAGCTACAAAAATACAGATAAGTGAAGTTCACTGAAATAGTCCCAGGGTGAAAAACTGATCGTGTGAATGTTTCCTCTTTTACATTATCAAAATGAACATGATTCAGCTCATAGGACATATTTTTGAACTAAGTACAATGTACATGATCATACCTTCATCCATAGATTGTCTACTGTCGACAAACCAAAATGGTTTCTCTGTCACTATGCTGGCTGTTAGTCATGACCACATAATTTAAGTTAGAAATTGTCCAAGTCCCATGCAGCCATATTTGACACATAAATTTGAAGAAGTATTACTGTATACGCCATATATTTGGCGAGTCTAAATTTTCGCGAATCGGGAATTCCCAACGATTTTGCAAGTGGTTAAATTTGCGATCGTGGAGTCCTGTACTGGACGGAGAAGTGTACACATGTATGTCATATACACATCGAGATCAAAGTCAATATTTTCGAGTGTCTTCAATTTTGCGAACAGCTCCTGATTTCGCGAAATTCGCAAAAATAAAAACCTCCCGAAATATTCGGCATATACAATGTACAGTATTACTAATGATATCAGCTCTAATAAAAATTGCCTTGCACAAGAAGAAACTGAATTGAAGGCATGTAAATCAAATATGACACACACCTACACCCCGATTTCATATTTGTCGTTGTTGCATGTATTGCATTTACTTGCAGCATCTAGTTCACAGAAGGAAACATTGGTTTAGCCTGTCAGGAATGTTGCGATACCTGTTCAACGTGGTGGTCGTGTCTGAGTTGCACATTTTCGTAGTTGTGGCCGAAGTCGTCCTTGCTCTCTGGCTTGATACCGAGGGCGTTCTGGAACAAAGTGACCACCGCCCTGTGCACCAACTCGTACTGATTCTAAGAAGTCATACAATATCAAGAAAAGGAAAAAAATAACAACAAAGAGAGAAAAAGACAGAGTGTAAGAATGATGATAATTTGTTTTCAATTTTGTTGCTGTTGTTTTTAATCACAGGCTGGAATAGCAAATATTTTCTGCTCTATAGTGAGCAAATACACATATATTTGAATAGGATATAAAAGGCCCCGAGCAATAAAATGAGTTCCGATCTCATTACTGTAAAACATGATATATTCGCGGCATGAATTTTTCTCGAATTGGAGCTGACAGCCTTTTTTGCGGCATGAAATTTTCACAAACTCCCACTGGCATTCAATGCATATAGTGTAGACAAGATTTGCATGCATTTTAATTTTGCAAATCTTGGCGCTCGAGAAATAAAAATGTACGGAACATTCTTCATTTCACAGAAATATTGCAAAATCTGCATTTTAGGGCCATTTTTTTTTCTTATAAATGTGGCATTTAATGGCTACTTTGTTTTAGTATATGGCAAGTAGGTCTGTATGAAATCTAGTGGAATTCGCATCATTGTTATCACTTCTCCATTTATGCACAAAGAGTATGAAATCATTTCTTTACATAAAAATGAATTATACTGCATTGTACATCAAATACCACATACACTGTACCACGGTACACATCATTTTACTGACTCATAAAACATGCATAAAATTCCCTGCACAAATATGCACATACAGTATACATAAAACATACAGTGTACAGTGTATCACAGTTCCAGCAGTAAAAATAGGCATGCAAACAAGAATGGATTCATTTGCACTACACAACAAATGTTCAATCATATATCCAGGTGCACAACTTTCTGGGTTTGTGCAACCCAGGAAATGAGTCTACAAAATGGAGATACACTGTATCACATTCCCCTTCCACATTGCTAATCAATGGTTCCCCATCTGAATATGTTTGGTCCGGCTAACATACCACCACGGATTTCATATATTTTTTTGATTGTTCCTTGGAATCATGCTTAGACCACAATGCAACACATTCACGCACATTTCAGCCTGCGATCAAAATCCAGAAAGGGATTGTAGACACTACAGCCCGTGTACAATTTATCGTACATGATTTCTCACAATTAACTTCTTCTTCTCTTTCCTTCTGACTAAGAAAAAAGTAGAATGAATCGTATGACATCACTTTCTGTTTCCCATGACGGGACATATGAAACGATTTCAAATCATTTTGGCTGATTAGTTATTTCAGCACTTACCAATTCTCATGATTAAACACATTTTTTGTTATTATCTTAAATAGAATTTGTCAACATGCTCATGATAGATTATCACACTGTCATTGCTTCATCTTTGAGATAAAGTTGTCTCATAACTGCCAGCACTCGTTAATATCATGGTATGACAAGTTAGTGTCTGGTATCTGCCATTATCATGGATGTAGTGATAGATTACATCACTTTGTTACCTTCGTCTGGACAATGGCATGTCTCTGTTTCCTCATATCCAGAATGATGTCATAAAGGCTGAAATTCTGGTCGATTCGCTGTAGAAGAAATGAATATGATGTGTATCCATATCATTTACATTGTGCGTACACTGTACATATAAAGACATACAAGCATAGATACATCACACTGTAAACATTGTATATCCAGTGTTGTTTTCTCTACCATCTTCCTACATAGTGCAATTCTATCAAATTTCATTTACTAATATTCCAATTTCCTTGTCAGTTCATTTCTCTTTTCCCTTTCACCTGGGAACCAAGGCAACCACAGAAATCTTTTTGCACAAACTCTTCAGAAGTTTCTACCAGCGAAAGAGCATTGAACGATGATAACACTTCATTCCTTTTTCAAGCAGAGCACTTGTTAACACAGTACTCATTGCCGTTCACCTCATAGCCTCTGTGAAGCTTTCTTAAGGAGCAATTCAAGCAACTCTGCAAGCGATGATGTATAATTTGGCAGTGAGCTTAAACTTACAGCCCACAAGTGATCTGAAATTGATGAGGTCATTACAGTATTGCCCATTTCAGCTTTAAAAGAAAAAGAACTCATTTATTCCTTTATAAATGTGGTTTCATAATATCTATTCAATGTTTTGCATCGTCGAAAAAGTAAAACAAACATATAAAACAAATGTTGACTACTTTTTCATTTGGACCAGAGTGAAATTCCTAGTCATGCATTGATTCTCATTAAATTGTCAAACATATCATAACCTGAGGAAGGACCAGGGGTTGCAGTATGTCTCTTAGAGTCAACTATGGTCACTGATTTGCATTATCACCCTGATGGCAGTCAGTATATACCGTATGTCCCCCCCAAAATTACAATGGTACCCTCCGCAACAATAGCTTTAAAAATAGCGAATCAATCCAAATACAATTTCAGGGTATGAAACTATACCTCATTGCCCACATCTTACAAAAAAAACCCAATTCGATTTGCTTCAGTGGTCAAAGAGAAATGAGGAATTTTGAAGAGCATGTCAGAAATCTCTTCCCTCCAAGTTCTGTCTATTGTGTTCACAAAATAGAGCTAAGATGTCATATTTTAAGACCCTGAAGTAGCATTTAAACGGTTTAATCACATTGGGTGTTATCAATGCGAAAATTGGATAGTATTTTTTTTTTTGGACATACTGTATACGACAAAAAGGAACATGAGCCAGAGTCTGCACCCTGTTGATGTTCAAGAAGTTGTTGTTGTTGTTGTTGTTCGTTTTCCATCTGTGAAGATGGCTGGATTGCCCATATTCAGCTACACTAAGCTGGTCTTCCATGGGGTCCAGTTGGATGTGGAGTGGGACCACTTCACCGGGTTAGACACCCTGCTCTTTGCGATGAATGAGTGAAGCGGGATCTTTTACGTGCATGAGTTGTGACTCTCTCATACACGGGACCTCCATTTTATGTCCTATCCGAGGGACAGTACAAGGACCTCAAACTGTCTCACCTCCCAAGCCAGGGCATTCCTGACGTAGTCGATCACACATATTGTGCCTGTCCTTCCGCAGCCAGCACTGTATACAGGGATAAGAGGCAGAGAAGATAGAGGGAAGGAGAGATGGAGAGAAAGAAAAAGAAAAGGAAAGAGAGAGAGAGAGAGAGAGAGAAAGAGAGGGGGAGGGAGAGGGAGAGAGAGAAGGGGAGAAGCAGAATAATAAACCTGTTTCTATCACATGTATGATGTTGTGTATACACACTTCGTACTAGAACCATCAACCACTTCCTGTAGGGGTTTGGTTTTTATTTTCTAGCAACAGTTTCCACTTCAGCAACACTCTTAGAGTATAGAAACATGGGATAAAGGTATATGCAGTCCACATGTAATGTACATACAGTGAGCTGTATGATACATATATGTTTTACTCAAGTAGTATGGTAGTACGGTAATGTATTGCATGGAGATTAGTGACCACACCAAAAAACAAAACAAAAAAAACAAAAAATGAGGATTTTTCAAGTCAATACAGGGAAAAGAGCTAAGCTAATCCACAAAAATAAAGGGAATGAAGGAGCAAGCAGCTCGGTCTGAATTCACAGAAGTGAAATTTGTCGTCATGCTCCTGGGGCATGTGAATCTGATTTTTTTTTAATTATTCTTTCTAGCAATATTGCAAAGTGCAACATAGATAACAATGATTTGTAGTAAAAAATCAATAAATCAATAAATCAATATCAAAGTAAATACCTAATCTACGCCTGTATGATGAGAAATATTTAAAAAAAAAACTTAAAAATCTACATTCTTTCCTAAAATACGAATCTTGCCAAAGGGATGGAAACATTTTGTACCAAAAAAAGAAGTCTAATATTTAAACCACTGAAGACTAGCCCACGTATACCTGGGCAGTTTTCAGTATAACAAAGTAGCATACATTGTACATGTAAATTTCTTAATACTAAAGACATACTTTCCCTTTAAAGGGCATGCCTCATTTAAAACACAAGTACTCTAATATGCTTGCCCCTAAAAGAGGAAAGGCACTTGAAGTGATTATTAAAAGCTATTATTCCACTTTAAGCTCAGGCCTGAAACGAACGACAGATCACATTGCCTTGTTATCTTAATGATAAACACTTGGACAAATATATTTCCCATGAATAAACATTACAATGATTGTACGGAGGAAGTCATTCTACTCAGACAATGTAAGTGTAACTCTATTCTAAAACATTGCACACGTCCGGCCAAGACTTAAAATAGATGAAGTCTGGTATGATATACTACGATGTCGATGAAACAAACTGATGCCAAAAGTGAATAGTTGTCTTGCATTCACTGTCACTCCATATATGAACATGTGATAAAGGGAAATCTACAGTATCTTTAATTTTAATCTGTTTAATAGTTTTATCTACATGGCCCTTTTAAAATCCATAGGAAGAGAGGATCTTAGAATCACAGATAGTTTAAATACAATCACCATTTTTCTCAAATGATGCCAGCAAACAACAGATTATATATGATGCGGATCCGGCATTACTCCTTTATCACTGCTATTACTGGGGGAGGGGGAAAGAAATTTCTCTCTTTTTTTTGGGGGGGGGGGGGGAGGGGAGCCATGGTTTTCTCAACCTGTTATCAGAGAACATCATAAACTATCAATTTTTGCCTTTTGGTCAGATCATTTTTAATGCTTTTTAGCTGCTGCGGAGTACTGTCAGAAAAGTGCATTATAATGCAACCATCTCCTGCTGTATGAAGGCCCAGAATAATACAAGTTATCTCTACTAGAAAGAGAATATGGGGACACCAGCTTTCAGTGATCCAGCTGATAGAGCCCCAGTCAATCCACCTCATTATAGCCCAATCATATCAAATTACACCAACAAGCCATTATGACTGGCTGTTTCAAGAGTAGCTGAGGTCACTGACCTACTGACACATCAATGGGCGAAAATGAAATCAGATCAGGGGAACCCAATACCTGGCAAATTACCATCACTAACAAACATTTTACCTTAAATATTTACTCTACGTGTTTCTACGTTTTCGTCTGTATGCCAATTGGACATAGATCTGTAATTGTAGCTGCCCATTCTGAACCTGATGTGCAAAATAGTTGTAATATCATCCAGAATTACTGGACACCCCTCCCAACCAACCCCCCCCCCCCCATAAAGGGAAAAATTGTATTTACAAGAAAGTCAGTTTGATGACAAGAAATCGACTGGAGTTGAGAAATATAGATTCCTCTGTGTGTTCCACCTAATACACAAAAGTTGAAATAACGCTTTTCGTGAAATTTGTCAATAATATTTTTGTTTAGAACTGCACTTCCATAAACAAGTCATGCAATCTTTGCTGAGAGGATAGAAGGCTCAATGAGATGTAATTAACTGGAGAACGTTTGAAGAAAATGACAAGATTGAAACAGAAACTATATCTGGAGCTTCTGTAAACGGTGAAATTTTCCTTATTAAGATCTGACGTCATCTCGACTTGATGACTCTGCCATAGTAGACAGCACATTCCCAGCACAAACGCAAGCATCTCCACATAAGCAATCGTCGCAATCAAATTAAGAACTTGGCGGGGTGGAAAATTGCCCCAAACTATAGCGGCATCACTCTCTCTACAAATCCTTCCCCCCCCCCCCCCCCCATCCCCCAGGCTCATGAAGGAGGAACCTACCCATTCTGCAGAATCTACCGACACAAACTCCACCGCCTAGTAATCAACAGGATCGCAAGCGGGGGAGGCGCATTGTCGGGCACGCGCCAAATTAGGCAGCCGCGCGGAGTGCAATTACCTCCAGTGATAATGGTCATTGTGTAGCATTAGTCACATTTGCCTCGGGGCAGAATTTGCAGTGAAGATATGCTACCATTTGAAAGAAAGGGAGAGCGGTGGTGTAACTGATCTTCTCTGTGGATCAGCCACACTTTTCCATTATAAGCTCTACCCTCTGTCTTGAGCTGGGCATACACTGATATCTGATCGAGTTTACAATTTAATTCTGTATTTAATCTATTATATCTAACTGCCCTACAGGGTGAGACGAGGAAAAACATTGGCTGTTGGTAAAGGAATATCTCAAAAATACCCTTACTCATCCTACATGTATGATAATGGGAGAAAACATACATACTCTTTTAATACTTATCACATACAGAATATGTAGATCTAGTCCATACCATGACAGCATGTTCTGGTATTCAATGAAATAGGGCCATTCATCATAGTTATCATCATTTATCACTCACTAAATTCATCCCTCCATGAAAATTCCATTCCATCCTTCACCATTCATGGATGCGTATTATTAGTTGCTGGTTGCCGACAAGTGTATCACTATGTACGAACTACACTAGCTGTACTGTTAGGTGCATAAGCTGGTGTTATTCAATGATTAATCACACACTTTAGTGTATACATGTCACACCCAACTGCGCACTTTCTGGAGTTATGTGCTTTTTTGCAACGTCAACTGAGAATTGGTTGTTCTGCAAAGCTGATGATATCACTACTTATCACTAAATACAGTCGTATCACTACACATGCACACTTGAGACATTCAGTAATGCTATTCGAAGTGTGCGACATACCAGATAAGTATCAACTGCTAATACAGCACCAACATGATGACATATTCTATGTTCGAAAAGAGAATGCAAATTCGTAGAATTTCCTTTAAAAAATGCTATTGCATGCACTATAAGTTTCTTCCTTTGCACATAAATTGTTCAACGTTACGAGTATCAGTAATATCACAACATAACATTACTTCAGCAATTTCCCCACACAACATCTGTCAACCTTTTTTTATCATTATGTGTGAGTCTACCAGTTTTTGATTTTGCCTCTGCAGGAGTACATGTGGATGCAATATATATCTTTTTGTCTTTTTCCTGGCTTGGAAAATAAACTGTAAAGTGATTTACTGCACTGCAGCTGACGATAATGGAGCAGAATGGATGAATGGCTTGTTGATAGCTAATTTTGTGATTCATATCCCTGAACCATTTCTTTTGACATTGCATGGTTGTAAGAATGTTAATATTTCTGAATGCAATGCACTAACAGATACGAAATGGTATTTATTCAACATCACCTTCTACATGTACCGGTATTGGATATTCTGTATTGTACAGTAAGCGGTGGTGGTGGGTTGAGTATGATATATGTATGCAGTCAAGATGAAATGACAGGGGGGCAGTACAGAGTTGCCATTCAATGAATTCTGACTATCTACCACATAATGACATGGGGAAGAAATTGGGAACACTGCTCATCTGACATTGGACGCTGATTAGCGCTCTTTCATATTGGAGTCAATGGCGTTCGCATGCGTGTGTGCCACTCTTTGCACTAGCACCCCCCGTTTCCCAGGTCTCACTATCAGTGATGCATCAAGCCTATTAGGGACTCGGCAGTCTGAATCATCACGGCAAATAGAAGTCAATCTAGCCGTGAATACCAACAGACGGCTCATTCACGTGACTGAAATCATTGTTCATCATCTTCAGGAGTAAAGTAGGAGAGCTAGTATTCTGGCTTTGAGCACAAACTGGAGTTATATTACTTTGTCATTTCTATTTGCGGCATTGACATGACGTATAACTTAGGACCAAATCAATAAATGTCTTTGCTATTGCACACTTTTCATTTTTGTGTGATTCTGATGAAAAGAAAAAACAAGGAGACCATACAAATGTCACACAGTTATTATGAAGTGAATACGTTGATTCACAAGCACCTTCAATCTGATGGTGTTGTAGCTAATTTCATCCAAACACATAGCACCGGTATGGCAAAGGTAGTTAGGCAGTGTAAAATGTAATTATGCCTAATTTCAGTGTTTATGATTATAGACACTACGTGCCCACACGCACGAGCTGGTACACATAATCACATGATGCATTCTGCGCCCCCAAAGTAGACCGTTGCGCAAAGAGACATCATTGCCCCGCGACGCCACGTGACATAATCCCACGAAACCCTCCTCTGCGACAAAGCCCCTCCCCCCATCCTCCCCTTTTCACTCTTTCGGCGTTCATTCGCGTCACTCGGGCCCAGTGACTCAACCCATTGTCAGACACCATCCTCCCTACGAGCCTGGCTAAAATTAGCTTCAAACAGAGCTCAAACACCTTCCTGCGTCTCCTTCAACGTGTGCATGTCGTATATTTAGCACTTGTACGCAAACAATTGCTCACTTGTCGCAGCACATCACATTGTTCACACTGTGATGGAATAATGCATCAAATGAGTTGTTTTCTCACTGGACATCACACCAGTTCATGGATGTCATTGTCAGCCTTGCCCAGACCGATCATATTTGCATGGGGTAATAACCAGGGCTAACAAAATTTGGCCCCATTCTTGCGTGCCTCTCAAAGGGGAAGCAACATTATTAATAATAATCTAAATGCATCACGATTATAAAGGCATGCAAGCAATTTTTTCACGCACAGTATTGAAGGAGAAGTGTTTTAATGTTTTATAATGCGAACAATTGCATTTGGTTTTTATCCTGGGAAAATTATATTGCATCCCTCAACGATATGGTCAGGCATCAGTCTTGCACAAATTATTTAGAGCACTGATGATACTATTGTCACTACAAGTTCAGACAATAAATGGCTGATGCATATCTGTGCATATATGCAACACAGAGAAGAAGTCCTGCCTTTGCATAACAGGGGTAATATTTTGCTATACTTTATACACAAGACAGGAGTAGTCAGGTAAATAGCAATTATGTACACTCTCCTATGGTTTGCTGCCACCTACAGTAAGATCAGTGGTTGAGAAATCTCATATATCCAGTTACTTTCACAAGGATGCCTGGAGAGTCAGTGCGTATCAGGAAACTAAAATCACATATATATGTATGTAGATATGATTCCTATATGTACATGTTCAAAATGTTGTTGCTAATAAAACTTCAAACTTTGAATGCAGTGAAAGAGCCAATTTTCTTGTACTCAATCAGTACATCATCGGCGATATGAAAAACCCCTGAATACGCACCATGTGACCTGGAAAAAACACATATCGCATTATAACCATGATTACAGCACAGCTTATTTCTATCGGCAGAGGGCAGAGTAGGTTTGCTCGTTTTTGCTGGAAATTCTCGTAGTTCTATCAATTAACTTGTTAAGCTGTCACTTCAAAACACAGCACCACGCATGTGACTTCACAGCCTATTACTTTTTACTGGAATGATGCTTCTTCCTGCAGGATTCTGAAGTCTCTGGAAAAAAAAGAGGAAAAATTGCAGTTTCCTTCCAGGAAAGACTTTCAGCAAGTTGGAAGTGATATATTGCTCCTGTAATTCTGTCAAATAAGGAAGTGTCTAGAAAGGAATTACAACATGCATGTCATATGCATATCAGAAACATTACATACCAGTGTAAACATTATAAAAATATTCCAAGTGTTGTAATTTCATGGATATCTTCCTGTCAATACATATTGTATATTTTACCTCTCCTTTCTTGTTTTCAACTATATTTATGCAACAGTATGATAACTACTGGTACTATATATATTACAGATATTTTCTGTGTACATATACACTGTAGGTATAAGTAGAATTTTGGTTGTTGTTGGTTTTTTGCTAAACATAAAATTACTGATTTATTATTATATTTTTTTTTTTAGCTTTGGATGTAACCTTTGCATTGTGATGCAAATATTGCAAATGCCAGTTCTAGTGTATAGAAGATCTGTAATCACAAGTTTTGGTTGGCTGTGACATGTGGTTGAATGACAACCATCCATGTTATCAGTGTATAGCTGTCAATACAGACAAACATAACAACTGTACTGATTTGTGATTCCCCAGTTTCAAAGATTACGAACTCGGCAACTCGGCATGAACGGACGTGGTTAGACATCGCTCCGTATTCCATCGTTTTTGTGAAGCAAAATATCAGATATACATGTTTGATCGGCTCATGCATCTTTCTCCGACTTCAACGAGACAAAATGAATGGTAGTATTTATCCAGTTTGCATGTTATTGCTATCGGAACTCACTTTTTGCTTCGCTATTTGAATATCTCTCATCGCGCAAAATTTATGTGATAGTCCCACGTGTTGCAGTGACTGTGTTCCTGTATTCGTGTACGCAATATACATGAGTACCATGACGAAAACTCGACGGGGACAGTCCGAGGATTCTGCCGCTAACCTAACCAAGGACATTCGGGAAGAGGTATCGAAGGCAATAGAAGACAACAGTGAGCTTCTAGATACCCTAATAAGCAAGATAAAGGCGTCATTGATTGAAGAAATCACGTCTCTCATCACGCAAAAAGTGGCAGACAGCATCAAGGAGCGATTAGACTTCGAATTAGCTGAGAGAGATGATATGATTGCAAAGCTACAGAAGGATATCGACAGTTTGAAAGACAAGCAGGATGACGCTGAACAATATTCGAGGAGAAATTGTCTCATCCTGCATGGAATTTCAGAAAAGGACGACGAAAACACGGATGTACTCGTGAGGAAACTCTGCGAGGAAAAGCTAGATGTCAAGCTCGAGGAACATGACATCGACAGATCTCACAGGCTTGGAGCTAAAGCGGGGAAAACAAAAGGAATCATCGTCAAATTCACGAAATATACAGTGCGTGATCGAGTGTATCAAGCTCGTAAAAAGTTGAGGAACCTAGATGGAGCCCAAATCTACATCCAGGAGAGTTTGACAAAGGTGAGAGGGGATCTTTTCTGGGAAGCAAAATCAAAATACAAACAGGTTGTGAAGAACATTTGGACTCAAGATGGCCGAATCCAGGTACGAACGAACGATGATCGCCGTGTAACCCTCGTCACAAAAGCCGACCTCGAAAAGCTCGAAAAGCTGAAAACAACGAACAAAAGCTGAATGGATGACTTTCGCACAATTCTTATCTTCCATTGTAAGCGTTGCGCGACGTTCTGGTACCCCGTTGTTGTAAGCTTACTACAAGAAGATTATACCCTTTCAATTATCTGCTGAGTAATTCAAACCAAATTGCCTATTACTACCGACGACAAACTTAACCTATATAGTGTGTACGGCCATTATTTGCCACACATGTCTCTCCTTTTTCTTCCAAAAAGCTTTCCCCCCTTTTGTTCCACTTAATAGCAACAAGTCAACAACTTTGTGTCAATTTGACGTAACCAAAAAATGATTGGTGTCTTACTGACAAAAGCTACTGCATGTACATACAAGTCTTGCAAACTACTCAATATAATCTATTGCTCGATTTTTGTTCAAGCTAAAGATGTGAGTAATTGTATATACTATCGAACGGTCGAAGTGGACGTGCAAGCCAATTTCTGCTCTACTTAATAGCAAGAGGTCAATACTCCATGTGTATCAATCTGTGTTATAGATAATACATTGTACAAGGTTTTGTTGTTTTCGTTCTGACAAAGCTATTGACTATACATGTCTTGCAGACTTCTCAATACAATCTATTGCCCAATTTTGTTCAAGCAAAATTTATGTGTTAATTTTCAATTTACGGCTGAACTATACGTGCTCTGCTTAATAGCAAGAGGTCATTACTCCACGTGTATCAACCTGTATTATGATTAATACATGGTTTTGTTGTTTCATACTGACAAAGCTATTGACCGTACATGATATGCAGACTACTTCATACAATCTATTTCCCATTTTTTTTTCAAGCAAAATTTTTGTGTTAGTTTATTATATACGGTTGAATTAGACGTGTAAGCCTATTTCTGCTCTGCTCAATAGCAAGAGGTGAATACCCCATGCGTGTCAACTTGTGATATAGATAATACATTGTTGTGTTGTTTTGTTCTGACAAAGCTATGACCGTGTTTGTCCTACAGAATACTCAATACAATCTATTGCCCGATTTTGTTCAAGCAAAATTTGTGTGTTGGTTTACTATGGTTGAATTAGACGTGTAAGCCTGTTTCTACAATATACTCTGCTTAATGACAAGAGGTCAATACCCCATGTGTATCAACTTATGATATAGATAACACATGGTTTGTTTTCTCGTACTTATCAAAGTTATGGCAGTACATGTCTTGCAGACTACTCAATACAATATATTGCCCGATTTGTTCAAGCAAAATATGTGTGTTAGTTTACAATACACGGTTGAATTAGACGTGCAAGCCTGTTTTTGCACTGCTTAATAGCAAGAGGTCAATACCTCATGTGTATCAACATGCGATATATATACTACATGGTTTCTTTGAATGTATTACATATTTTGCAGGCTACTGAATACAACCTATTTGCCCAATTTTCGTTCAAGTATATTGTGCGTTAGTTTATAGACAATATGCGGTCGAATTAGACGTGTAAGTCTATTTCTCCTCCGCTTTTATATACAAGAGGTCAACAACCTTTGTAACAACGTGTTGTCATTAGATAATGCCCGGTTTCGCTGAATGTGCATGCCTTGCAGGCCAGCAATTCGGCCTACTCGCCCATTTCTGTTTCAGCCAAATGTGTGTAAGCCTATGTATAGTATACGTTAGAAATAGTCGGACATCATGTTTTAAGCAATCATTTATTGAGTCACAAAATAATATTCACGCTTCACTAAAGCGATGTGACTTTCTGACTACGTTGCAACTGTTTTGTATATTGATATTATCAACTTATCACTTTTTTTTTCGAAAGTAATAACTTTGTGAACATAATCAATTTTTCTGTGTCAGTTTTTTTTTTCTCCCTTTTACGCTTTATACTTTCTTACTTATCTTTTTTTTTGTGTGTGTATGAGTTTCCCCTCGTATTGTCTCATGGTTATCAACTTTCCCTGTGTTTTATGCAAATGTGCTGTCAAAACAGGTCAAAAGGGTCTCTTGTGCATATCTTGTAACCAATGGGTACATGTCTCGTGTGCTAGTGTACCACTGCATTTATACAATGATGCTTCTCATCAGTTCGCTGGATGGGAATGCCCAAAGTGTATCATGAAACTTTTACCATTCTATGAATCAGATATTGAAAATCATAGTGAACAAAATGATGTAATCAATGTTAATTCAGAAGGACTAACCGATGCTCAATCCCTACCCAATTCAGCCGAAACTATGGTGTATAACAAGCTCTCGGTTAAAGGTTTGAAATTTGTTCAATTGAATATTGTTAGCCTGACGAAACACATCGATGAGATACGAACAATCTTATATCATAACGACATACATGTTCTCGCTCTTAATGAGACAAGACTTGATAATTCAATTTATGATAGTGAAATTGAGATTCCTCATTATAACATAGTTCGTAAAGATCGCAACAGGTCTGGTGGCGGTGTATCATTTTATGTACATAACAGTTTAGAATTTGATTTATTGAATGACTCTCCTATTTCTGTTTTGGAAGCCATTCCTATTCTTTTACGCATCAAAAATTCCAAACCTATATTACTAACAAATTGGTATCGACCTCCGAACTCTAAGTGTGATGTTTTAGATCAATATGAACAATTCTTAGAATTCACCGAAAGCATCAATTGTCATCTGATTGTTATGGGAGATATAAATCTCGACATTAGTAAGGAGGTAGATGACTATGTTGTGAATCGATACAAACAGATTAATAGTATTTATTCTTTGCATTTCGTCAATTACAGCGAATGTACCAGAATAACAAACAAAACAGCTTCTTTAATAGATCATATGCTAACAAATAGCATTGAGATGATCAAATCGCATGGCGTTATACACAATAGAGTAAGTGATCACTCAATGAGCTACCTAATCTGGAAAGCTCATCAGGTTCATTCAGGTGTGAAATATGTTACATACAGAAAAACCAAAGATGTAGATATAGATATATTCAAGGCCGATCTCTCAAAACAGAACTGGGTGGAAGTTGAAGAGGAGGATTGTATTGATAAATGTACTGGAAAATTTGAAAAATTATTATTTGAAGTTGTTGATAAGCATATGCCCGTAAAAACCAAGAGAGTTCGGAAAACTCAATCACCATGGTTAAACGAAACAATTTTTAAATTAATGAAGGAAAGAGATTTATTAAAAAGGAAAGCAATAAGAACCAAAGATGAGAGTATCTGGAAAGAATATCGTAAATCAAAAAATAAAGTAACATCTTTTATTATGAAGTCTAAACGCAAATATTTTATGGAACAATTAACTAAAGATCAAAGTTATGGTAACTCATGGAAAACATTATCATCAGTATTACCCAAAAAATGTTCTTCCTCTCAGCCTCCACCCAGTCAGTGTCAAAGTATGGCAAACGAATTTAATCACCATTTTGCCAATGTTGCAACCAGTTTGATTTCTGAATCAGCTGATACTGTAGTAGAACCTGTAGACAGAATCTGTACTGATACTGCCACTTGCGAACCATGTGTGCAATATCCATTAACGTTTTCTACTGTAAGTGAAAGTGAAGTTTCAAAGGAAATAGAACAATTAGAAAATAAGAAGTCAGTCGGATTAGATGGAATATCAGTAAATATCCTAAAAATGTCAAAGGATGCAATTGTTCGACCAATAACTTTTTTGATTAATAAATCTATAACTCAAGGAAAAGTTCCAAATAAATGGAAGATAGCAAAAATCATTCCTCTACATAAAAAGGGTGATAGATTGATGCCAAACAATTACAGACCAATTTCTATTTTATCGTGTTTATCAAAAATTCTTGAAAAGATTATACAAAAACAATTACTTCAACATTTAAGTAGAAATGATATACTCAAAATGGAACAATCCGGATTTCGGCCAAAACATTCAACCTCCACGGCACTGATTAAAGTAACCGATGAATGGTTGAAGTCTTTGGATAACGGATTATACACTGGTGCAGTTTTTGTAGATTTGCAAAAAGCTTTTGATATGATCAACCCTAAATGTCTGCTGCATAAACTTTTCACAATAGGTATTAACGGCCCCACCCTTAAATGGTTTGAAAATTACTTATCTGACAGAAAAATAGTAACTAGTATAGGAAATTGTACCTCTGAAGAATTGGATATTAAGCTCGGTGTGCCACAGGGATCGATATTGGGTCCATTGTTGTTTATCATATTTATTAACGACTTACCTTCCATATTTGATTCATGTAATGTGCATTTATATGCGGATGACACAGTTATTTATTTTTCTCACAAAGACCCACAAAAAGTACAAACAATATTGAATAAGGAACTATTTGTATTAGATAGTTGGATGTGTAAGAACAAATTGAAAATTAATTATGATAAAACTGTGAGTATGTTAATTGGTAATCGATATATGTTGAAAAGATATAATAGTTTGGATTTAAGTATAAAAGGATATGAAATTAATCAGGTTAAAAGTTTGAAGTATTTAGGATTGTACATTGATGATGAACTCAGATGGGACGTTCATGTAAATTATCTGTGTGAAAAAGTAGGCCGTATGATTTCCTTCCTTCGTCGTTTGACATATTTCATAAACAGAAATTCTTTGAATTTGATATATCGCAATGTTATTCTTCCTCATTTGGATTATGCAAATGTTATTTGGGAGTCTTCTTGTGAAAAGCATATAAATCAATTGCAAAAACTGCAAAATAGAGCAGGAAGAATTATTCTGAAGGTTAATCCTAAATTACATTTTTCTGTCAGGTTAATACATGATATATTACAGTGGGAAATGTTAAAATCCCGTCAAAAGTTTCATGTCGGAGTAATGATTTTCAAGATTTTGAATGATTTAACACCTACCTATTTACACGAAAATATATTTTATTCCCCCAAACCCTACCAATTTCGGTACTATAGCCTCAGCCTTCCAAAACCTCGGACAAACTTTTGCAAACGTGCATTTTTCTACAGGGGAGCCAAACTATATAACAGCCTTCCTCATGCTGTCCGTGACTGCAAGTCACTGAAGGATTTTAAACGGTCCCTTTTTGAATTGGTTTAATTTCATCTTTGTAAACATATCTATATATATATATACTTTTGTCTGATACACGAGAAATTTATCTACACTTTTCAATAAAGCGTACTTTGCCCTGAGATTTTGTATGATTATTGCATTATAAATTTTCATGAGACTATAAATATATTATAATGTTGTATTTATATAATTATGTAATCTTCTATTCTTTTTTTCTTTTCCATAACCCTTTATAACTGGTCCCCATGGAAGACCAGCGGCACCAGAAAAGTGCAGCTGATTATGGGCTATCCAGCCGTTATCTCTCTATATAATCCTACTGTACATTTTATTTCTTCATCTTTTTTTTTTTTTTTTTTTTTTTTTTTTTTTTGTATATCGATGATGTGTCACATTATTCATTTGCTTTGTATGTATGCTTCATTTTTATGCATGATGTATCATTTTCCCTGTACCTTATATGTTGTCTTTTATATCTGTATGTATGTTTATGACGGAAATAAAACAAACAAACAAAAACACTTCCCAAAATGTGAGAACTAATTTTGCGCATAATGCTCATGAATAGTTAACAGAGGGTGACGATCTTGTGTGAAGGCGGCCGTAATTTCTTAATCTTGGACGTCATTTGCAGAATCACGATCTTTCATCGCTAAATCCGCAATTAGTGCTCAACGGTACAAAAATATTAGCCATTGACGCAAAGATAATCTGAGACTATTTACCAAGATACGAGGGGGGGGGGGGGGTTATCTACTTTAGAGCTATTTCCAAAAAAGGGGGTGGGGGGGATCCTGGTTAATTGGAAGTATTAACGCGTGCAAGGACCCACACAATGCTTGAGTCAAGACGACAGAGCAGGATGGTGCTAACATTTAGAGATCGCCTGGTCTCGTACGCGATGGGTCAAACTATTAATAGAAATGGGGGGTATGACACAAAGCATCATGGAGGTAACTGATAGGTCCTTTTTTTCAAGCGAAAGATGATTTCATTATATTTGACGCGAGTGTCATAATCCATTGCCGATGGAAATGCGGATGGACAAGGGGAAGATGCTCTGAAATTAGTAGTCCTGTTCAATAAGCCCCCCTCAATTTCCACAAAATGTCATCTGTCGATAGGTCTAGCCACGTGGATAAAATGCATTCAAATTACCTTTCTATTACGGCATTGAGAAAGGAACTTACTCCACAAATTTCTCTCATTTTCTTTCATTTCCTCAGACCTCTTCCGATCAAAGTTGGTTGAGGGAAATTAACTTTCCAATGCAATTGTCGCAGTAAATGTTGATCGCCAATTGCAATATAATTCCAGAGTATCTGAAATTTGAATTTCAGAAAAAGGTTCATAATTTTATGAAAATCACATCCAAAACAGACGTCATGGATTTGCTCAGATTCTGCAGACACCCACTGTGTGAGCGCAAGGACATCTGCACATTTTGCAGAACAGAGTTAATATGCTTCCAACATGCGCCTGCTGTTATCAACATGGTTGTCAGCTCCAGACAATGTGGGCTGTTGTTATCAAAATAATCATTTATACAGTTTGATTGACAGGTCTGAGATGCTGTGTTTTTATATCTCAACAAAGTGTTTTTATTTCACAACCTTGTATCAACACTCAATCACCTAAAATACTGAAGAATCCAGATAAAATTTCACACATGCATGTCCCCAAAATTCAGGATTTGACAGCTGTGTTCTTAATTGGTCCGGCCAGACAAGAGGACTCTTCGTTATGACGCGTGGGCGAAGACCATTCAGCCCACCCCCTTTTTCAGAGATATGAATTGTAACATAATAAACAAGAAGTTGCATTTACCTCTTTGCAGCTGTTCTTTTGCTTCATATAAATTTTCCCACATGGGCCTAATGATCTGAGCTCAAGCATAGTGTTTAACTCTCTGCATGCCACGTTACTGTAAAACGAGGAATGTTCATGTGCATTTTAATTTCGTGAATTTCGCGAGAGCCAAGATTCGTGTAATTAAAATGCCCATGAAAGTTCTTGTCTACACTATACGCATTGCATGTTAGAGGCAACTCGTATAAATTTCATGCCGCGAAAAAGGGCCATCGGCTCCAATTCGCGAAAAATTTCATGCTGTGAAAAATTGTTTTACAGATCTGCTCATAGGATTGTGTGTAAACCTTTATGGCATATTTGGCTCCTTGGCACAGAAATGTTTAACCCGTTGAGGACGGACTGATTTTGCGGTGAGTTGGCTCAGTCGGTAGCACGTCTGCCTCACGATCACGCGGCCCGGGTTCGAACCCGAGTCTGGACTGAGCAATGTTGTGTGTAAGCATGCCATCCCCTCTAGCAAGAGGCAAAACACTCTGTCCCTCAGATAGGACATTAAATGGAGGTCCCGTGTATGAGAGAGTAACAGCTCATGCACGTAAAAGATCCCGCTTCATTCATTCATCGCAAAGAGCAGGGTGTTTAACCCGGTAAAGTGGTCCCACCTCACATCCAACTGGACCCCATGGAAGACCAGCTTAATGTAGCTGAATATGGGCTATCCAGCCATCTTCCCAGATGGAAAATGAACAAACAAACAAACATATTTACCATAGACACTTGCCCCAGTATACTCGGGACTCGTCCTCAATGGGTTAATTTAATGTCTGTGATGAGCTTCCTTGTTTTCTCTCCCTCAATCTCTCTCAAGTCCTCAAACAATCACACATATTTCTACAATATCTAGATTATTATTATACTTATAGATATCCTACACTTTACTTTTCTTTTTGTAAAGCTTATTTGAATATATCTGGCACAGCTGAGGACTGGTCAAATCGGCTGAAGGTCCCGTGAGGTCTTCATGCTTTATTCCCTGTAGGTTGGAATCCCACTGAAAACTTCATTCACGATATATCTCATGAGGTCATTCCCTGAAGCGACAAAAAGTGGTCAAAATTCTGAATAATGAAGCAAAGACAAGGATCTGGCTACAGCTGACAGCATCTCAATGTCTTGAAAGTCAGTTCGTCATTCCCAACTTGGCATAAGTTACTATTGCTTGATGTTCTGGAAATGCAATGAGCCACACCCTCTTCCTATATCTTTCTCTCTCCACTTTGCTTTGTTCCATTTTTCTTTACTAGAAAAAGGTAATCTGGAAAAAGGATTCATCACAGATTCCTCCCCCCCCCTAATGTTTGTCCTGAGCAATGCTTTTATTGCATGGTCGTTTTGAAATAAAAAGTCAAAAATGAAGAGTACTCTGTTGCTCCAAGCCTCAACAAGTCTGACAATGATTAATACATGTATATGTTTCACAACTGCCATTAGGGTGTTAGAGCACTTTGTGCGTCTTGCTACTGAAAAACAAAAATAAGTGTCACAGGTCTCAAGTACCATTGAGATTGCATGATGGTGTACAAACTGTGAAAGAGCCCCCTTGAGCTACAAAAGCATTTTTAAACTAAATGATTGCACACATACATAGATGAAATAAATCTCGCTCAAGTAATTGCAACATGTGCCTATGAGAGCGAGTCAAGAAGGCTGATGTGCAAAACGCTCTGTTTTTGTCCCAAATTTGGCAACAATTTCGCTAGGAATGCAGCTGAGGCTCCTAAAGGTCATTCCACGCCAAAATGTTAAAATATCCGCGGCAGGATATCGGGAATTTCCCAAAGAATGTCACGTACAATTATCAGCTAATCAAAGCCAAACCGGTCGGCTGTGGAAATCTGGGATTGCACTGCTGCTGCGGAACCCTTCTCCATCGAACCTGGGTCTCTCCCTCCGATACTCGGCTCTGATAACGCGAGAAATGCGCAGCGTGCTCGCGGAGGAAGAGGTGGAAACAATTTGGATGCACTTGAAAATGCCAAGGGACAAAAGGAAATCTCTCGCTCGTGGCAACAGACAAGAACCACATTGAGATAATGAATGCTCAGGGAAATCATTCAGCTATCTCAAGAGATGAAACTACAGTGGATCATACATGTACGCATATATTTAAATGGACAGATTGCCCCTGTGCAAGATTGGCGTTTGTCAACACGATTGGGGTGGGATGGATTGGGCTGTGGAAACAAAGACAGATTACGTGGCACAAGAAATCTCTTCAAACAAAGTCCTCTGCGCCTCCTCTTCATCCTCTACCTTCTTTACCCCCCTCCGCCCTTTTTTTTAAATATTAAACTCTGATTCGGACAAAAGGTTCAATGATTCTAGGGAAGTTTGTCTCGATTTAGCATAAAGTGTAATGACAGGTTGTTCTTTACAATCATGTTCTACATCAAGAAATACAGAACACCTCAGAGGACAGCTATGTTTTGAGCACTAATCTTCATGACTTACATAATAACAAAGTTTTTTAAAAGTTTTGCTTGTGCGTGTTCATTTTTATATATTCATTTTTTTTTTTGCCGTGTACGTGTGTGTACTGTTCAAATTCATGAAATTCATGGAATTCTTATTTTTATCATAGCTACTACTAAAACACTGATTAATTTGGTGCTTATTTACATTGATGTAGGGCAATTTTGAATATTAGTTGTGTGTATTGCATTTTGTTCTTGTTTGTTCTTTTTTTTTTTTGGGGGGGGGGGGGGGGGGGATGAGGTTATATCGGCATGAAAGAACAGTCAAAGCAATGAGAAACCCAAAGAGCACTCCACTAGAAAGATATCTTTCCAGAAGTGCTAAATGCACAGGTAGGTGTTACCAAAAACATACTTGTAACTTTAAACATCCCATAAATTGCTACATAATTTATTCACAATTAGAGATAATCACCAAAACCCAATCAGTACTCAGATATCTTTGCACTGTTAGAAAAAACCAAAATGGAAACAGAAGCCACTGTTTAGGGGCAGTGTCAAGCTATCAACAAGAATTCTAATGGCTGATGATATCACCTTTTGGAATTGGAGAGGGGTGTATCTGGAGCGTGGAAATCCACCTGTGGTCATGAATGGTGGTTTACAATCCCTTGTGGTCATACAAGCTTACACTCAGGATCACTCCAGGTAATGAAATAACAAGGGACATAAACCTGATTAACGGTTGCACAGAAACTCCACCTCGTTATCAGTCAATCATGATAGCACTTCCCCTGAAAATATTCTTGATTAAAGATCATTATGGGTGTGTGTGTATTATGTGCATTTTTTTTTCTCTCTCTCTGTCTTCAAAGTATTGTATATATATCAAAATTCTTCAGCATAGAACAAAAGATATGATTCTTTTCCCTTACTTAATACTTTTTTTTTTGTCTTGGCTATTGTAGGCAGCATTCCAATATTCAGTCTTCTTTTTCTCTAAAGTTCTGGCCACAGATTTCTGAGTAGATCATGAGCATCAATCATCTTTTTTTTTAAATATGTGTCGTAAAATTAGACTTTGTATCACTCCTGTCTCTGCATCAAAAGATAAAAAGATTTGAAAACTCACATTACCACAAAAAGAAAGTCCCAAGTGCATCCAGCAAAAATTGAAAGAACATTAAAAAGACAAAAAAACAACAACTCTTGATTGCACACACAGTGACTGACAAGTGTCATTGTGACAAAGCTCTGTAATGAGATAGATTTGGAAACATGGTTACAGAAATGATTGAAAATAAAGATTACAAAAATTATGACAATGATAATAGTAATAATGATGATGAAAACAATGATGATGATTATTTATCATAATCAACAGTATTATCTTTAATATTATCACTATCTTAAATATACAGTAAAACATTTTCTCATGGTACGAAAAAAAAAATGGTGGTTATCTGATATCCTACAACATAAAAGACATATTTACACTGTACTTTAAAAGATGGTAAACAAATATACAAAAACAGCATCAAGCTCAAAACTCCCTACAAGGCTGCTGGTTTGGCCATACTAATGGATGCTTATTGCATTTCCTCTATTCTAGGATTCTCAGCGAGTGTTTAAAAATATGTCGGAACTCTTTTGAGACCTGCCTTCTGAATTTCCACATGATTCAATCTGGAAATAGTATTTCGTGTGAGAACAGCGTGGGTGAATTCCACCTCAGCTCACACAACAAGCTTGTAAAACAGAACATGCGGTAAAGTCACCCCTACAACAGCACAAATTTCAATTCAGTATCATTCAACTGTTATTTTTCATTGCTCTTCTTCTTTAACAGTTTTTTGATCACAGGGTATTCTTATGATCCTCATGATAGTCATTACTATTTTTAGCATCATTCATAATCCTTATCATTGTTATCATCATCACTTTAATCATTATCATAATTCTTTTCTCATTCTTTTTCCACATCATCATTATTAATTGTCATTACTCTTGCTCTATCTTTATCATTATTTCTTCAATTGCTCTTAAAAAACAAGGTTTTCAGGTTGCCTGGAGAGAAGACATGGATTACAGAGAATGTGTGTTTGAATCTAGTGCCAATTGGCACACACACACACACACACACACACACACACACACACAATAACCATGCAGTGTTGTACAAATTGTTCAAAGTCCCCGGCACAAAACGGATCAAGATGCACACAAGGCCCGTTCACACACAACGGAAATCGAAATTACAATCGCAATCCAAATTTCGAATTTTTTTCTCGACCGTTCATACACAGGGAAAAAAATCGCACTTCGCAGCAAGGAAAGAACGATCAGTGGCCAAATTGCGCATGCGCGAAACTTGCATGAACGAAGACTGACCCCGCAGTCCCAATAGAGTTTCGCACACGCGCGATTCAAAGAGACTCGATTTTGTAAACAAGCAAAATAATCGCGATTATTCTGAAAAATCACACTCATAGTGCGAGTTGGATCACGATAAGGATCGTAATTAGTGAGATTTTTCTGTCCACACACGAAAACATTTCGAAATTTTGATCGCGATAAGAAAATCGATTTTTATATTGCACTTTTTCCCTTGTGTGTGAACGGGCCTAATATATCTTCACTACCATCATACACATTTCCATTACTTATCTACCCGTGAGTCCCTGTTGCTGTTTTGAAGGGCCCCCGTGTGCCCATTTTTGCTCAACACATACTATATTATGAGTGCCTGAAAAGTGTTAAAAGTAAGGCATCTTCCACTAGCTTATGAAAAATATGTATGCTCACTCCATCACAACAAAAAGATATCTGAAAATTTCCAGGTATCACACCCACATAGTGATATACCATGCACTTTAAATGGAGAGTTACATTATGTTTGTAGTGTAATTTTGCTTCTCAGAGTCAAAACCAGGAAAGATTGCCAAGTGTGATGTGCTTCCTTACAACCATGTGCAGTAAATTTATCTCCTTGTCTACAAAAACAGGATCTCTATATGATATACAGATCTGATAAATGCGGGGAAAATCCCCTTGATGTGAGTGGACAGTGTACTGTAAGAGTGGATATTTTCATGTCAGTAAATTTTTCTCACACTTGGTTGGGTAAGATGAATTTCATGTGTTTAACAAATAGTCCACAAAATAAGGGCATTTTAATTCCTGTAAAACAAGCAATTTTCATGTGCATTTTAATTTCACAAATTTTGCAAGAACCAATAATTGCAAAATTAAAATGCACACGGAAGTTCCTGTCTATACTATATGCACTGAATGCAAGTGGCAATTTGCAAAAATTTCATACTGCAAAATTTGCGAGATTTTTATGCCACGAAAATATCTTGCTTTACAGTGCTGGAATGTATGGCATGTAAAACTATTCGCATGCTCTGATTTTTGTGTTAGCTTCTAGTTGCGTGAAATATGTGAACATTTCCACAATGCAAAAATTTCTGCTTTTATAGTAATTACTGTAAAAGTGGATATTTTTGCATTCATGAGTAATCTATTGCTCTGGGCTGGGTGAGATGAATTTCATGTGTTTATAATTCTGTGAAATCAAGACACTTGGTATATCATAACAAGCTAAAAATCTGCATGCCTTTATTTTCATGTTATTTTCTAGTAATGCAAAATTTTCATACAGTGAAAACTTGTAATTTTACAGTAATTCAAAGAATTATGCAGAGAGGGGAATAGTACTATACTCATCTGTGCCTGATTGGTATAATGTACATGTATATTTGCGCAGTACTCCAGCAGCTCACCAGTTGGCATTCGATACAGAATCAAATACTAGTATTCCGACGCAATTTTACAACCACTTCCTTATATTCTTAACCACACAAACATGTTGGCCCTTTGCAATGCCTGTAGTGAATTAGAGGGACTGTACAGTACTGGTTGAGGTGGGGATTCATGTTTTGAACATTCCTAAGTGAGATAATGAGAAACCTCTTGTGAAATATGAAAGAGCATGTAATTTTAAGAACGATTCAATGTTTATTTGACGAAAATTGGTTTTCGAATGGCTGAGATATCCAAAAAAGTGATAATATTAAAAGGCGACAGGCCACGCCTTTTATTAGGATCTCTTTGTTTCACCTTGTTTTGGGATATCTCAGCCATTTCAAAACCGATTTTTATCAAATAAACTTTTGATACCCCTTAGAATTGCATGCTCTTTGACATCTCATAGAGTGGTTTCTGAATATCTCGCAAAACGTTAACAGCTAAATCCTCACCTCGACCAGAACTGTACACACCCTTTAAACTGAATTATGATGTGTTTGTGTGTATGAATGTATGTATGTCTGTGTGTGCATGTGTATGTGTGTGTGTGAGTGTGTGTGCACCAAAGGCATACCAGGTGTGTTTACACATATGCTGTAAAGTACACATTCATGGCTGCATTAGCTTGTGCCTCAAGAGATTTTACTGTACATTAGTACGTTTGTATTCTTGGATTATTTCCAGAGTACAATGTGTCTACTGTGCATTCCTCTCAATATTGCAGAATTTCCAAAGTTCAGCATCACTCCCCAGAAGGCAGTCGTGGAATCTGATCGGGGAACACAGGATTACTTCTTGCTGATAGCCAACAGCCATCTACCCGTGAAATGACCAAAGCAGGCACAGTCTTTAGACGGCCAATAATATTCAATTGAGACGCTTCTGCTGCACAGTAGGAATGGGTTGTCTATTCCCACAATAACATGGTTTGTTACATTCACTGAAAAAAAAAAAACTAAAAAAAAAAGAAAAAAAAACATTGGCGCATACACTGTACATGACAGGCTGACGGTACATGGAATGTGAAAGAAATAAAAGTCTGAATAACAGGTTCACAGGGTAACTATGAACAATTATATTCTATGAATATGTCTAGTGTCATAAAGAAGTGCATGATTTCAAATGACAATGCGTACACCTTTATCATCTAAGAGGCATACAATGATTTAAAGGGGATGGCTAGTAACTGATCAGTGGGAATCAGTGGAAATGCTGGGGGATGATTGTTCCAATCCTTGTGGGATTCATTCAAGAGTACATCATATATCCATTGTATCCTTGTGGGATTCATTCAAGAGTACATCATATATCCATTGTTGTGTGAAAATTATTTGCTTCAGAATGGTCTCATATTCAAGTAATGTGCAGCATAATGTTTCCAATCAGCATAATGATATTCCAATTTTCACCCGAAAATCTAACAATTACAAAAAGAAATGGAGGCATACATTCTGCTTAAACTTGTAGAAAGATATGCATATAATGAAATAAGCAAAAGTAACAAAATAAAATAAAAATAAATAAAAATAAAAAACACTAACTGAGTACTGCATGGTATTCTCCTGACCAGACTGGACATTGGGCAAATTTGGGCAGATTTGGGCTGAATGGCAAATTTTGTGTGTACTGAATATTCACAGGAATCATCGGCTAGCATTTATAATATTTTGGTTTGTATATTAAAGAAGAGATAATGACATATGAATCGATCATTCTTCGACAAAATCACTCCTAGGATTAAGGGCCTTGAGGAGAGCTTCATATCACTAGTACAAATCTCTCATCTTTTACCAACAGTGTGGCATCGTTCGTGTACCACAATGAAAGCTTACAACACTTCGGTGTAAGTTGCAGTGCGCAAGTTTTATTACAGAGGATAGACCAAAAGCCAACATGAGTTCCCCCCCCCAAAAAAAAAAAAATAATAATATGCCACAAAAAGAGCTTCGGGGGACCTCTCTCGCAAGAGAGCTGGGTACTTGGAAAAGCGGAAGATCAACACGAGATGATGGGGGGCATCGCCACAGCGACACACTGTGCCACCACACTGGGGGGATGGGAAACACACATCTCAGCCATCCATCTAAATTTAACTCATCCCAGATTTGGGTTTCACGCCACGCTTCCTACGGGAGGAAACTGCAGACGCTATTGAAGCGTACTCTGCTTTCTCTCCCTCAAAAAGAAAAAAGTAATAAAGAAATAAAAATAAAGAAATAAAGAAAGAAGAGAAGCAAAAATATAACATAGAAGTGACAAGTTTATAACCCCAAACAACTCCCATTCTCTCCCCTAGCATCCCATCTCATCACATAATCCCTCTAGCTTGACTCACTGCTAGAGCTCTGCTAAAGCAGTAACATGTGCTTTTGGGTTTTTTTTTCATCAACTTTCAATACCATAATGGAAGTTATTGCCTTGCTATCAACATACATCAGTACTTACATCCAGACATTGGAATTTGGGTCCAATATTTCTGGGTGATTTGTTAATTGGACACTTGAGGAAGAAGAAATAGTCGTTCCTGTCAACTGCCCAAATACCCTACATATTAAAATGTTTTGTTTGGCCTGGATGGACGATTTCTTCTATCACATGATTACAATGTACCTGTTTTCTTTGATAGTGTGCTATGATGCTCTTCCTAAAATGGCAATCAAAAGTACAATCAGTAACAACTTTTTTAGTAACATGTCCCTGAAAGGTGTTATAAATCACTCATATCAATAATATTGGCCTGGTCGTGAGTAATACACTGTTTTTCAAAGTATTTTAATACCGTGGAATGTAAATCAAATTCAGATGCACAGTGCAGCACCATGGCTTTCATGTTTCCTATTTCAGAACCTAAAGACAGTACACATTGACCTGCCTATTACCCTCCTTACCCCCCCCCCCCCCCAAAAAAAAAGAAAAGAAAAAAAAAAGACTGAATTCATAACAATCACTTTAACATGACAATGATTGACCCCCTCCAAAAAAAAACAAAAAAAAAAACACACACACACACACAAAAGTGAAGTGGATGAACACCAAAGAAAACTGATAAAATGATAAGTATATAAAAATAATAAATAAATAAAAACACAAACAGTAACTAACAAAATAGATAAATACTGTAGATGAATAACTGTATACACTTGTATATGAATATCGTCTTAAAACTGTAAGTATACATGAATTTATTGATAGCCAGTGTGGAGCCACGGAACTTGTGCGACCATCAAATTAGTTTGTATCTGACCTGGGCCCTATCTTATGAAGAGTTACAATTGATTATACAGTTGATTTCTATGGTAAGTCTATGGCAGCCTGTGTAGTAAGGAAATTTGCAATCGATTATATCTTTTGATAAATCGGGGCCCTGCACAATGACTAACCTGCAGTGTACGACAATCGGTGGTTCCTCCTCAGGCTGGTACTCCCTGACTAATTTGATCATCTCCAAGATCGGTCCCACCGATGTGGGCACTCCGTGATCAGGCCACGCCGTGTAGTGGAACTGGTTGAAGATCTTCTCCTCTTTGTCCTTGTCATGCAGAGATTAAAAAAAAAAGGCCAAAATACAAAGATTATAGCAGCTGCTGAAAAATAACATATGATATGAGAACCGTCTGTGGCTGTCAACTTTACAGACATCAAAATCAGGGGGATTCTGAAAACAATCAGACACAGTATAATTTATAGTAATAACAATAATAGAAAAAAAAATAATAATGATAATGATAATAATTGATAAAAATTATAATAATATAAATGATAACACATGATGTATATAGTGCCAATCCACTCTGTAAGAGTGCTCAAGGCACATACATACCATTTATGTTTTATATGCATTTAAATTGACAAAAATGAAGAGAAACTCTCAATATTCTCTTGTTGGAAAGTGAAGAAATGTGTACCAGGTAATAATATTTAAGGGAGCCTCAGACAGAATCAGAGACTTGGCATCTCTGTCTGTGACCTCTTACTGAAAAACCTTGAGAAATAAGCCAAATACAAAATATAATGATTTGGCAGTTTGTGATACATATTGATACGGTGCTTTGAATTGCCCCATTGTGTTTGGATGCCTAAACTTCCGCAACGTCTGCCTGTAACCAACCTTTAAAGCCTATTTTCTCAAAACTGTTTCTATCTGGTGACCAGCTTTTTACAATTTCTGTGGTATGGAGTTTGGAAATGAAGTGGGACATATCGTCCATCGTTCAAAGCACCGAGTGTATCCTGCAAATTAAAAAGTGCTGTGATCATAAACTGACTGTTTCACACAGTCACGTAATCAGATTTTTCCTAAAAACTGGAGAGTCATATATCCATGAAATCCAACACTTAGAGTCTGAGGATCACACAGATTTCTATAATCATTCAAAACCCTTCTTTCAAAGAATAGATAATTGTAAATCTTTACAAATCAAACAACACAATTGTAACTGATGTACATTATGTCATCTGCCTCAGGTGGGCTTGGTACAACAGGAATATTTGATATGATATGATACCGTATGAGCATACTATGTCTGCATATTTGCTATAGACAGACAGACAGACACACGCACACACACATACATACACAGGCCTATATGCAAACATTGGTATACAGGGTGCATGGATGAATTATACTCATTTATTCACGCACTGTTTCTGTATGAACATGTATTATAAAATGGGTTCAAGAATGTAGCCAATTGGAAGCGCTGAAATGAGTCACATGTGCGTGCATTATTTTCTTCAGGTATGCACTAAGAAGAGTCTCTCTTCCACCTCCCTGGCCTGACGTACGTCACAATGTTCACACTAGCAGTGCGCACTCAATCAGTTGTTACAAGTGCGTCACGCGCTACTATACGCGCTGTCAATCCTGTAAACAACTTCTAGTTCGGGCCGCGGGCTGCCACAACAGCCGGCAGCCTTTCTTGTGCATAACAGTACATGGCGTACGTATACTCTTATACGTACGTACAGTACTTATGTGCGGGATTTCCGAGTGCGACGTGCGTAAATGTTTGGGACGAACATCTTCGGACATCTTGACTTTTGAGCGAGTGCTACATGTAGCTGACTGGTATTGACCCACAAAGGTACGTGAATAATGCTGTTAGTTTTCGACCCATTTTATAAAACAAATGATGCACAGGATTATTTCGTGGCGGTGCGCCTCGTGCATGTCGCACCATTGTCAATACTCTCGAGCGCGCCGCACCTTCACTAACACACTCTATCCTGTGCATCATTAGTATACAAGAGCTCCACTGGACCCCTCCCCCCTCCCAAATCTAGCACAAGTTATGCTACCCTGTGTATTCTGATTCTATCTAGAACAAAATTCCCAAGACTGTGAACTGCTGGCATTGATTCTACACAACATCAATGATGAATCTCACGTGTCATCGCACTGAAAGATGAGCTCTATTCTATCTCTGTGGTAGCATGGTGTGGTGCATACAAGATTCTGGTTGAAGAACCATCCTGAATATTAAATTAGTGGCTACATTCTAAATCTGAATGGGTCGGATGAGCTTTGACAAGAACTCCTGAAACGAACTTCCTCAAGAGAAGACCAAGTATGCAAAACAACATCATTCAGTTGACTACCTACTCATGTATGATAGGCCTATGTATCTGTTGATAAGGAGTTTACCAATAGTATGGGACTGAACGTATGTGGAGGTAACATCAGGAAGTAAAATATCAAATACTCTGAAAATGATTCATGATACAACTTCAATCGTATATGTTCGCTTCTAGAGTAAGGCAGGGGCAACTGCGATATGGACATACCATGGTGTCCCTAGGAGGACAAGACCTTGTATCTCAGTTGGCTTCATTCATATACCTCCTAACTCGATTCTGAATGTCAAAAATACTGATTTGAGTGTTTCAAGATAATAGCTATTGACGTAATCCAAAGAATGTTTCTACATTATTTAACATCAACAATGATGTTATTTTGTGGAAATGTGAATATGACATTTTTGTTTTGTTTCGTTTTTTTGCTCCTAAAAATGTTATCCCAGTGATAACATGGTACACCTTCTAAATTTTCATGATTTTAGACTGGCGATGCCATTCCCAAACCATTTACTTCCTTCTGTCTAACTGCCAAGCAGAGCACAGTGAGTGACTAAACACTATTTTTATTAGAATATAAAATTTACCTCTCCAAGAAAGAATGATAATGATAAAACAATACACACAATGAGAAGAAAAGTGAAGAAACAAGAAGAGGATGCTGAAAAAGATAATAATGCATTATTAATCAAATATTAGAGTCACTCTTTTTTTTTGGGGGGGGGGGGAGGGCAAGTTGAAGGACATTATTAGAACTACTGCATCCTCTGTTCTGCTGATACTATGCCTGCTTCTGAACAAATGTAATATCTTTACGACACAACATCAGTACTACTTGGTATATATTTGTATGAGACTGTGGTTTGTTTTTGTCTGTTTGCCCGTTTGTCTGTTCTTAATGACAGCTTCCTGGCAACTTTTACAGCATTCATATTTGCTTCAAGTGAGCAATTTTCATATCATAATCAATGAATTGCAGGCCATTTTTGCAGATGGGAGGTACCCTTTTGCACAACAGGATTCTGGCATGGGACAAGCTTAATCGATGATCACTGTGCATAGCCTCCAAACAGCACATCACAACAAAACTCTTGAGGACCTGGCTCTTGTTTCAGTTTCTCGACACCCCTGCACTTGTATACTTTCAATTCCATATCTTTTACGATATCATTCAAGCTACCTCTCACTTGAGAATTCCACTGATTCTTCACTCATGCCTACATCATTTTCTACATAACTGTTTGGTTAGAAGTATTTCCTGTTTCGTGTCATTGGTAGATGATGACCATGAGTACATTGTCATGATTATCCACTCCCACAGCTCCTATTACATACATCGAGGAGGTATTGTTTCTGCCTATTACACCTATGTACATAATAATGCTCAAGTTATCTAGATCAAAATAATGCATTAACAGGGGCGGATCCAGGAATTCTGTAAAGGGGGGGGGGGGGCGCAACTAATATTTCTGGTGCCACTTACGGGTTTCATTTCATTTTTTTCTTTTAATTTCTTTTGTTTTTAACGAAAAGTAAAGGGGGCGTGCGCCGGTTGCGCCCCCCTCTGGATCTGCCACTGCATTAGGAAAAATATAGATCATGTTCTCCTTACCTCTGGTAGTATACACATTCTCTTCTTTTTTTAAGGATAAATGATGTAATCTTCAAAGTATCAACATCTTTTAGAGCACATTGTACTCACAATCTCACCAGCTATGGGTAGTGGAAATCGTAAGCACATGTATACATAATTCAAAAGAGGAAACACATGTCTCATCCATGTGTGCAGTTAAGTCATATGACCTCTGATTGCACTTGACATGCACACGCTGTGACAAATGCATTGTATTCTCGCAAGAATATTATTGATGATATTAGTTCTATCACGTTTGTGTAATCAGACTTTTCATGGATCCATAAAGGACTTGTGTCATCACTCACATACGCAATTGCCTGAAAGGTGTGTTTGATTTGGAAAGAGGGAAATTGCCTGTATGCATGCCAATTTTCACTTGCACTTTTAAGCAGAAAGTGTGTCTCAGGGACATCTCTGAACAGTTCTCACAGACATGATACATACAACTTGCACTTCACAAGGCCAGCCACCGACAGAATGCATAATAATCATTTGTATTCAACATTCACAGAGGATCTACTGTAATACTAGTCAAACAAATAATTTTGTGGCATTTGGGATTGTCTGGTCCAACAAACAGTGTTGCACAGATAGTCTTTTTGATATTGGCCATGAATTCTGATAGTCTGCCCCACTCATCCATATATGTGCGATCACAGGGGCTACCAGGGTCTCCTATATATAGCTACCACATGAGAAGAGAGGGGCTCATTCCGCTTTCATATCTGTCACAGCCATCTTTTTTTTTTTTTCTGGAGGATATCTACCAGCAACATGAGCAGCAGAATGTGGCTGAATGCAGAATGAAACATCCTTGGCTCCCAAAGATTTTGGGGATGTCTGATTGTCCAAGGCAAAATGCCCTACTTTACAATAGCACACATCCTCACAATTACCTCTGAACACAACCAGTACGCAGAGTTTGAACAGGAATATTTAATGCTGAAATAAAAGTGTGCACAAAATCATAAAATTCTGATATCACTCTGTCTTAGTCTGGCAAAGAAGAAAAAAAAAGGAACACTGACAGCGAAACAAAAAACACCCAAAAACTAAAACCAGAACAGAACAAAGTTGATAAATATTTCTCGACAATTACTCTTTACTTAATTCTACAAAGTTATGAAATTACTAGGGCACCTTTAAAGTTGACATATACTGTATACGCTATAATTTTCGCGTACATAAATTTTCGCGAATTGCCGCTGTCACACATTTTCGCGAGTGGTTAAATGGCAAAGAAAGTGTGAATTTTCAACTTACTAGCATATAAGAATGATACTAGTTATACACTGCATGAAAAAGACTTGCCAAACTCTGCGAACTAGTAAGTTAGAATTCAACATTTTTGAAGTGGTTAAGTCCATCGCGCTAGATTTCTGACGATCGAGTGGTCCCCTTGCGATAATGGATTGGCTCTCTACAGTATTCATAAGTAGACGTGGACGTGCATAAACAAGCTTAGCCAGTATGGTCTGTTCGGTAAGCCATGACATGGTATTCTATAGTACTGAAATGTTCGTATCATCAAGGCAAGGGATTCATTTTGGAAGGTAATATTTTCGCGTGTTGTTAATTTCGCGAATAGCTCCCGACTCGCGAAATTCGGGAAAATAAAACCCCCGCGAAATATATAGCGTATACAGTATACGACTAAAGACATGACTAATGCAACCAATCTACTGCAAGAAACCATATATTTCTGTGTATTTTGATTATCATTTCGTTTAGATTCAAATAAATATTTCTCTTTCAGTTGGGTCATGTTTTGGTCAATGACCATCATTTATAGCATTTCCAAACTTATCAGAAGCCTCTTCATCCCTACTTTTTTTTTTGCCCTTTATTTGACATATTTTTTTTTTTTCTGAAATTAGTAAATTTTGAAGGTTTTTTAAATAATTTTTCCCAGATTTAATGAATTCAGCTGGTTCAATCCAAACTTTCTGCAAAATAGGACATGCAGTAAGATTCAGATGCCGAAAGGAGAACGTCACTGCACGAGAGTTTCCTGTAAACTCCATCATTTGATAACCTCGTATGTGACCATACTGTAAATTATGCAGGTTATGTCCAGCAAATTCTTTCTCGATACAGTTAGAACTTAAAGTAGCATTTTGGTGGGTTGTTAGTTTGTTACTGTAGGACTCATGCTCCTGTCATGAATACAAATCTATGCCAAGTGAGACAATATGAAATCTGCATACTTTTAGGGGGACAACATGACAAAGATTGGAAATTGTAAATCTGAGTAGATTAATGACTACCAGCAGTTAGTGTAATGTTCAGTAAGGCCTACATGCAAAATGCTATACAATCAAAATCACAGCCACAATAAAAAAAGGAGAAAAAGAAGCAGAAAACAAACAAAAAGAGCTAGCATGCAGTCATTCACTATTTCAATGCATGAGCCACAGAAATACTATCCCCAAGACAGTGCAGTTTAATCTACACTGTTTATAAAATGCATTATACAATGTACATACAAATTTCTGGGAGAAAAAAAGTAAAACAGACAGTGGTTTAATTGATTATGATCAATAACAATGTTTGCATTGAAAAAGATTTCATTTCAAGAACAACAATGCACATGAACACAAAAAACACAAACAAGAAATCTCTCAATAGAACAGAGTAGGAACTTTTTTGAAACAGGTGTAAAAAAAGCTGTAAGCTGTTTTTGCAAATGTGCTATAGACCGATTCTGTGACACGCTATGTGTATTTTTGGCATGGGCAGCGCCATTACTGCGGTGTCTTAGCCGACCCCCCCCCCTCTCCCCCACCCCCTTCCGCGCACGGAATGAAAAACTGATGCATGGTTGTTTTAGCCAATAGGCGTCTCGTACTGAGTGCTCGAACGCTTGCTTAGTGCGCGAACCTTTGTTACAAGTGCGCAATAAACATGTTGCCCGGGGATGGGGGAGAGGAGGGGGGGTCGGCTAAGACACCTCAAAATGAGCTCATGGCTGCAGCCAGTGCCACAAATTGTCTGCTGCCCTTAACGAAACCGAATCGGTCTATAAAAGGTCCTGAGAAAAACAAAAGCAAAAAAAAAAAAAAACATGTTTGCCTATCTTTAGCTTAAAATCAGCCAAAATCATGCATCTTGAACTAACATCCCAACACATTTTTTTGATGTGATATGGCCCACGTATAGCTATTTCTCACAAGTGTTGTCAATGAGGATGAATATCATAATATGTCATTACACAAGTAATAAATCTAATGTATGGCATTACCACATCTTTGAAGCAATGAGCTGAGAAGCTAAATGATAAGGGTCATGCATTTGGTGTCATTCATATAGGATGAGTCCTGAATACTGTAAAAACCAGAAATTGTGAGCATGAAACTGTAACCAATTTTGTAATGAGCCAAGATTTACAAAAGTAAAGTGCATGTGATTTTTTTCCCTACACAATGCACTGAATGCTTGTTGCAAATTCATGAATGTTTCATGCTGCAAATGTTTCTGGTTTTACTGTACACATGGCCTGGGCTCCATGGGGAATGTGTATTATGGGGCAGATGATTAAATCATGTTCAACATATTCAAAAGATTATTTTTTTGTTTGTTCTTGTTTTATTGTTTGTTTGTTTGTTTTTTAAGTACAAGTCTCTCTATTCTGTCTTTAGATTGCTCCTGTTAATTAAAGTTATGGAGGTGGGCATGCCAATTACAGATTGCATGGACCAGTCTTTGGCCACCATGTGGTCAATTAAGAGTCATCATCCAGTGCATTGGCTGGCAATGCAACGGTGATTCTGGTAATACACAGCATGCTGGGAATGGGAGCACACATGCACATGAAACCCGAGGAAATTTACCATGACATTTTTGTCGCAGCCATGTTCAATCCTGGTCCAGTCTGTTTCCTGGGGGTGGAGGGGAGGGGAGGGGAGGGGTGGGGTGTGGGTGGGGGAATGTTTTGGTGAGAGAAGGTCACATTTTCATATTTGTAATGATTACTGAGGACTAACAAACAAGGCTCTTGCATGCCAGACTAACAAAGGAGCAAGGGTTAACGCACTCTTCAAGGTTAATATCAATGATGATGACAATGACAACTACTATATTATCTGAATTGGGGGAGAAAAAGCAATATGAATGATACTACTTCTACTGCTATTACTTCTTCTGTTCCAAATAACATTATATTCTGATGAAACACTGACAGTAGTGACAGCACTCATGATGTTACACAGGTTAACAGCAAGAAGACACTAAATTATGATAATGATAACTTTGTCAACTGACGATAGTAACTATAAATACCAACTACCATCATCAATAAAATTTCCATCAAAATATTAACAAGGGTTTCTTTATCAAAAGGAATCAAAAGGAATATCTGAAAGCTAAAGTCTGTGGTTTCACTCTTGGTCTCCTTTTATCAATCATGACTACAAAATCCACTAAACAAAATACATTCTGTACTTCTATCCATCATGTATCCAAATTTTTTCACCAAGCTACAAGAAAGCACACAAAAGATAATTTATGTAATTTAGCATATAAACAAAAAAACCCTTTGCTCTCCCAGACTCTAGGAGGCTAGTTAAAGAAAAACAAATTTATGGCCCTTCGCAGAAACACATCTGTAATGAAATTTATTAATCATGGCTCATAATTCCACTTTTAACAAACATACATGTAAAGTCACATACAGCTGAAGATAGTAGAGTCAAGAACAGTCACATGGGCTTGTATTTAACTTCATCTCATCTCATCATCTTTACAGTTCATTTGTAAGATCATCAGCTATCATCAAAAGATCAACAGAACAGCCACTTAAGAAAGCTTGTATTTCAAAGCCATGTGATTTAACTCTTGACATTAAAAGTGTCAACCTGATTGCATACAGTGTCAATAACAAAATGAAGATGTTGGTACAAATCACTCAGCATAATTTGAGTTCCACAGAGCTATTGTCAGAGGCTTTCAGCTCAAAATTCAGTTAGATCATAATATGACAAAATATAATTCACTTTGAAAATAGAAGTCTAAAACAGCACAAGAGAGCATCAATAACCCTAGAGCTTCCAGCACCCTCATTAAGTGGCCCAGCCTTAGGCGGACCCAGGCCGCAAGGGACATTGGACTTTGCGTTTGTATTGCACATACATGTATGTTAGCACAATCTCGAGTCTCAAGTTTGACAGACAGACAGACACAGAGAGAGAGGGGGAGAGAGGGAGAGAGAGAGAGAGAGAGAGAGAGAGAGAGAAAGTTTCATATTTAACCCAATATGCAGTTCATTGAGTGATAATTGGTTACTTTCCAGGATTCATTGCTCTTTTTATTTTGATACAATAACTACAAATCTGAAGCGTCAATTTTCAATTTGTACTGTACACGCTAGAAGACTCAATCTTGCACACAAGGTACTTAACGTCAACAAGCATTATGTTTTGACATTCCAATGGTTCCAAAATGTCATATTCATAACTACTAACATAATAAACGGAATATACAGTGGCGGGTGTCTGATAATACAAAATGATTTCCACATCAACCAAGGAAAATTCTTCTGCCGAGTAGGCAGGGATTATGCAGTTTGACGGAAGGGGCAGGTTTCTGGGGGCCGCGAGGGGAGCAAGGAGCTTTGAGAATGCTGATCTGAGGAGATCATTAATAAAACGATTTGGACAACAGCCAGATGAAGATTTCATACTCTCCGCCTTGGTCAGAGTAATGCATGCTGTCAGAATCCTGACGTGTTGCAAATAAAGACACACACAAAAAAGGCTAACAGTCGCCAGTGTGGTTACAAGGATCACTTTTGCTTCTGCAATCATATATATGCTTAACCCTATTCCCACCAGGGGGGGCATTTTGGCCCCCCCTCGACGTTTCGCGTGATTATTCCGCAACGTGAGATGCTCTCGCCACGACATTTTTTTACTTTTTTCTTTCAAGTATCGCGCAACTTTTGAGACCAAATTTGTTGCTCCCGGGCATACCGTTTTGAAGCCATGCCCCTTTGAAAAAAATTTGTCAACCCAAAAATTGCTCATAAACATGATTTTGTGTACAAATCCAATGTAAATTGTGTTTTTGCAATTAATTCATATAAAAATGAATATATTTATTTTCAATTGCTGATAATGATTTATTTTAGCCTGATATGCTTTAAAAAGTTTCTGCGACAAATTTTGATGAAAACACCAACAAAAAAAGTAAAAAACAAAGAAATACATAAGAAATCCAATAAACAAGAAAATACATAAGAAATAATAATGAAGCCAAATTTTTGCTTCAATATTATTGTTGAGGATATTGAAAAGAATATGTTCACCAAAAATTAGAAGTCTTGGAGCTTTATTTTTTGATTTATAGGCAAAAGAGTTTATTTGCATAAATTAGCATAAATTAATTAATATAAAATACACTGTACATGAATCAAAATTCGAAAAATTTAACTATACAGTCTTGTAGATTACATTGGCCTCTACCTTAGTGCAAATTTTTGCGCGATCCACAACCAAGATCTGAAAGCAGTATTGAAAAGAGTGCAAAATCAACCCATGTGTGACAGAACTCTGTAAAAGTCCAACAGGACACATCTTTGAATATGCAATTATTAAAAGATATCTTTTCCTTGTCTAGGGCTATGTGAAATGATAACCTAAATACCTCCACATATGTTCTTCAGCAGAATCCTGTGAATGTTAAGAAAATATCAATGTCAGAGATATCAATGCAAAACATTACTGTGAAGTGTGATTTCATAACACAGTGATGAGGTCACTCTTTCCATAACCCTGATGTGGAAAGCCACACTCAAGGATTTGTAACTTCCTCAGCATTTGTGGTCCAAAGTTTCCTGAAATTTACCTGAACTGTTGCTACTCTTTATCTGTGCTTCTGGCATCAACACACCTCTGGAGGGCATATTAAATAGTTTTTCATTTTTTATATATATTACATTTGAACTTTTTGATAGTTGCCATTTCTCCCACATTAAAATTGGTCTACAGTAATTTCTGGGGTAACTGTAAGCAAAGGCTGTGCAAGTCCGTACTAATGCCTTTGCCTGTCAAATGGCAAAAGAGCCGAGGAAAACCAATTGGGTAGCTTGAGTAGCTATGTCTGGACTTGGGAGAAATAGCTAAACAAAGGAGGGTGGTGCAGCTGCACAGGAAACAGAGTGTGACCCTGGTGCTGTGGATTTCCTGACTCTTTGCTGGAAGGTGAAGTGTGTGTCATCAAAAAAGAAAAAAGACAGAAACACCAATCAAATAGCTAAACATCACAAAAAAAAAAAACCCAACAAAAAACACACATATCAACCTTGGTAGATCCCTCAAAAAGTTTCTGGTAAATCTGACCCACTTGGACAGAGTTATTTCCAAATTGAATAATATTAAGGTAATTCATTATGGGCTAAAATACACAGATATAACTGAGAATGCAATGGTTGCATTTACACACATACTAACAGCTTGCATACAGATTTGTTGTGTGTGTGTGTGTGTTTGTTTTTGTTTTTGTTTTTGTTTTGTTTTGTTTTTGTTGTTGTTGTTGTTGTGTTTTTTGTTTTGTTTTGTTTTGTTTTGTTTTGTTTTGTTTTGTTTTGTTTTGTTTTGTTTTTTTTTTTTGGGGGGGGGGGGCTAAAGGAATCCTGTAACTATTGTTTGATGACATTTCCCCGTCCAATAACAAAGGCCACAACAAAGAAGTTTGCATTTCTGTGTTACACACCAGGGACTGTCACATCACGATGCCATTCACTTTCCTACAAACCACTAACAACTTTGAGTGGGGCTGAGGTACACAGTACTTTACAGGAAAACACTGGCATTGTTAGGTGCATGTGATACTATGAGCATGAATCAAATGTTGAGACGTACTGACTAGACAAACCCATTATTTTTCGCTCGAAAGAACCTATTTCTGTCATTAAGTAAATAGCCCTGGATGCGGAGTCATTTTGGTGTACAGTGTACCTTTAAAGGTACGTTGTATGTGCGGAGTTCAAATACTCAGCTCTCTATCATGTAGGTATGCCAAATGCGATTTTCTTCTGAAAACAGCTCAGCCTATTGTCTGTAAAAATGACTCTCAATGATGTATTATAGAGAGGTTGATGCAGCCATGGAGGTGTGTCCTCCACCAGAAACACACAGTAGTCAGCAATGAAAAGGAATTTATGCCTTGCAATGGTCTGCCTTCGTGTATATGACATCAATGACTATTACGACAGTAGGCTGGTTAGGAGAAGAGACAAAAGTTTCGAACAAACCACTTGCAGAAGTGTTGCGTAACTTTGTTTTTCCTGTCCTACTTAGATAAAAAATATAGCCACACCTTGCTAGAAATATAGGCTTGCTGTCCAAATGCCAAGTAGAGTCCCAAAATTTCGAATCATGATGTTTACTTTGTACGCCAAATATTTCACGAGGTTTTCATTTTTGCAAATTTTGCAAGTCGGATGCTATTTGAGAAATTAAAGAAATGCAGAAAAATAATAACTCTGATCCCAGTATGAATGTGATGCACACAATAATACATTTCTCCGTTCA